>NC_086444.1:193242324-193570574 GCF_028390025.1 Pseudophryne corroboree | reverse complement strand
TAGACAATTACACAATTTAGAAACAAAATTAAAATACTGTGCATTTTGCTGGGCTACAAACAGGAATTGGTGAGGCCTAATTTATGATAATGGATTACATTTAATAAGATGTGCAGTATTATATTACTTTATACTGCACTGTAATTACCCAATAACTTCTGTATTGCTCCGAGATAGGTCTATAAGCTGTTTACCATTCTTCTAAATTTACATCTGGTTGTCAAAGAATTAAGCTGCAAATTGACTCCTCTAAGGAAAATTGTATGCAAAGGCTCAAAAGGTCTCGGCTCACAATGCATTTCATATTACATATTTTCCTTTGGAAAGAGTTTCATACACAAGTCATCATTCTATAAGGCTCTACTGTTATACTGTTGGTGTACTGGTACAACAAAATGGGTTTATTTACTATATTTTGATAACAGTTATTAACCTGAAGGTTAAGGTGAATTGTGCATTTTGAATGCTCCATTAGCTCATACCCTAGAGGGAAGGTGCATAATTCCAATGTTTAATAAAAAAAAAAAAAATACAAATCATATACCAAAATAACAATACCCATTCTATCACAAGTACACAATTGTGTAAAAAATATGAGAAGCATACACTAATCTCTATCTCATTTAGCTTTATAGCTTAAACAAAAGCAGGAATGCTCTAAGTTCTACATTATGCTGGTATATTCTGAATCCCACAGTGAGTAGTAATACATCATCCTGTTTCAACATCTGCTAGAGTTCCCATCGTTTTCTAATATACCCATATCCCAAAAGCTTTCCCCACCTGTTATAGCACCAAATGCTTATTATAACACACACACACTAACACATTTTGCTTTCCTCTCTGACAGTCTTTCAAGGTTAGAATGAAACAATGACTGGGAAAAAAACAACAACCAAGATATATAAAATGTGATCTACAGCATGTGATAGGTGAGAGCGGAGGGTGAATAAATGTAATGGTATGTGCTCTACCTGGTAATTACGGTATCCGGATGTTAGGCAGACAGTATTTAGATCGACGGTAGACCACTATTGGTCATCATGCTTTAGGTCAACATGGATGAAAGGTCAATATTGTTAAAAGGTCAACATGACAACAGTTACCACAGGAAAAGGTTGACATGAGTTTTCTTTTTTTAAATAAAAATATTTTCAACTTTTATATACTTTACCATTCACTTGGACTACGATTGAGAATAGTAATCTGCCTGCAGCATGGCAAGTGATGCAAGCCATGCAAGGAAACACTAATTGGGGTTCCCGGTCATGTTATGGAGAAAACAAGACAATGTAAAAAAAAACAACTGTGTCAACATTTCCATGTGTTGACCTTTTTACTATGTCGATCTTGTGCATGTTGACCTTTTTCAGGTCAACTCATTGATCCATAACGGATAATAATGGACAATTCCATTTGATGCAGCCGCTTTAAGGATAACAGCACAAACTTCTTTCTATCTAGCATCATCTAAATATATGTGAATTCATTCAATCAATCAATCAATCAATATATCAAATTAAGTACACTGATTATGTGCTGTAAATAATTTATTCATGCACATAAATACCAATTGCAGATCATGTGTAACTTTTTCGTTTTTGGATATGAATTTGGGTGTCATCCATTTTTATATGTGTAGACCCCTTGGTTCTTCTTGCTCATAGTGTACCAGAGACCTCAGAGCTATTTACGCTGAGACCTACACAGAATGGCAATTTACTACATAGACTATGCAAAGATGGCACCCACCTAGTTGCCAGAGAGCCATTAGCGCCGTCTGGGAGTAACTTAAGCCTGTGTGATGCCAAAAGGGACGGAGCAAGTGGAGAGTCAGACCTGGCATTAAATGGAGGAGCAGAGACTTTAAAAAGTGCTGGTTTGACATTCCTGAGACAGAGGAGAGGAAGTGGAGGCAGGAGGGTTGGCTGTGAGTTTCTAGTCAGGCCTGCCAGGGCACGTGGCTGTCTAAACGTGACCATCGAGAAGCTATGGGACAGGGCACTGAAACCCCTTTGTGGCTGGAGAGTGGGCTGCAGTGAGAGGCACAATGCTTATCGACTGAGCAGAGAGCAATAAGGAGCTGATGCTGACCCCTTGGGAGAGCCAATCCAGTATCTACAAAACTGGGCATTTGTAAACTAGTCCCTGAACTCAGAGGGAGACTCTGGTTCTGCGTAATCGTCTTTGAGGGTTTCCTAAGTTCAAGCAAGAAAGGGGTAATTATAACCTGTGTTTGAGTTCATCACAGATAGACTTTCTCATATGTACATACAGTATGTCTGCTCTAGTTACCATTGAGAGTTATGGATAGTATTAGAGGAGTGATTATCAAAAGCTAAGTATTTTCTTTGGAGACAGAAGTAAGGGAAGCAGTTAGCATTGATATACTGACGCCGGGATCCCAAAGGAGGACACAATCCCGGCGTCTAGATACCGACTCCGCACGGGATACCGGTGTCACAATATAGTCAGCAGGCATCATGATCAACCTGCCACGGAGGGTGTGTGTGTGTGGGGGGGGAGGCTAGGTTTAGGCAGGAGAAGGTTTAGGGTTAGGGTACAGGGATGGGAAGGTTAGGGTTAGAGACCGGGGAGGTGGGGTTAGGTTTAGGCACATAGAAGGGGAGGTTAGGGTTAGGCAATAAGCGGGGAGAGTTAGTTTTAGGCAGCGGGGAAGGGAGAGTTAGGCACTACCCGGGAGGGCTAAGGTTAGGCACCACCCGGGTGGTTTAGGTTTAGGTACCCACAAGGGAGGGTTAGGGGACTTTAGAGGGGGCTGTTGAGATTCTGATGGATGGGATGCCGCTTTTGGTGTTCTAACTGCCGGCATCCCATCTATCGGTAAATCATACTGAACCCAGAAGTAATTGTCATCATATTGTATATAGAAATATGCAATTTGACTTTATAGAAATTCAAATCCCACACGAATTTTGCCAATCTAAACCTAATGTAGTCCTTGTTCAGGTCTCCTGAGGTAATCCGAACCAAACCGAGTCCTGGTTAGGATCTTCCTGCGGTTCAGAACTTGAATTTTAAACCCAAATTTTGGGGTTTTGGATTGAAAAATTTGCATGATTTTAGCTGGATTTATCCATTTTCAAGAAATCCAAAACCCAACATTCAGACTTTAAATCCGAAATCCGAACCAAAACACTTCAGAGTGATTATGCAAAACCAAAACCGTAACCAAAACACAATGATGAAATTAGAACCAAAACACAAGATACTGCGCACATCTCTTATTGTATAGCAGAACAAGAGAGACTACCAAGAGAAATTGTAACATAATTCAGATGTGGTTGGTAAGGTTCAGAGAGGCGTTGTTATACAAAAGACTGCATTTACTATTCAACATTGCATGCGCAGCAATGCCAACGGTACCTACCAACAGATCAAGCTCGCAACATTACTAGACTGTATATATTAGAGATGAGCGGGTTCAGTTCCCTGAGAACCGAAACCCCACCGTACTTTACGCTGTGAGGCCAGTCCTAGCCCAGCATGGGTTTTCCCGCCTGACTCGGAAACCAGAACGAGGCAAAACACCATCATCCTGCTGTCCGATTCTCGCGGGGTTTGGATTCCATATAAGGAGCTGCGCATTGGAGAGTGTAGAGAGAGGACATGTCTCCATCCTCAGTGTCCTGCATCAGTACAGTGGTAGTGTCTTGTGCTGCATCAGTCCAGTCACAGTGGTGGTATCCCCTGATGCCATATGTCCACTGCTCCTGTATAAGTCCAGTCCATTGCAATGGTGCTGTGTTATCCTGCATCAGTCCAGGGTGGTGTTCCTGTGCTGCTGTATATGTCCAGTGGTACTGCCATATATATGTCCAATGATACTGCCGTATATGTCCAGCGGTACTGCTATATAAATCCAGTGATACTGCAATATATGTCCAGTGGTACTGCCATATAATTCCAGTGATACTGCCATATATGTCTAGTGGTACTGGTGTATAAATCCAGTGGTACTGGAGTATAAATCCAGTCCAGTGATACTGCCATATATGTCCAGTGGTACTGCCGTATAAATCCTGTGGTACTGGCGTATAAATCCAGTCCAATGATACTCCCGTATATGTCCAGTGTTACTGTCATATAATTCCAGTGATACTGCCGTATATGTCTAGTGGTACTGGCGTATAAATCCAGTGGTACTGGCGTATAAATCCAGTACAGTGATACTGCCGTATATGTCCAGTGAAACTGCCATATAATTCCAGTGATACAGGTTGAGTATCCCTTATCTAAAATGCTTGGGACCAGAGGTATTTTGGATATGGGATTTTTCCGTATTTTGGAATAATTGCATACCATAATGGGATATCATGGTGATGGGACCTAAATCTAAGCACAGAATGCATTTATGTTTCATATACACCTTATACACACAGCCTGAAGGTCATTTAATACAATATTTTTTATAACTTTGTGCATTAAACAAAGTGTGTCTACAGTCACACAATTCATTTATGTTTCATATATGCTTTTGAGAGCAGCATTTATTTATTAGTCAACAATAGAGTGGTCTCATTTCTAAAGCGCCTGTATTGATTTTCCGTCTAGGATTATCTTTTAATCTATGTTTCATATATACCTTATACACACAGCCTGAAGGTCATTTAATACATTATTTTTAATAACTTTGTGTATTAAACAAAGTTTGTGTACATTGAGCCATCAAAAAACAAAGGTTTCACTATCTCACTCTCAATCAAAAAAGTACATATTTCGGCATATTCCGTATTTTGAAATATTTGGATATGGGATACTCAACCTGTACTGCCGTATATGTCCAGTGGTACTGCCGTATAAATCCAGTAGTACTGGCATATAAATCCAGTCCAGTGATACTGCCGTATATGTCCAGTGGTACTGCCATATAAATACAGTGGTACTAGCGTATAAATCCAGTCCAGTGATACTGCCATATATGTCCACTGGTACTGGCATATAGATCCAGTGATCCTGCCGTATATGTCCAGTGGTGCTGCCGTATAAATCCAGTCCAGTGGTACTGCCATATAAGTCCAGTAGTACTGCCGTATAATTCCAGTGATAGTGCCATATAATTCCAGTGGTACTACCGTATAAGTCCAGTGGTACTACCGTATAAATCCAGTGGTACTGCCGTATAATTCCAGTGATACTGCTGTATAATTCCAGTGGTACTGCCGTATAAGTCCAGTGGTACTGCCATATAAATCCAGTTCAGTGGTACTGCCGTATAAGTCCAGTGGTACTGCCATATAATTCCAGTGATACTGCCGTATAATTCCAGTGATACTGCCGTATAATTGCAGTGGTACTGCTGTATACTGTAAGTCCAGTGGTACTGCCATATAAATCCAGTCCAGTGGTACTGCCATATAAGTCCAGTGGCACTGCTGTATAATTCCAGTGATACTGCCGTATAATTGCAGTGGTACTGCCGTATAAATCGAGTCCAGTGGTACTGCCGTATAAATCCAGTGGTACTGCCATATAATTCCAGTGATACTGCAGTATATGTCCAGTGATGCTGCCGTATAAGTCCAGTGGTACTGCCGTATAAATCCAGTCCAGTGATACTGCCGTATAAGTCCAGTGGTACTGCCATATAATTCCAGTCCAGTGGTACTGCCATATAAATCCAGTGGTACTGCCCTATAATTCCAGTGATACTGCATATAATTCCAGTGATACTGCAGTATAAGTCCAGTTGTACTGCCATATAAGTCCAGTAGTACTGCCGTATAAATCCAGTGGTACTGCCATATAGTTCCAGTGGTACTGCAGTATAAGTCCAGTGGTACTGACCTGTGCTGTATATTATTTTCTCCATTTAAAGGGGTTATTAATATTTAATCGAAATAATTTTTACAGGGTTTGCCCTGTGTGGTGTAGGGATAAGCTGTCCTGTGCCGCATATTGTGTTATATAACTCTAGAAAAATAATGGAGAACAAAAATTTGGAGGATAAAATAGTGAAAGATCAAGAACCACTTCCTCCTAGTGCTGAAGCTGCTTCCACTAGTCATGACATAGATGATGAAATGCCATCAACTTCATCTGCCAAGGCCGATGCCAAATGTGATAGTAGAGGGCATGTAAAATCCAAAAAGCCAAAGTTCAGTAAAAAGACCCCCAAAAATAATTTAAATGGTCTGAGAAGAAATGTATACTTGCCAATATGCCATTTACTACATGGAGTGGCAAGGAACGGCTAAGGCCCTGGCCTATATTCATGACTAGTGGTTCAGCTTCACATGACGATGGAAGACCTCATCCTCCCCCATTTAAAAAATAATAAGAGTTAAGCTGGCAAAAGCACAGCAAAGAACTGTGCGCTCTAAGATGGTATCACAAATCCCCAAAGAGAGTCCAAGTGTGTCGGCGGTTGCGATGTTTGACCTTCCCAACACTGGACGGGAAGAGGTGGCTCCTTCCACCATTTGCACGCCCTCTGTAAGTGCTGGAAGGAGCACCAACAGTCCAGTTTCTGATATTCAAATTGAAGATGTCACTGTTGAAGTACACCAGGATGAGGATATGGGTGTTGCTGGCGCTCAGGAGGAAGTTGACGATGAGGATTCTGATGGTGATGTGGTTTGTTTAAATCAGACACTGGGGTAGAAACCTGTTGTCCGTGGGATGAAGAAGCCCATTGTGATGCCTGTGCAAAATACCAAAAAAGCCACCTCTTCGGTGTGGAATTATTTCTCCACAAATCCAGACAACAGGTGTCAAGCCGTGTGTTGCCTCTGTCAATCCATAATAAGTTGGGGTAAGGATGTTAACCATCTAAGAACATCCTCCCTTATACGTCACCTTCTGCGCATTCATCAGAAGTCAGTGTCAAGTTGTGAAACTTTGGGTAAGAGCGTAAGGAGTCCACTGACACCTAAATCCCTTCTTCCTCTTGTACCCAAGCTCCTGCAAGCCACACCACCAACTCCCTCAACGTCAACTTCCTCCTCAGTCAGGAACATCAGTAGTCCTGCAGGCCATGTCACTGGCAAGACTGAGGAGTCCTCTCCTAACCGGGATTCCTCCAGGGGATCCTTGAGAGGTACGCCTGCTGTTGCTGCCGCTGCTGTTGTTGCTGCTGGGAGTCGATCGTCATCCCAGAGGGGAAGTCGGAAGACCACTTGTACTACTTCAAGTAAGCAATTGACTGTCCAACAGTCCTTTGCGAGGAAGATGAAATATCACAGCAGTCATCCTGTTGAATAGTGGATAACTGAGGCCTTGATAGTTATGTTGTTGTTAGACGTGCGTCCAGTATCCGCAATTAGTTCAGTGTGACTTAGAGAACTGAAGGAGGTAGTGTGTCCCCCCGATACCAAATCCCATCTAGGTTCCACTTCACTAGGCAGGCGATACCGAGAATGTACAGAGAGTCAGAAAAAGTATCCTCAGTGTCCTAAAAAATGCAGTTGTACCCACTGTCCACTTAACCACAGACATGTAGACAAGTGGAACAGGGCAGACTAAAGACTATAAGACTGTGGCAGCCCACTGGGTAGATGTATTGCCTTCCGCAGCAACAACAGCAGCGGCACCAGTAGCAGCATCTCGCAAACGCCAACTTGTTCCTTTGCAGCCTGAACAATGTATCACCGCTTTCCGTAAGAGGCACACCGCTGACAACCTCTTACGGAAACTGAGGTAAATCATCGCACAATGGCTTACCTCACTTAGACTCTCCTGGGGATTTGTGATATCGGACAATGCCACCAATATTGTGCATGCATTACATCTGAGCAAATTCCAGCATGTCCCATGTTTGCACATACAATTAGTTTGGTGGTGCAGAATTTTTTTTGAAAATGACGGGCGTGCAGGAGATGCTGCCGGTGGCCTAAAAAATTGCGGGTCACTTTCGACATTCAGCCACTGCGTGCCGAAGACTGGAGCGCCAGCAAACACACCTGAACCTGCCCTGCCATAACCTGAAACAAGAGGTGGTAACGAAGTGGAATTCAACACTCTATATGCTTCAGAGGATGGAGGAGCAGCAAAAGGTCATTCAAGCCTATAGATCCACCTACGATATAGGCAAAGGAGGGGGAATGCACCTGACTCAAGCGCAGTGGAGAATGATTTCCGTCTTGTGCAAGGTACTACAACCCATAGAACCTGAAGCGTCCTTACCCGCCCCGCTAGGACAGAGATTCTTCCTGCACCACGAATAGTGCCGGCGGCAGACGCTGTGGCTGCATGCCATAAGGACATCTCCTTGCACATTTGTACCGTTTATCCAAATAAGTCCACTGATCGACGACACTTGAAGCGTCCTTACCCGCCCGCTAGGACAGAGATTTACACTGCACCACGAATAGTGTCGGCGGCGGACGCTGTGACTGCATGCCACAAGGATATCCTTTTGGAGATCTGCGCTGTGTGTGTGGACAATCCCGCTGGTTTGGGTAAATATATTTCAAGCAGCTTTCCTCTGCACTGGGATGCCAGTAGCAGGAGGATTGGACACATTACATACAAATTCTTACAGGCAGTAGTAACTGTTGCAAACTTAGATGCATTTATGTAACAGACGAGGCATATCTGTTTAGCACTTTACATGATACACTGTTGCCATCTATGATATTGCTTAAGGACACTATTACTATCAAACTAATTTGTGTCTAAGATAGCTAAAGCGAATTCCCCAGTGTGTTTTAGCTCATTTAATCTTGGTATTTATGTCATATATTTGTGTGCTATTATTAAAAAGTTCTTGTTGGATTTTATAAAAGTAAGTTCCATGTGTGTTAATTTGAGGAAAAGCAGACACACAATTGTAGAGATTTATTTATTTATATAATCAGTGCATCAAGCGCAATACACTAGTTTTTTCTGTTTTGTGTACATTAGAGGATATTGCCAGTCCTTTAGTGTGTGCAGCTGGTGTACTGATAATCATTAACTACAAACTTAATTATATTTGCGCCAGGAGTTGGGGTGTTAATCACTCCTAAAATCTAGCATTCCCCTCATCAGGCTTTTGTAGAAGCAGCTGGAGAAATTGAAGGAGGAGCTAAGACGGAGCGATCCTGCAAAGTATGTGGAACTTGTGGATGGAGCCCTTCATTCGCTTTGCCAGGATTTAAGGGTGTTCAATCTATTGAAATCAAAGCACTACATTTTGGCCACCATGCTCGATCCTAGGTTTAAAGCCTACGTTGTATCTCTCTTTCCGGCAGACACAAGTCTGCAGAGGTTCAAAGACCTGCTGGTAATAAAATTGTCAAGTCAAGCGGAACGTGACCCGTCAACAGCTCCTCCTTCATTTTCTCACGCAACTGGGGCTACGAGGAAAAGGATAAGATTTCCTAGCCCACCCACTGGCGGTGATGCAGGGCAGTCAGGAGCCAGTGCTGACATCTGGTCCGGACTGAAGGGCCTGCCAACGATTACTGACATGTCTACTGTCACTGCATATGATTCTGTCACCATTGAAAGAATGGTGGAGGACTATATGAGTGATAGCATCCAAGTTGGCATGTCAGACAGTCCGTACATATACTGGCAGGAAAAAGAGGCAATTTGGATGCCCTTGCACAAACTGGCTATATTTTACCTAGGTTGCCCCCCCCCTCCCCCCCTCCCCCCCCTCCGGTGTGTACTCCGAAAGAGTGTGTAGTGCAGCCGGTAACCTTGTCAGCAATCGGCGTAGGAGGTTACTTCCAGAAAATGCGGAGAAGATGCTGTTCATCAAAATGAATTATAAATTCCTCTGGGAAGACCTTTGCCAGCAATTGCCTCCAGAAAGTACACAGGGACCTGTGATGGTAGCTTCCAGTGGGGACGAATTAATACTCTGTGAGGAGGAGGATGTACACAGTGAGGTCGACATCTTGCCTCTGTAGAGCCAGTTTGTGCAAGGAGAGATTGATTGCTTTTTTTTTGGTGGGGGCCCAAACCAACCACTCATTTCAGCCACAGTCGTGTGGCAGACCCTGTCGCTGAAATGATTAGTTTGTTAAAGTGTGCATGTCCTGTTTATACAACATAATGGTGGGTTGGAGGGCCCAAGGACCATTCCGTCTTGCACCTCTTTTTTCTTCTTTGCATCATGTGCTGTTTGGGTGCTAGTTTTTTAAAGTGCCACCCTGTCTGACACTGCCGTACAACTCCAGGGGTTCTGCTGTATAAGTCCAGTCCAGTGGCGCTGTCTTGTGCTGCATCAGTCCAGTGGTGATGTCTTGTGCTGCCATAAGTCCAGTGGTGGTGTCCTGTGCTGTATATTATTTACTCCAAATAAAAGGGTTATATACATTACTTATATTATTATCCAAATAATTTTTACAGGGTTTGCCCTGTGTGGTGTAGGGGTACGCTCGCCTGTGCTGCATATTATTATAATAGCTCCAAATAAAAGGGTTATTATTATCCAAATTAATTTAACAGACTTTGCCGTGTGTGTGTGGTTTAGGGGTACACTCTCCTGTGCCACCAATATTGTGCGTGTATTACATCTGGACAAATTCCAGCACATCCCATGTTGTTTGTGGCGCACACTTGTGTTGCTTAGCTTAGTCATACAGCTACCTCATTGCACCTCTTTTACGTCTTTGCATGATGTGCTGTTTGGGGCCTAGTTTTATTAAGTGCCATCCTGTCTGCAACTGCAGTGCCAGTCCTAGATGGGCCAGGTGTCTGTGCCGCACACTTGTGTTGCTTAGCTTAGTCTTGCAGCTACCTTATTGCACCTCTTTTACTTATTTGCATGATGTGCTGTTTGGGCCTAGTTTTTTTTAAGTGCCATCCTGTCTACAACTGCAGTGCCACTCCTAGATGGGCCAGGTGTTTGTGCCGTACACTTGTGTCGCTTAGCTTAGTCATACAGCTACCTCATTGCACCTCTTTTTCTTCTTTGCATGATGTGCTGTTTGGGGACTAGTTTTTGAATAGTGCCATCCTGTCTGCAACTGCAGTGCCACTCCTAGATGGGCCAGGTATTTGTGCCGCACACTTGTGTCGCTTAGCTTAGTCATACAGCCACCTCGGTGCAACCTTTTGGCCTAAAAACAATATTGTGAGGTGTGAGGTATTCAGAATAAACTGTAAATGAGTGGAAATGAATGTTATTGAGGTTAATAATACAGTAGGATCAAAATTACCCCGAAATTCTGTGATTTTAGCTGTTTTTAAGTTTTTTTCAAAAATCATCCAGATCCAAAACCATAACCAAAATCTGAAAGGGTGGTTTTGGCAAAACCAATCCAGATCCAAATCATGAGCATGCAACCAGAGCCAAAACCAAAACACAAAACACGAAAAGTGCCCGCCGCACATCTCTAGACTATATATAAGTCTAATGGGGCAAGTGTGTACGTATGTGGCTTTTAAATTGCATTTTTAGGTATTCTTGTGAGATAAACAGGCTTGGGCTGACTTGTTTGGAACACAGTTCGGCAATATTTCTAACAGCCCCTGTGGGAATTGTATTGGAGTGAAGTCTCTATCGAAATGATACTGGTGTTTCCAATTATCTGCGTTTATTCTTCCATATTGTTTTTATGTCTATATCCTTCATGTTTTATGTTCTAGATAGTGTATTATTGTTATTACTCAAATGTTATGGTATTTATTGATGTCATTTTGTGTAGATCAATACCAAAGCTCATATTTTGTAAGACTTGATCAATAGATTCATGTGATAGTGGTTATCAGTTTTTTTTCCCTTTTGACTTTTACCGTTTATTTTAATGTTTTAAGATTTGTAGATTTCTATTTTTGTTTGTATGTATTATCAAGCTATTGTACTGTATGCTGTATGTAGACTAAAGGCCTAATTCATGTATGTGGCCGAATATCGCGCAACGGAGCGATGTTTGGCAGGCTGAGCATGTGATGCGATTGCAATGCGCATGCACAAAGGTTTACATCGCAAAGTGATGAACAGGAAGTGACCATTTGGAGGTGTCAACTGGGAGTTTACAGTTAGTGGTTGGTAAAACACAGGCGTGACATGGCCGTTTTCGGGGTAGGTAATTGCCGTCAGCTGAGAATTTGTACATGCAAATACACAGCTACTGCTGGGTTCACTTTGGGGGTAATTCAGACCTGATCGTAACAGCCAATTTGATAGCAGTTGGGCAAAACCATGGTGGTCATTCTGAGTTGATCGCTAGCTGTTTTTGGTCGCTGTGCATCGATGAGGCCAAAAATCTGCAATTCTGCGCATGCGTATGTGGCGCAATGCGCACGCGCGACATACTTTCACAACAGCCAATGCAGTTTCACACAAGGTCTAGCGACGCTTTTCAATCGCACTGCTGGCCGCAGAGTGATTGACAGGAAGTGGGTGTTTCTGGGAGGTAACTGACCGTTTTCGGGGAGTGTGTGTAAAAACGCAGGCATGCCAGATACAAACGCAGGCGTGCCTTGAGAATCGCAGGTGTGGCTGGCCGAACGCAGGGCGTGTTCGTGACGTCAAAACAGAAACTAAACAGTCTGAAGTGATCGCAAGCTAGGAGTAGATCAGGAGCTGCTCAGAAACTGCACAATCTTTTTTTGTAGCAGCGCTGCGATCCTTTCATTCGCACTTCTGCTAAGCTAAGATACACTCCCAGAGGGCGGCGGCTTAGCATTTGCACGGCTGCTAAAAGCAGCCAGCGAGCAAACAACTCGGAATGAAGGCCATGGTTTTGCCCGACTGCTAACAAATTTGCTGCTACGATCACGTCTGAATTACCCCCTTTGTCTAGACATTGAGTTTGCAATGACTTTGGTTGGTGTCTCTGTTTATTTCTGGACAGCAGCTTAACTGATATTAGCAGTTCATGGTGTCATGCTCATTGCCAGGGGTTTCATGCTCTGGGTGCAATTGCATTTGCATACAAACATGAATTTGGCCCTATATTAATCACAATCTTTGCAGCTAACATGTGTTATCTATTTCATAGTCAAGAGGCTGCCACCATTCTTAACATATTTAAGATAAATACACTGCATCCGGAAAGTATTCACAGAGCATCACTTTTTCCATTTTGTTATGCTACAGCCTTATTCCAAACAAATTCATTGTTTCCACCAAAACTCTACACACAGTAACCCCATAATGACAACGTGAAAAAAGTTTTTTTGAGATTTTTGCAAATTTATTAAAAATAAAAAACTAAGAAATCACATGCACATAAGTATTCACAGCCTTTGCTCAATACTTTGTTGATGCACATTTGGCAACAATTACAGCCACAAGTATTTTTTAATATGATGCCACAAGCATGGCACACCTATCTTTGGCCAGTTTTGCCCATTTCTCTTTACACAGGGCCGAAACTAGGGGGGGGCTAGGGGGTCACGCGCCCCGGGCGCTGGAGCGGGGGGGGGGCGCTAGGCAGGCTGTTTCCACAGCCAAAATTCTTTGAGGGCAGCGGGCACTGTGCGCGATGCGCGATGCTGTCACACGCATCACGCATTGAGGGAGGAGAGGGAGAGAGAACGGAGAGTCTGGCAGGTTTGAACAATGCCGCGCGGGACTGATGAGGGCATGCTGGCTGCAGTCAGTGACAGTGAATGAGTCACTGTCACTCACGCTGCAGCACTGCAGGCTCCTCTGACAGGGGAACGTCCACAGCAGTCTCCGGCAGCCCTGAACAGTGCACACAGCCCTCCCCCATGCCTGGGAACAGGGGGAGGGACACAGTGCAGCAGCGCGGGCTTTGAACGAGGGGGAACTGGAGCCGACCTGTGACAGAGATTTATGAGGTATGTTTCTCTGCCAGACAGCTCCCCCTCTACAACGTGTGTGTGTGTGTGTGTGTGTGTGTGTGTGTCAGTGTGTGTGTGTGTGTGTGTGTGTGTGTGTCAGTGAGCATCTGGTCCCTATACAGTGTGTGTGTGTGTGTGTGTGTGTGTGTGTGTGTGTGTGTGTGTGTGTGTCAGTGTGCATCTGTTCCGTATACAGTGTGTGTGTGTCTGTTTGTCAGTGTGCATCTGGTCCCTATACAGTGTGTGTGTGTGTGTGTGTGTGTGTGTGTGTGTGTGTGTGTGTCAATGTGCATCTGGTCCGTGTATACAGTGTGTGTGTGTCAGTGTGCATCTGGTCCGTGTATACAGTGTGTGTGTGTCAGTGTGCATCTGTTCCGTGTATACAGTGTGTGTGTGTGTGTGTGTGTGTGTTTGTCAGTGTGCATCTGTTCCGTATACAGTGTGTGTGTGTCAGTGTGCATCTGGTCCGTGTATACAGTGTGTGTGTGTCAGTGTGCATCTGTTCCGTGTATACAGTGTGTGTGTGTGTGTGTGTGTGTGTTTGTCAGTGTGCATCTGTTCCGTATACAGTGTGTGTGTGTCAGTGTGCATCTGTTCCGTATACAGTGTGTGTGTGTGTGTGTGTGTGTGTGTGTCTGTTTGTCAGTGTGCATCTGGTCCCTATACAGTGTGTGTGTGTGTGTGTGTGTGTGTGTGTGTGTGTGTGTGTCAGTGTGCATCTGGTCCGTGTATACAGTGTGTGTGTGTGTCAGTGTGCATCTGGTCCGTGTATACAGTGTGTGTGTGTCAGTGTGCATCTGTTCCGTGTATACAGTGTGTGTGTGTGTGTGTGTGTGTTTGTCAGTGTGCATCTGTTCCGTATACAGTGTGTGTGTGTCAGTGTGCATCTGTTCCGTATACAGTGTGTGTGTGTGTCTGTTTGTCAGTGTGCATCTGGTCCCTATACAGTGTGTGTGTGTGTGTGTGTGTGTGTGTGTGTGTGTCAGTGTGCATCTGGTCCGTGTATACAGTGTGTGTGTGTCAGTGTGCATCTGGTCCGTGTATACAGTGTGTGTGTGTGTCAGTGTGCATCTGTTCCGTATACAGTGTGTGTGTGTGTGTGTGTGTGTTTGTCAGTGTGCATCTGTTCCGTATACAGTGTGTGTGTGTGTGTGTGTGTGTGTTTGTCAGTGTGCATCTGGTCCCTATACCGTGTGTGTGTGTGTGTGTGTGTCAATATGTTCATATACAATCTGTTTTTGTGTCAGTGTGCTCCTGGTGTGTGTGTGTGTGTGTCAGTGTGCCCCCTATATGTAATGTGTATACACGGCTCCTCTGTGCTGTAATGTGCATAAGTATCTCCTCTGTGGTGTAACGTGTGGGATTATATATTTTAATTGTATTTTAATTATAATTGTCTTTTTTTATTTTAATATTTTATTTTATTTAATTTATGTTTTTTATTTATTTCATTGTTTTTTTTTTTTTTGTTTTTTTTTTTTTGGGGGGGGGGGGCGCAAATTTACTGTCTTGCCCCGGGTGACAGCAATCCTAGTTTCGGCCCTGCTTTACAGCACCTCTCAAGCTGCATCAGGTTGGATGGGAAGCGTTGGTGCACAGCCATTTTCAGATCTCTCCAGAGATGTTCAATCAGATTCAAGTCTGGGCTCTGGCTGGGCCACTCAAGGACGTTCACAGATTGGCCTGAAGCCACTTCTTTGATACAGTATCTTGGCTGTGTGCTTAGGGTTGTTGTACTGCTGATAGATGAACTGTCACCCCAGTCTGAGGTCAAGAGCACTCTGGAGCAGGTTTTCATCCAGGATGTCTCTGTACATTGCTGAATTCATCTTTCCCTCTATCCTGACTAGCCTCCCAGTTCCTGCCGCTGAAAAACACTTCACTGTAGGGATGGTATTGGCCGGGTGATAAGCGGTGCCTGGTTTCCTCCAAACATGATGCCTGGCATTCACGCCAAAGAGTTCCAGCTTTTTCTCATCAAACCAGAGAATTTTGTTTCTCATGATCTGAGAGTCCTTCAGGTGCATTTTGGCAAACTCCAGTCAGGCTTCCATGTGCTTTTTACTAAGAAGTGGCTTCCGTCTGGCCACTCTACCATACAGGCCTTATTGGTGGATTGCTGCAGAGATGGTTGTCCTTTTGGATGGTTCTCCTCTCTTCACAGAGGAATGAAGTAGCTCTGACAGAGTGATCATCAGATTCTTGGTCACCTCCCTGACTAGGACCCTTCTCCCCCGATCGCTCAGTTTAGACAGCCGGCCAGCTCTAGGAAGAGTCCTGGTGGTTCTGAACTTCTTCCATTTATGGATGATTGAGGCCACTGTGCTCATTGGGACCTTCAAAGCTGCAGATATTTTTCTGTACCCTTCCCCAGATTTGTGCCTCGATACAATCTCTCGGAGGTCTACAGACAATTCCTTTGACTTCATGCTTGGTTTGTGCTCAGACATGCACTGTCTAGTGTGGGACCTTATATAGACAGGTGTGTGCCTTTCCAAATCATGTCCAATCAACTGAATTTACCACAGGTGGACTCCAATTAAGCTGTAGGAACATCTCAAGGATGATCATTGGAAACAGGATGCACATGAGCTCAATTTTGAGCTTCATGGCAAAGGCTGTGAATACTTTTGTACATGCGATTTCTTAGTTTTTATTTTTAATATATTTGCAAAAATCTCAAAAAAACTTTTTTCATGTTGTCATTATGGAGTATTGTGTGTAGAATTTTGAGGGAAAATGAATTTATTCCATATTGGAATAAGACTGTAACATAACAAAATGTGGAAAAAGTGAATCGCTGTGAATACTTTATGGATGCACTGTACATATACCTTGGTGGTTTTGGAAACAAACTTTGTGTTTTGTATTTTTTAGAAAGGTCAGTGGGTTTTATGAATCAATTCCTGGTGCACTGCAGACCCGTTCTTTATCTTTGTGGCCTGTGGGACACAGATTTGTATTCTAATACAGATGGAGTTTGTGCAAAGAAGACAGGACTATTAGTCTTCCATAAAGGGCTGCCATCAGAAATTGTGGAGCCCAGGACTGACAAAATATTCACCCCCATTGCCATTTTAAAAGTAAAGGATTTGCCATATGCGCAAGCTCCAAAAGAGGGATGTGACCTCGCTGCAAGGGTCGTGGCATTGCAAGAATACATTGACCACCACAGGAAGACAGGTGCATGGCATTGCACGCCCAGACATTGGCCACCACAAAAAAAAATTCCTAACTCATGCCACTACAGACATTATTTGTCATTTTTCCTCCTTATAGTAATACTTCTTACACTTTATGCCACACACCGCAATGCCCATTACACACTATACCACACCGTGGTATAGTTATTATGCCCCTTACACATTATGACACACACCGTAATGCCCATTTCACAATATGCTACACACTGTAATGCCCCTTGCATATTATGCCACAGACCTCAATGCATGTGACACATTATGTCAAACACCACAATACCCGAAACATTATGCCACACATCGCAATGCCCGTGATACAGTATGCCACACACCACAATGCCTGTGACACATTATGCCACACACCACAATGTCCTTACACATTATGTCACTCACCACAGTGCCCCTGACACATTATGCCCCATACAGCAATGCCTGACACATTATGCCACAAACCGCAATGCCCATGATACAGTATGCCACACACCGTAATGCCTGTGACACATTATACCACACACCACAATGCCCCTGACACGTTATGCCCCACAGTAAGGCTTCTGATTACTTTTAAATTACATGCTTGTTGCCAGGGGTTTCATGCTCTGGATTCCTTGCTCATTGCTAGGGGTTTCGTGCTCTGTGTTCCATGCTCGTTGCCAGGAGTTTCATGCTCTAGGTGTCATGCTTGTTGCCAGGGGTTTCTTGCTCTTGGTGTCATGCTTATTGCCAGGAGTGTAATGATCATTGCCAGGGGTTTCATGCTGTGGGTGTCATGCTTGTTTCCAGGGGTTTCATGCTCAGGGTGTAATGCTTGTTGCCAAGGGTGTAATGCTCATTGCCTGCTGTTTAATGCTCTGGGTGTCATGCTCATTGCCATGGGTGTAATGCTTGTTGCCAGGTGTTTCATGCACTGGGTGTCATGCTTGTTGCCAGGGGTTTCATGCTCCTGGTGTAATGCTCATTGACAGGGTTTTCATGCTCCTGGTGTAATGCTTGTTCCCAGGGATGTAATGCTCATTGCCGGCGGTAAATGATCATTTCCAGAGGTGTAATGCTCATTGCCAGGGGTGTAACGTGTTGGCAGTGGGAAGTGGCTGGTGCCGCCACCAGCACAGATTGCTCCTGTCACTTCTGGGTATCACTGCAGTGCTGCGCAGGTATAGGAGAGTCAGACGCTAGAGATCAAATATGACCTCTAGCATCTGTCTCCTCTAGGCAGCAGCCATTTTTGTAGGGACATTAGTAGATTTACAAGCAGACGGCTATTCCACATTGGGAATCTGCTGCCCCCCCCCCTTCCCAAGCCCAGAGCTGCAGGGGCTGTAGTTTTGCCAGGGCAGCCACCTCTCTCTCACACATATAGTCACCCTTGCCCGGCCTCAGCCACCTCATTATGATACATATATACTCTTATGGCAGCTGAACCTCACTCACACATACACACATATACCACAACCACCTCCCTCTCACACACATATACCATAGCCACCTCTCTCACACACATATAGACATAGTCAGAGTTTCTTGGACTGCCATGATACTGCAGATAGAATGTTGCCTTCTCTCTAACTTATGTTAAACATGAGGCTTTCTTGTTTTCCCATGTATATGTTCATCCATATTGTCCATTTTTTGTCTCCTCTATGGTGGCGGCCATTTTGTTGGGAACATTTCTATACAGATACCCTTGATTGAGCTGCAGAGACCCCCCCTCTCTGTCTGGGGCCCTGCCTCCATATACTGCATTAGAGATGAGTGGGTCTGGTTCTTGGAGAACACCCGAACATTGAGATCTGAGTCGGGATCCGATTCCGGCTCAGGACTTCCCACTTTACTTGGATCCCAAAGTGAGGCTGAACAGCATCTTCCCGCTGTCGGATTCTTGTGGGTTTTGGTTTCTATATAAGTCCCCGGTGATCGCCGCCATCTTCTCTCCGGCTATGGAGCAAGTACTGGACGGATCTGTCCGTCTCAGTATTGTGTTGTCTGGCGTGGGGTGGTTGCGCTCTCTCTGTCTGCTGTATCTGAAAAGGGTGCTCTCTCTGTCTGCTGTATCTAAAAAAGGGGTGCTCTCTCTGTCTGCTGTATCTGAAAGGGGTGTACTCTCTGTCTGCTCGATCTAAAAAAGGGGTGCTCTCTCTGCATGCTTTATCTGAAAAAGGGGTACTCTCTCTGCCTGCTGTATCTGAAAAAGGGGTGCTCTCTCTGTCTGCTGTATCTGAAAGGGGTGATCTGTCCATCCATCCAAGGGCTCCACCCCAGTGTAAAATAAAAATAATAACATCTAAAAACAAAAGCCTAAGATTATAATTATAAAAAAAAAAATATTTTTAGTTTGTGCTGTACCCCAGTGAACTATACAATTTTAATTTTATTCTCATAAGTACTGTGACACTGCCAGTCAGGCCACAGAATATTATTTCCTACTCACACATGTATTGTTCGATGCTGTTGGTGAAGCTAAACCGCAGTGTGTAATAATATATATTTCTGATTAACTTGTGCAACTCTGTAACCGCCGGTGTGTGGTATAAAAAATAATACATATTTATAATATGTAAATAATATATATATTTTGATTAAATTTATATTTTGTGCTGTTTCATCCCAGTATACATCCAGGGACTGTAGATGCTCTGTGCATCTAGGGGTGTTCTGTAAGTCCACCCAAGATAAAAGACATATTTTTTATATTTTGTGCTGTATTCTCCCAGTATTCAACCAGGCATTTTCAGTTCATTTCAGGGTGCTGTGTCCGCAGCTCATATTCTTATTAGAACTTATTTTCCTATTTTCATAATTGTACTTATCGCCACATTGTGATTAATTCAAATTAATATTATAATAATAATTATAAATTAACTAAATTTTAATTAAATTATTATAACTAAACGCTCCACATTTGAATAGCAAACTTTCTGCATATCAAAGATATCTTTAAGAAACAGAAGAACTTGTTCCAAAATAAATTAAATCATGATTACAGCATCTAAAATATTCTTTTTTTATTCTTCTTTGCCCATTTCCTCTTTTTGTGAACTGAAATCTTGAGCCTTGCCTAATGTGTCATTTTTTAAAATACATTCTTTTTATAAATATTTTGTGTTGTGTCATCCCAGTATACA
Source organism: Pseudophryne corroboree (assembly GCF_028390025.1). Classification (NCBI taxonomy): domain Eukaryota; kingdom Metazoa; phylum Chordata; class Amphibia; order Anura; family Myobatrachidae; genus Pseudophryne; species Pseudophryne corroboree. The sequence continues at coordinate 193,550,542 of NC_086444.1, read as the reverse complement.
TCCAGGGACTGCAGCTGCACCATTCATCTAGGGGTGTTCTGTCAGTCAATCCAAAATAAAATACTTTTTTGATATATTTCGTGCTGTATCCTCCCAGTATACATCCAGGCATGCTCCGTCCATTTCAGGATGCTTTGTCCATATATCATATCCTTAGATTATAACTTATTGTCCTATTTTCAGAATTCTTATCACCACATTGTGATTAATTCAAATTAATGTTATTAATAATAATTATAAATTAACTAAATTTAAATTAAATTAATATAACTAACCTTCTGCTTGTCAAAGATATCTTTGACAAACAAAAGAACTTAATCCTGAATTGAAAATAATTTTTAACGGATGATTAGCGAAACTTCTCCATGTCAAAGATATCTTTGAGGAACAGAAGAACTTGATCCTAATTTTAAAATAATTTCAACAGATGATTACAGCATTTAAAAATATATTATTAACTGCCACATGTTTGCTGCCCACTGCTGTCGCTTAGCTTAGTCATCCAGCCCACTTAGTGCAACATTTTGGCCTAAACTGGATAAAAACAATATTGTGAGCTGTGAGCTGTTCAGAATAGACAGGAAATGAGTGTTAATTAATGTTATTGAGGTTAATAATACTGTAGGAACAAAAACACCCCCAAATTCTGTTATTTAGCTGCTTTTATGATTTAAAAAAAAAATCCAGATCCAAAACCAAAACACGAGATGGCGGTTTTGGCAAAACCAATACAGATCCAAAACACAAAGGAAATCCAGATCCAAAACCAAAACACAAAACCTGAAAAATGGACCTGCGCGCACCCCTATACTGTATACACTTTATACTGTGCTTTTTTTATTTGAAAAAAAATTACCAATACTTACATAAAAGGTACCAGTGGGCCATGTAGTGAAAATTAAAAATGTCCCATACAGTAAACGACACTGCAAAAAAACAAAAACAAACATACATTGACAAGTTAAATGATAGCTCTTTCTCATTGGTTTTCATAAAAAAAATTAACACAGGCTCTAAATTTGGGTTTGAGGGGAATTATCAAGTAGAAGTTTATTTTACAAAACAGTGGTGGACTTTGAGAATGGAGAAACGGACCAGTGCAGAAGTTGCCCATAGCAACCAATCAGCTTTGAAGGAAGCCTTTATCAAGTACATTCAATAAAATGTAATGGAGATGCTAATTGTTGGCACTGGTCTGTTTCTCAATTCTTCTCACTGCTTCATGAACAGACCCCATTATGTTTGCATCAGGTTGTCTCCTGAGTGCCCCCTTCAACTTGTGTATTGTAAATGGCTGCAGTGTGAAGTTGAGCAGCCAATGGGGGTCATTTATTTCATTCAAATTGTGATTTGGCTGCCAGAGGTGAATGTGTCTTGTATGTGTAGTAATAATAAAAGGAAAAGGCACGCCAGTTACTGTACATACTGTCTGTATGTAACAGTTCCCTGGAGTACAGTCACATTATTTTCAATAAGATTTCTTACAAAGACTGACGATTACCAATGTCAATTTTCTGTTGTCCTTATAACCTTTTTAAATTCTGCAGTGGCTATAAAAAGAATACGGAAATAATAAAAATGTTTTAAAAAAATATATTTGTCGCTAAACAGAATGAAGAAAAAAATGTAAATGTCTGTTTACAACACATGGGAGCCCTATGTATATAGATTAGTTCATCCTTTTCCATATCATCCTAATTGTAAAACAATAAATATAATACCAAAGAAATCCCCTGCAATTGTTTTTTCTTTTTACAGAACATGTCCTTTGATCAGTAGCTGCACAAAATACCAAGTAACATTTGTGCCTGACTATCCAACCATAAAGGTGATTTTGAACTATCCTTAGCAATCGTTGCAAAAAAGAGATATACAAAGACATTATTGCATACCCTACTGATCCAAAGTTTTAGAACAACCTAATTTTTAATTGAAATTTCCGCAATTTAATTCATGTGACTAACCTGAAATAGTATAAAAGTAAGCGGTAATTTGCAAGAGGTTACAAAAAAACTTTAGGTTAGCAAAAGCTGAGAAATAATGCACATTTCAGTGTAAAAAAAACTTTCTTGTTGACAAGACAGCAGTTTTTGACTTTTTCAGGTCGAAGGGGTTCTGACATATTCAGTCCCCAGCATTTTTGTTCGACAAGTCGGGGAATTCGACTTGTCGAATAGTACGTGAATTGGCGGTATAGCCACCTATTCGAGTGCTTCTGAGGAAAATGGGGCCAAATTCGACAGGTTTTGGCCCCGTTTCCGACCATCTCTGTTCGGCCTAAAAAAACAACGAACTGAGATGAGGGACCTGAGAGGAGGAGACGGGGGAGAGCAGCGGGCAGACGGGGGAGAGCCATGGGCAGACGGGGGACAGTAGCGCTACAGCACAGTGCTGCAGGAGGATGTGTCATAGCTGCCACTCACGGCAGCATCCACCCTGCTCCAGCAAGTGAGGTCCCGCTTGCTGGAGCCAGGTGGACGCTGCTGTGAGGTCTGGCGGCTGTGCCACATCCTTCTGCAGCGCTGCTGTCCCCTGTCTGATTGCGGCTATCCTCCTCTCCCGAAACTGCACCTTTCGTGTCATCCCAACTGAACCCTCCCTCATTTTCTCCACCTTTGAGGTCCACTCTATCTGCCTCTTCTACCCCATCCACCTCCATGTGGCGGTCATCTACCGACCCCCCAGTCCCATTCCTTGATATCTTTGCTGCCTGGCTTCCCCACTTCCTCTCCTCTGACCTACACTCTATCATCCTTGGTGACTTTAACATCCTTATTGACATTACTAAACCAGCATCCACTAATCTTCTTGCCCTCTCTTTCTCCTTTGGCCTATTTTAATGGACCTCTACCTCAACTCACAGACTTGGCCACTCCCTTGACCTTGTCTTCACCCACCGGTGTGATCTGACTTCTCAAACTCTCCCTCCCCCTCTCTGACATCATCTACTCTCTTTTACCCTCTTTTCCTCCCCACACCCAGACCCACCATCACCAGATGCAATTTGGGTCTCTTGAACCTGCTGTCCTATCCTCCCTCGCTACACTCCTTTCTCCTCTATCCACCATGGCCTACCCTAACCAAGTGGCCTCCTTCTATAACTCCACTCTCACCTCTGCACTCGATTCTGTTGCCCCATCTCCTCTGTCCCCCTCCTCCATTCTAAACCCCAACCCTGGCACTCCAAACTGACCCATTTCCTGCAAAAATGCTCATGCACTGCTGAGCATCACTGGAGGAAATAATCGCACTCTGGCGGACTTCCTCCATTTCAAGTTTATTTTCTCTTCCTACAGCTCTGCCCTCTCCCTTGCCAAGCAATCCTTTTTCCAATCACTCATCTCTTCTCAGCTATGCAGTCCCCACCACTTCTTTGATACTTTCAACACTTGCCTTCGACCCCACCTTCTCCCTACCAATCCTCCCTCACTGCCACTGACTTCTCTAAAATTGAAGCAATCTGTCATGAATCTCTTCCCATCTTTGCTTGTCAGCCCCACTGCCCCAACCATCCCCTCCCTCCAGCAATCCCACCTTGTGTTCCTTCTGCCCCGCCACAGACAAGGAAGTCCACTCCCTAATCTTACAGCTGGATTACCAGCTACCTCTCTGACAACTCCATCCTTGATCCTCTTCAATCTGGCTTTCCAATGAAACTGCCCTTGTCAAAGTCACCAATTACCTACTTTTTGACAAATCCAAGGGTCACTTCTCTCTGCTTACCCCCCTGGATCTCTCTGCTGCCTTTGACACTGTGGATCATCCTCTCCTCCTCCATACCCTCTAGACCATTGGCCTCTCCAGTGCTGTCCTTGCCTGGTTCACCCCTTACTTCAATAACTGCTCTACCTCTGACTCCACCTCACCCTCTTCCATCCTCCCAGTCGGTATCCCACAGGGCTCTGTCCTGGACCCCTGTCTCTTCTCCCTGTACACCTCTTCCCAGGGTGCACTCATAAGCTCCTTAAGCTTTCAATACCACCTCTACGCAAATGATAACCAACTATACCTCTCCTCTCCTGACCTCTCCCTCTCTGTCCTTTCTTGGGTATCCAGCTGCCTCTCCTCCATCTCATCCCAGAAGTCTGAGCACTCCCTGTAGCTCAAGATGGACAAAAGTGAAATCATTATCTTTCCCCCATCCAGGGTCTCCACCCTCCCTAATATATTTATCACTGTTGACAACACTATCATCCTCACTGTTAACCAACTCCACTGCTTGGGTGTAACGCTTGACTCCTCCCTCTCCTTTACCCCCCACGTTCAGTCTCTGTCTCAATCCTGTCAGTTCCAGCTATGCATCATCGCTCGGATAAGACCATTCCTCTCCCAGAGTGCGACAAAACTTACTATCCACTAACACTACAAACTTATTGTTATAGTGTTAAGTCAAACTCAATTTTTTAATGGAAATTTTGATATATTCGTAATACATTTGAGTGGATTTATGGACTCATGGAAATAAGTTTAATTATCTTTAATAAATATGTGGAATTTTATTTGATGCTCAATTTAATCTTAGGATGTTTACTTAAAAATTATACATACAGTTGATCAAACAATCTTTAGCAGATTTGAATTTATTTATTGGAATGTGTTTTATAATGTGTTGCCAAGCACGATTAGATCAAGTGTACTTTGAATCCTGTTGTCAGCTACAGTAGATAGGTCAAAAAATAAGGAAACTTACTGTAAGGCCAGAATTGGTAAACATGTATGCAACGTTAATAGGGGGTTTGAATAGAATAGTATTTCTTACCACTTCAGGTTAAAACACAATTACAACCCAAATAGACTGAAATTTCTAGCTGTTGACCAGATTACATCCAGTTGGCGGGGAGGAGACCATGAATCTTGGATTTATATTATGGATTAAAAACCTACTATACCCTTTGTCCAGAACATAGCTAGATTGGGGGGGGGGCACATGGCATACTGTACCCCCCCCCCCCCCCCCCGGCCTGAAGATACTGACATCACTATCCTTCCCTTTTATACAGGAACAGAACCTGGCAGCAAGAATGTGAGAAGGCTAGTATGCAGTGCAAGGCAGAGACACAGGTGTATTAAGTTTCATGAGCTACCTAAGAAGCTTTCCAACCAGAGGAGAGATAGAAGGGTGGAGGGAGCTGTAAGTGACACAGGGATCCCTGCTTCTATCCCTCTCTGCCTGGGTGTCTGGATCCTGTTTCACCTGTTATCTAATGAGGGCCTAGAGAGAGACTTCCTGAGTCCTGTTCCAGTGTGTAAGTAGTATAGAGGTTTAGATATATACAGTATATTCTATTTTTCTATGTATATTTTAAGGTTAAGTTGTTTTTGTTCCACCATAAGAACATTTTATAAAATAGTTGTCTTTCAATTAGGTGAAGCAATAAACAGTACCCAGACATTATTAAACTATTAGTTTCAATCTAATATACACAGTTGGTTTAAATTTAATATACACAATCCATACCTTCCAAAATAACCCATTCCAGGAAGGACAAAATGTTCTCTACCTGTACTTCCTTCTTAAGTTATGATTACAATCACCTGTATTGAAACACCTCTCTTATCAATTAAATTGTTCAACACAGGTGACACCAATCATATATTGAGGGAAGTCCAGGTAGAGAGCATTTTGTCTCTCCGAGAATGGGTCATGTTGGGAGGTATGCACAAGCTATTATACCCCCCCCCCCCCACACACACACACACACACACACACACACACACACACACACACACACCTTCCACCAGTCTCAAGTGCCCCAGGCACCCCATAGGCTTAATCCGGCCTTGGTCCACAAGGTCTTAATATACAACATACAACCTTCATAACCACTAGAGAGCATCTGAATGCCTGTCACACACAAAATCTCATTTTACCAATACCAAGTGGAGGTACATGTATTACAGGATTTTCTACCCAGGGAATTATATGGGTGATCACACCTGTGGTTCAAGTACAATACTTGATACCAGTAGTTTGAGTATAATATCTGATTTATGGATTTACGGATATTTTGGGAGATACATCTGAACCACCTGACAATTCCCAAGCAAAGGAATACTATTAACAAAATATACTCATGCGGTATGTAAAACACATAGGGGTCTATTTACTAAGCCTTGAATGGAGATAAAGTGGACAAAGAAAAAGTACCAGGCAATCAGCTCCTAACTGTCATGTCACAGGTTGTGTTTGAAAAATGACAGTAAGAGCCGGTTGACTGATACTTTATCTCCATCCAAATTATCTCCATCCAAGGTTTAGTAAATAGACCCCCATAGAATGCATAATTATCACTAGACAGAGACATTCATTGATTTGATATTAGGTAAAACCGATAAAAACTTGTTTATTGACACAATGTATATTTATTATATATTGTACAGTATATTGATTGATGCATGTTACATTGTAACTATGGTATGTTACACTGAAATTATGATTTTATATATTTCCAAATTACGGAGTATGTATTTCTACTGTTTGGTCACAAGACTGTTACATATGTTATAATGTACACCTACTGTACATGTTTTTAATACACTGTTAAGACTTTGACAGCAGTAAACTGAAGCAAATGTATGCAATACAATATAGGGAGGGTATGACTTATATAAGGATGCCCCTTTAGCTGTACTAACAGTACCACATTTCCTTATGACATTACTAACCATGGTTAATACGCCCCCTAATGTATGGGGCTGTCACAATATAGATACAGCGGACATCCCATGTACAGGTGAACAAAAATATGGCTGCTGATAGAAGGGAGACACAACTATAGATAGTCACCAAGAAAATGGCTGCAACAGGGAATGGCAAGTGAGCGGTAAGGTGCCACTGGACAACAATTGGAGCTCTAGTGACACCTGCAACAGAGATACCGGTGCATGTGCACACATGCAGACAAACCCAGAAGTGCTAGGATCGCATTGCCGGACACTGGGCACTGACACAAGAATCCTGCTTCCTGATTGGCAAATTGATGCATGCGATTGTAGCATGACTGTCCAAACTTGACAAATGTAAAGTTAGCTGTTTGTTGGAAGATGCTGGAAGTCTGTTACTGACATGTTGTACAGTATAAGCCTTTTTATAGCACACAGGAGTAAAAATGAAGTTAAGGAAATGTTGATGACTACACTTATAAATATTGATGTTATTTATTTTAGTAACAATGGCCCTCATTCCGAGTTGTTCGCTCGCTAGCTACTTTTACCAGAAATGCAAACGCAAAGCCGCCATCCTCTGGGAGTGTATCTTAGCATAGCAGAATTGCTAACAAAAGATTAGCAATTCTGCTATTAAGTATTTCCTTGCAGTTTCTGAGTAGCTCCAGACCTACTCCTAGATTGCGATCAGCTCGGTCCGTTTAGTTCCTGGTTTGACGTCACAAACACGCCCAGCGTCTGGCCAGCCACTCCTCCGTTTCTCTATCCACTCCTGCGTTTTTACCTGGCACGTCTGCGTTTTTTAGCACACTCCCTGAAAACGGACAGTTTCCGCCCAGAAACACCCACTTCCTGTCAATCACACTACGATCAGCAGAGCGATTGAAAAGCTTTGTTCGCCCGTGAGTAAAATAGCATAGTTTTGTGTAGAAATACTTAGCGCATGCGCAGAACTACCGGATTTTAGCCTATTAGCAATTCTGCTAAAAATAGCAGCGAGCGAACAACTCTGATTGAGGGCCAATCTTCAGTGATGTTTGTATAGAAAACTAACAGTAACTAAAGGGCAGATGTATTAACCTGGAGAAGGCATAAGGAAGTGATAAACCAGTGATATGTGCAAGGTGATAAAGGCTCCAGCCAATCAGATCCTAACTGTTAATTTACATATTGGAGCTGATTGGTTGGTGCCTTTATCACCTTGCACATATCACTGGTTTATCACTTCCTTATGCCTTCTCCAGGTTAATACATCTGCCCCTAAATACTTTATCTTCACGTCATAATGTATTATGTCTATAAAACTATAGTACACATTGATTGCATTAGTAAGCATTGAGAGACTTGATTTTATTAGGTAACTAAGTGAACTAAGTGCATTTTAAACCTTGAGTAAGGAATTGGGGGTTTTCCACGCTGATCTGGGCTACTAATTTCATAACTTGATGCTAAATTGATGCTACATAAATATATTTTTCAATTACACCTTTTTTGTATTTATCTTTCTTGTAGCTAGAATTTCATGAGTGTAATCCCATTATTCTAATATAGATATTAGTCTGTAGTTTCTAATTCCTTTTTATGTTTAGCTACTGTACATGTTGTCCCCATGTTGTGGATTTGAAAAGTACCATACATTTACATTTAAATTATATATGCATTACCCAGTAACATTCAACATTATGTTGTTACCTGTACAGACTTATATCCAATGACATTTTTTAAGTTTGTTACACAGAGGTTCAAAGCATATAACATACACGTAAACAGGTTTGACAGTAGAAATAACTGTTTCTGGTATATCCTCCATACTACCCACTGGTATTTTACCTGCGTTGTATTCTTTTTTTATCTCTCCTTGTTCCATTTTTGCTTTTACCATGTGTAAAGCCATAGGTTAGCCAGTGATCTCCGCAAGCTGCAAGTATAGCTCATATCAAACAAGTTTGCATTTATGTATTTGTTTTTTTTTAAATGCAAGTGGGTATGAGGCCTAATGTAAAAAAAAGTCTTGTTTCTTGTCAACTTATCCTTAAATGATGTTCATTTGTACTGGAAAATAGCAACAAAAAAAAGTTATTTTTCTGTTGCTGCTTCAGCTGTATAAATGTTTCAAACCATATAATTGATTTATTTTCCACTGGGACATCTGCAAAGTTTAAAGCAAAAGATGAGAGTGTTACCCTTAGGGCAGTCTTCCATTTTTCTCAGCTATGCCTAATACTTTTTTTTACTACTTTAAAAAGCTTGCAGCAAATTTTGTTTGCATTGAACCAGGGTTAAGAAAGGAGCAGTGATTTGTTTTGTTTATCTTGAAATTTGTGCCAAAGGTATAATAACAAACCTGGATTTCCACAAGTAAAAACAAATTTTGTTCATCGCTCATTGGTTTGCTACAAAGTTTACTGTTTTTGTATTTGAAGCAGCTCTGTGTAATAAGACTACAGAAGCGTTTCATGTACAATAATTCATACTTGCTAAGCAATTACAGTATTTCAACTTTTAACTCGATATTGAACACCTTTATCTTTTATTTGATACAAGACCAAAATGCCATAATAAACCATAATAAACCTACAGTTCAAGACTATGAATACGCTAAATACATTTATGAAAACATTTAATTCAACGAAAATGTATTTTTGTTTTTTAGACATTACATATTTAGGTCATTTACACACTGGAGTTGCAATGCATGTTTTTATACATCAGTAAAAGCATTACAAGAATGGTGATGGAGCTTATTGGTTTAACCCAATACCTGCTGGCACCTCTAATTTAGGAGCAGTAAAAGCATGGTAGTGACCTATAGATGCTACATACTTTGTCTGAAGTGACCCATACATCTAGCGGGCAATTCCCCATGCTGATCCAATGATACAGATGTAGCCATGCTCATCGTGGCTACATCTAGGCGCCTGGTTTGCCGTGACCATGTGCCCACCTAAGGAGCGCGCGTGTCTTAGACGTGCATGAGCCCTATTAGCCTGAACGGGGGGCAGAAAAGATAAAGCTCGGCGTGGCTAAGCATGGGTGCTTCTATCCACACCAGGAGTGCCGATCCCCCGAACCAGACATGGGCAGAATGGGGAATTGACCCAACAGATGCCTAATGTATGGGCCCCTTAATTCTGCTCATTGAAATTAACACAAATGGGCCAGCAGAGCATGCCAAATTAATCTCACTAAATTGTTGGTTAAATACCCCGATATCACTGTCATTTTCTAACATTAAGTTTCAACAGACAGCATTGCTTTCCAGATAGAAATGAATATGTTTTCAACAGCTTTAATTTAGTAAATTTAAAATTTGTTGGGTAATATTTTCTCTGGACTTCTATGTGAGGTCTGCAGTGTCCCCATGTTGGGCCTAATCTAAGGTTGTAAATTAGTCCAAGTTTCAGACAAAATGCCTGACACTGGTTCAGTTATACAACACGTGGAGTTCTGAGTTCCATGTAAGTTAACTTGTAGCACCTTAAACCTGGAGTGGAAAGCAGTGATGTAAACCGAGAACAGCACCTATACTGTAGTCTTAGCGGTTTGTTCACCAACGAAAACCACACTCAGCACTGGTTATGATGGGCTGGACTTGTCCAACTACAGCAGAAAAACACACATATGAGATAAACGAATTAAGATGAAGCTATAAAGGCTTTTAAAAGATTAGGCAATTATATTTTATTACAGTTTAATCTAAGACATCTCCTACAATATTATATTTATTGTGGAGCATAATTTGCCTTCTAAAACAGGTTACATTTGTAGAAGTTAGGAACGAACGAAGCGAGCCATGCAAGAGGATGCGGTACACTAATTGTGGTTCCCTGTGCAAAAAAACAAAAAAAAGATACAGTATGTTAACCTTTTTTATGTCAACCATTTTCCATGTCAACCTTTTCATGTGTCGACCTTTTGTACCTGAAAACTTCCATTTTCTACCATTTTTTCAACCTAATGACCCTGTTGACCTTTTGACAATGTCGACCTTTTCCACGTCGACCATATTGGGTCGACCTATTGACTGTCAACCTAATTAGTGTCGGCCTAATGATCCATACTCATATCTCTTATGGGTGCTGGTGGGCTGGACGCAATGAGACGCAATAATGATGACTGTCGGCAGCACTATCATGCTGCTCTTGGCGGGATGATTGCTGACTCATGTAGTAGCGGCTATTTTATATGTGTAGCATTTCTCATTTGGACTACTGCAGAAAAGAAGGTTCCTATGTTTTTACTTAATTTCATTTATTTTTATTTAAATCTGCTTTATGTAATCAGTCACATATTGTATATACCATGCAACTCACATGAATGAACTGTGAAAACAGTATTCTTTCTAGTGTGTTAGAATTAACTCTGCAGGGTGCCCAAACTTTTGCAGATGCCATTTTTTTATTTCTGTTATTTTGATAGTGTAAATGATGGAAATAAAATCAAACTTTTTTTGACATGTTATAAGAATGTCTAATCTGTAATTTGATATCTTTTGGAGATTTTTCCATCTTTCCTTGGCTTCTTTTTGCACATTAAAATGAATTTTTGCCTGGGGTGCCCAAACTTTCAAACCCCACTGTATGTGATACTTCATTACCAGAGGTGTTACTAGGTTTAGCAGCGCCCAGGGCAAAAAAAAAATGGCGCCCCTTGACAACTGGCGCCCCTTGACAACTGTCCTTAAAAATGCTAACATTGGTAATCCAATAAGTAGCCACTGGAAAGAGATTAGGACAGGGATGAATACCATGCACATGTACCATATGCCACTCAGACATCCCACTTACCACATGCCATCAGACCTTATTATTATTTTGTTATTTATATGCAGCGCGTAACTAGACATTTTAGCGCTGTGTGCAAGAAACGGCATTGGCGCCCCACCCCCCTTATATAAACTAGGGGCAAAATATATAGGGGCGTGGCTTCATGGGGAAGGGGTGTGGCCACAAAATAATACCAATTCATATTACGGTGTACAGTAGTCGTCATTATTCAAATTACACTGAACAGTAGCATCACTACACCAGGTTGAGCTCCTTTTACACATTACGGCAGACAGCATCCCCTTTTTACATATTACGGCAGCCAGTCCCCCTTTTTACACATTACAGCAGACAGCGTCCCCCTTTTTACACATTACGGCAGCCAGCGTCCCCCTTTTTACACATTACGGCAGCCAGCGTCCCCCTTTTTACACATTACGGCAGCCAGTGTCCCCCTTTTTCGCACATTATGGCAGCCAGCATCCCCCTTTTTAAACAATACGGCAGGATAGATAGATAGACAGACAGAATAGTTGATTCCCTCTCTCCTCTGGCTCAGGCAGTCAGGCTCCTCGGTGCTGGCAGCTCCGGAGGCAGGGAAGAAGGAGGAGGAGGGAGGGGGACTCCGGAGCAGCAGCAACGCAGTGTAATTGGTAGCGTCACCGCATGCAGCTGTCCCTCTCCTTCCGCATTGGCTAGCTGCCGCCGCTGTGAATGCTTGGATGAGGGAAGTGCATCCCAGCATTCACTGCAGTGGTGGCCAGCTTATGTGGAAGGAGAGAGACAGCTGCAGCGGCACCACTATCAATTACATAGTGCTGCTGCAGCTCCCTCCTCCCCCTTCCTTCTCACCTGCCCGGGATCTGCTCCTCATCCTCTCCTCCTCCGGTACACACAAGCGGCTTGTAATGAGTCAATTTGACTCATTACAGGTCACTGACTTGGAATGCGGGCAGTTGCGCCCTCAGGATGACTGCGCTGTGTGCCAGGCACACCTGGCACACGCGTAGTTATGGCTCTGTTTATATGGCACAGCAAGGGTTCTGCAGCGCCTAACAATTACATAAACAAATGAGCACAACAAGAAAAACTGCAACTTACAGTACAAGACAATGTATAACAAGTACATGGTATATAGGCATTGACGCATCAGTGGACATAACACTTAAATTAGCATCATGGTGGCAGAAACCAAGGGTTAAGTGCCATAGTAAGGAGTATGGAGCAGAAGAAAGTCTAAGTAAGAGAAAGTAAAGCACATGATGTGAGAGGGCACTGCTTGTGAGAGCTTACATTCCAAATGGGTGGGGTAGACTGACAAGGATGAAAACAGATGGGGTAGACAGTGAGCATGGAACAGAGGGTTATAATAAGAGACTGGGTTTGATGACGAAGTGGGTATTGAGAGCCCGTTTGATGTTTTGTAGATAGGGGGAGAGTATAATGGGAAGAGGTATTACAGACATAGGGAGCAGCATGTGCAGAATCTTGGCGGTAGGAATAGGAGCATGTATTCAGTAGGCAGGAGAGGCAGCATGCGTTTGTGGAGTGAAGAGGATGGGCGGAAGTTTAAATGAGATAAGGTCATTGATGTAAGTGGGAGAGTAATGGATGTCAGGGTCTTACAAGTGAGTGTGAGAAGCGTGAATTGGATTTTGAAGGGTGAATTGCAAGACAAGATTACACGCTGGAGTAGCAAGTGCAGGAAGATGCAGGGTGGCATGGAAATAATACACCAGACTTGACTGTGGAATATTGTGGTGTCAGGAGACTTGAACTAGGAGTGACTAGATACTTTCAGTGTACTGATAGCAAACTGTGGAGACTGAAAACCCATCCACTTGTTAAGCAGGAATGCATACAGGTACAGATGAAGTCCACAGTAATGTCAGAGCACATGCAATGGGTGACTTAGGTATAAGTTTTTTAAGAATCTGTCAGAACACAGCAAGGCATGTAAACAAGGTCAGTTAGCTAGAGTGAGTCCCCTGAATACTGGAGAAGGCAGGACTAGACAAGGCTGGAATTGGCTGAGCAGACTCCCAGACTTGGTCTCAAAAACACAATTTAGAGCTCAGGTAACACAGGATACTCAGGAACTACAAGTAATGTTCTCAGGACTAACCGGCAGGTCTGTGTAGGGCTACTTGCCTTTAATCAGGAGCAAGGACCAATGGCATATCAGCCCACTTGAATACAGAATACGTTGCAGTTGGCATGCTGAACACATACACATGACCCAAGGCAATAATAAACTGCAGCTGGGATAAAAACAGAAAAATACTGCTCTCTGATAGCAGCACCTGTTGCAGCACAGATGTACTGCAGCCCAGACACATTACAGCAGCACCTATATTAGCACAGAGGTACAGCAGGCCAGACATATAACAGCAGCACCTCTGGTAGCACAGAGGTACTGCAGGCCAAACACAATATACAGATGTAGCCACCTTTATCTTGAGTGGCTGAGGCGTTTGTCCTGATCGAGCATACGCAGCGTACTGGGGCGTAGGGAGGCACGCCTAGTCACAGAGAGGCTAACTAATCGCACGGAGACAGACGTTTGGCGTTACCTTTATGTGTAATACCTGCGATCATCCACCAGATGTCGCTTTTTACAATCCCCACTGCGCAATACTGAAATACTGAATAGTAAGGACTACTTTACTAGTGCGTCTCGTTACGCTGAATCCCGCAGACAAAGCAACATAAACCCAGTAGTGTACACTGAAGCAAATGGACGTGTTAGAAGTTCATTATTGCCTAATGATATTAGGAATATTGTACAGTATGTTAGCATCCTAATCCCATAGCCACTATGGTTTAATCAAAACTAATGGATTTATTTATCTGTCTCCGGCGAAGTGGTGAAGTGTTCCGCTTCCTATACTCAGAGTCCCGTGCTCGATTCCTAAAGTACTGTACAGTACGAACGCATGTTAGTTTTTTCCAGACACTTCATAATTTTTTTTATTCACATAAAACAGGGCAAAGCTGCAGGAGCGAATGTACTGTTAAGGTTCTATGCACCATACGGTACACATACAATTCTGTAGCAGGGCAGACTCATTCGAAATGGCTACCGCCTGTGACTCCTTGCCCCATGGAGGCCCTCAGCTATGGAGCGAGTGACGACATAGATTTTGTGGACAATGGGGCAGTGCTGAAGGTGCATCACAATCCTCTCACTAACACACAAGGCCGTCAAAGGCTACGGAGCAATGCTGAAGGAGCGTCACAAACCCCTCACTAAAATACATAGGGGCGATAGGGATAAGCGATGTCTATGCACATTACGGTGCACCGGACTCGATCGCATAGCACACTGTCAAAATGGCCGTTGCCCCTGAAACCCTACCACGTGGCAGGCAGCGCTCGGAGATCGAGTGAGAGATAGCAGAAGTCTTGAAGGCTAAGGGGCAATGCTGAAGGAGCATCACAATCCCCTCGCTAAAATAACAGTACACAGAGGCAATGAGGTCCCGTAGAATGATCAAATAATAAGTGCTGTATACTGTACATTATACAGACCCAAAACAAGGAGCTTAAGCAACAGTGTGGTTCATGAAAGTCAGGGATGTGGTACAGTAAGTCAGCGGCCAAGTCCCCTAGCCATTAAGGCTTATTATCACTGCTTACAGTATATTTAGACATGAGCTTGTGTACAGTATCTGTCATGAGGTGTTTTTTTTTTTACGGACATTATTTTTTTTCTATTGTAATATACAGAGGCGGTAAACTAGCCAAACAGGAATAATTAGCTTCTGCTGAATAAAATGAGATGCTACAGTATATGCCTATATTCTGTGTGTGACACTGGCTCTATGAAATGAAATCTGAAAATGTAAATATGAAATGCATTACTAATGTGCGGCATTATGTGTATAAGGTGTACTGCAATATTTTCTGGCGTTACATAAGGAAAGAGCACTACTGCATGGTCTAATGCAGTGGTTCTCAAACTCGGTCCTCAGGACCCCACACAGTGCATGTTTTGCAGGTAAACCAGCAAGTGCACAGGTGTATTAATTACTCACTGACACATTTTAAAAGGTCCATACAGTAGGTGGAGCTAATTATTTCCCTTGTGATTCTGTGAGACCTGCAAAACATGCACTGTGTGGGGTCCTGAGGACTGAGTTTGAGAACCTGTGATCCAATGTAAATAAAGATCAATGTGGTGGGGTGTAATGTGAATAAAGGGCAATACTGTTAGGAGTAATGTGGTAATATCATATGATGTAATGAGAATAAGAGACACTACTGCATGATATAATGTGAATAAAGTTGCAGTACTGTGTTGTGTCATTTCATCTTGGGGTATTATTGTGTTACCATGCCCCTTCCCAGCAAGAACCTGCACTGTTTTGGGCTGTCGCTAAATGTGCACATTGTTCTTATTTAAATTATAGGGGGTAGGAGCAACAAAATGGGTGATGGTGTCGGGAAACGGGTGCAGGGTTAGAGGCAGAACTAGCATCTGTGCAAGAGGGCATCAGCCAAAATCTAGCCTAGGGCATCACGTTGGTCAGGTATGGCTCTGATAATACTGTACTCTTACTGTACTTTGCATTCAAAAGAGATACTGTTTGCACACAGGTTTTCCATGAATCATTGGCAATGCTGCAGGAGTGTCTCATTAGGCAATCTAAAATATACCACGACTATGGGTGGGGATACAGTAGGTAAGTTCTGTCACCATAAGCTGTCTGCTGTGTATAGCAGATTTCCATCTGGGATGCATTTGTGTGTTTGTAATAATAATTTTTTTTTTACTGTACATTTAGTGGATACAGTATTTCCACCCCATAACAGCACATCATACTGTACAGTTACCCCCATGTACTGTACCATACTGTGTAATGGAATATTTATTGGAAAAGCATCAATATTAATGTAAAAAAAAAGTATTACAACATCCGATTGCATGTACTGTACTGATCAAAATGTACAGTACTCTTATTCAGGACTTATAAAACAGAAAATAACTGTTCATACACATCAATAACATTACTACTGTATAATATTCTACATTAGTTTATGCAATAATCAGACAAAGGCAATTTTATAAACATTTTTAATAATGCACCAATTTAAAATTTTAATCAGAAAATACAGTACATAACTACATATTTGTGGCTTGACCATTTTTCGACTATAACAGGTAATACTTTGTACAGGTGATTTATATTATTACAATGTACAGGTGTGAGTACTGCTAGCCAAAATTTCTTTATCCCATCCAACAGCTGCTGTTTTGTTGTTGGCGTCGCAACACTTCTAATGTACCTCTTCAATTGAGCCCACACTAATTAAATTGGATTCATGTCTGGTGATCTATAAAAAAAAAAAAAATATATAGTAAAAAAGTTAGTCAATTAATGACATTAAATAGAGAAAATTAAACATACGGTATTGTACTGTTTATTAAACCAAAAAATACATTTACAGTACTAGAGTGCTATCCAAAATTTTACTTGTACACTGTTGAAAGAATACTCACTCTGGTGGTGTGCGTTCCCAATTCATACCTTTCTCTTCCATAAAATTGGCTGAGGCGGAGTGTTTAGGATCATTGTCTTGGAATATCCTATGGTGAGTTGGGTAATATTTATTCACAAATGGCACCATACATGCCTCTACTATTGTTTCTTGAAAAAATTTCTTATCCATGATCCCTATAGAAATAAAAAAAAAATTGTTCATTAATAAGCAACTCATTTTATTGTGCAGTTACATGTACTCTACAGTACAGCATGTATTTTTACAGAACACAGGCACAGAATAAAGTATAGTACTTTACCTTCAAAAAATAATAGGGGACTAGCTCCTAATCATGTTATGCCTCCCCATACATGGACTTTCAATGGATGCTTTGGGCATGGTTTTATTGAGATATGGTTACGTTTCCGGAATGACATTCTGGAGAACCACTCAAGGGCAACAGACGATTCATCTGTGAAAATGACATCATGAAATGTTTCACCACTCTCAATCCATCGCCGTGCCTGTTCCACTCTTTTCTTTATTCACATCTCTTATCATGGGAGATATCCTGTGAAGAGTCAAAAATAATGAATCAGATACAGTAATGAAAGAGATTACTGTATATACAGTAGACTATGTGCAGTATACTGTATTATATACCTACTGTATACATGAAACTGTACATACATTACTATATATATATATATATATATATATATATATACACACACACACACACACACACACACACACACACAGTATGTAATCATCACAATAAGCCAGCAATGCTTCATTGCTGTCTGAGAGCCTATACAGTAGGTATGTCTTTTGAGAATATATATATATATATATATATACATACATATACACATATACATACATACATACATTGTATATAGTATAAAGTACACTCTGTAAAATGATTTATGGCATTGTTATATCACTTATCAAGGGATTATTAACAGTGAATAAGTGCATTTACTGTATGGTTTATACTGCTTTCAGTATTTTACCTTGTTGCGCCAAAGGTCCATCCCATTTTCAGTCGCATCCTCCGCTGGTGGCCGATATGTCCAGGTCATACTTGGAATGGAGAATTAGTTTTAATTGCAAAGCAGTACACTCATCATCCTCACGAGTTAGTTCCTCCACAATTTGTTGCTCTCCTACAGTACAATACAGTATGAAAAATATGAATCAATGAACAGCACAATCATAGTTAGATGAAGTTTGTTTCTTTTTTTCCAAAAAATTGTCTATTGTATACAGCAAGTCATTTAAACATTACAGTACTGAACAGTATGTACCATGTGCATTTTGTAGGAAATTAAAATCTGGGCGTTGTTCTCTCGAAAGCATGATAGCGCACCGTTTCTAAAGTGACTATAATGCCACTTTCCTTGAGCCATGCATGGATCTCTTTGATGGTTTATTTTCTTTTTTCATGTTGGCGATTATCTTGCTCAGTTTTGTTGATAGTTACTGGCATGTTGTCCAACTGTAATTCCTGTATGGAGAAAAAAACATTTGTGAATACTGTAGTCTAAAATTTACACATCTGAAAATTTGTAAGATTTTTATGATAAAAGTTAATACTGTACACGTTTACTATATAGTACCTGATGTTCCAATGTTAGTACTGTATACTGTACAGTACTGAAAATACCACATCAGTGTTATGGACTGCAATTAGTTTCCCGTATAAAACAGATACAGTAAATAACCCTCCTTGGAAGTGCATGGGCCCTGTGAGACTTACAGTAGTGTACAGCATAAGGGGCGACTGACATGATGTACAAGCATTACATACAGTACGTCAGTACTGTATGTAAATTCTTCAATTATTGCCTAACAATGCTGCTTACTGTATATTTAATACTGTAGGCCTAGAAATGTGCATCTCAATATGGTAGTTAAAAAAACACAGGGGCCTATGGGGATAAGAGTTCTATGCACATTAAAAATGGCCGCCGACCGTGAACCCCAAGCACGTGTCAGCGCTCGGATATGGAGTGAGAGATGGCATACGTTTTACAGGCCAAGGGGCAATGCTGAAGGAGTGTCACAATCCCCTAGCTAAAATACACAGGGACATTACAGTAAGGATATTCATGTAAGTATATAAGTAACTGTAAACAGTAAATGAAAGAATTACCGATCAAATACTGTATGAAGAAACTCAATGAGCTGGAACACGTGAGGCTAGGAGAAGTTTTCAACTGCAGAAACAGAGCAAATTATCAGGAGATTTCTCAAAGGTCGGAGACGATCCACACAGCAAGTCCGATAACGAGGAAACAGCCTTGCCAAGTGGGTAGCGGGTAGTGACTGAGACGCTCTTTTATTCAGATTCAAACAAAGGGAATTCTTCCCGCTGAAAGTATGCTCTGTGATTGGTGCCAGTATAGGCGCATTCATCCTTACACCAATCACAAAGCATGCTTTCAGCGGGAAGAATTCACTTTGTTTGAATCTGAATAAAAAAGCGTCTCAGTCACTGCCCGCTATGGACCATGTAGCCACCCCTGGACAAGAAGACATGGCACATTCACCATGAAGAAGGTTGGATTTCACAGATGTCAACACCAAAGTGCAGGACTGCCAGTGTACCTGTGCTGTTTTAGTAAAGGAGCTACTCAGCAAGGTGACCAATATGGAGGCAGAACTTGGTGGACAGGTAAGTAACCTTGGGGGACAGGTCAATCAGCTGCAGACAGATGTGGCTGGCCTTAAAGAAGGCATAAAGGAACAGATGGTAGAAGCCATGAAGAAAGTCAAACAAACAAGGGAAGAATGGCAAGTTGGAGTTGGCCGCACCATAATGACAACACACCACCAAGCAGTTCAAGTCAGCGGCCTGGACGACCGCAGAGGCCAGGACGAAGTCAGCGACCTGGACGACCGCAGAGGCCTGGATTCAAGTGTGCTGTTGCCAGGAACACCAATGATGACCAGCACACCTGCTCACAGGCCACTTCTCAATAGATTCGGAGGCGCTCTGACTGATATTCCCCTATCTCATCTCCACTGCCCTGGACGACCATCTGTACAGAGCTTCAAATGGACATATTCAAAAATATGCACACATTCTCTGTTCCAGTACCATGTACAATACGACAAATACTTGACGTGGGCCAATCGTGTGAACTTTGATGGTGCCAAGGGCAAATTTCTGCTGCCCAAAAATCTGGTACATGACATCATGGCTAGGTGTGAACGCCGCGTGAGGATTGGTGCTCCAGAAAAGAGGAAGATAAGGGATTCCATAAACGCTGTGCTGAGAATGAAGAGGAAAATGCCTTGGAAGATCAACTTTAATGAAACCAGATCATTACCTAACGATCCTTCTAGCTTCAGCACATCAGCTTGACACAGCTGGAGCTAAAAAAATTGTGGCACTGTACCTGTATATTTTCTGGGCCTGCATGCACTGTGCTGAATCCACTTGGAGCAGCACTGTTACTCAAAGGGGAGTGCATGAACTTGACTCACCACATTCCTGATGGGAGTGTCTGGCCCTGGTAATGTAAGGGCCTGGTACAAGTTGCCCCTTTTATTTCCCTGGCACCAGTTGATTTTTTTGGTGCTGCTGTATCTATCCAGTAGCAGCAGAGTCCATTGTGCTGTGTCCATCTGGGGCCTTGTGCTGTGTTTCCATCCAGGGGCTGCTGTTGTCCGTCCTCTGTTCTGGTGTCCGTATGCGACCGTGTTAAAAATCAAGACAAAAACTAAATACAAAAAAGCAAAACCTAAAAAATTACCCAAAAAAATAAAGTACAAAACTAAATTACCCCGCACCCCCCCTCACAAAAAAAAAAATGTTAGTTGATATTGTTACTGTATTTGTGCTGTTACCTTTTGATTAAAGTGCTGTACAGTATGTGTGATGTTGGCTCTTATTACAATATGTGTGATGTTACATGTTCCTACTGATTTTGTCCGGAAATAGTGTTTCTTCAAACAAACATTACGTGGTTTCCAATTTTTGTATTCCCAACTTCCTCATATACTATACTGTATAAATTAGTACTACTGTATGATGGGAATTCAATTAAGAGTGGTATACTGTATGTAAAACAACTTTGTTAGGCATCTTGTTTCACTGGTGTCTATGGTGGCCTGGGGAGCACTGTTACTCAAGAGAAGGGGTTGTACTGTATGCACTGTACAAGCTTGCTGAGGGGCAGAATCCTTGGGCATTTCAGGGCATGGTAGAAGTGTCCCCCATTTTATCCCCCTGTTACTGGGCATGAGTCTATGACTTCTGATGGCTTCATCCAGACAGGGTCATACTGTTACTGTACTAGCACTTTGTAGTACATACAACTATGTATATACAGTAGGTCACCATTGGTACTGTACATTACCAGTTGATCCTAATCAGTTTCCCAGTGATACAGTACATGCCACCCACTGTATTATACTGTACATGTCACACTTACTGTATGCTATTGCTACAATGTACAGTATGCTCAATGTACTGTGAGATAGTGTCCTAGTCCCTTGCATTATACTGCTGCCATGTCCCTTGATGCATCTTTCTGCATTCCTTGTAAAGCACACTTGGGGTAGATGTACAGTATGAAACAGTCAGAAGACGGAGACGTGTACATACAATATCAATCAACTGCTGCTTGTACATTGATTGACTGTTTGGAATGAAATTCTGGTAAAGGATGATTGTCATTTGCTCTCATCCATTACCAGAATTTCATTCCAAACAGCCAGATCTGGCAGATTATCTGCCAGATAATTGTATGGTGTACAGTATGCCTAGCTTATACAGTAGAAAGATACTATACAATGGAGTACAATAACAAAAATATTTATTAAACAAAAATTAAATTAAATTAACCTTAATAAAACAAATTAAACTGGTCCACTAAAAGGTGTACCACCACCCGCAGTAGCTGTAGAGCACGCTTCAACTGTTCTGTGGGAAAAAAGGACAGTATTACAACACAAATACTGAATACTTTACAGTGTAGTAATGGCAATACAGTACTTTACTCTATATTAGACAATGTTGTTATTTACAATGTACAGTACTGTATTGTAAGTACAGTAAATCGAACACTACTGTATACTGTCGAGGTAATTTAAACATTGCTTTAGTTTACCTCTTGTATAAGTGGGCTGCTGCCTGCCCGCTTCTGGGCCAGCCCACCGTTCTTGCCCCTGTCTAGGGCCCCCATAAATCATTGGCACTATATTGGAGAAAATAAAACATTAGTCACATTCCAATACTATACAATTACTACTGTATACTGTAGGTACAGTAATACTGTATTGCTGGTATTCAAAATATAAAGTACTGTACAAGAGTTTAGCTTCAATAGGTCATAAACAAATTGTCAAAGGAATAAAACACCACAGTACAAATACTGTAGACATTTATGTATTAGCAGTCATGACATTTCATGACAGCTTCAGTGTGGCAGAAAGAGGGTTACAGTACTGTAGGTGGTGTTGTAGGGAGTACTATCAATAATAGTGGCCTGTACTCAGAGCCAGCCATAACCAATATGATTCCCTAGACAAGTTTTTGGATGTGCCCCCTTGCACAGATGCTATTTCCGCCTCTGACCCTGTACCCCTTTCCCAGCACCATCACCCCTCAACCATAGCAGTCCTCATTTTGGTGCTCCAACCTACTGTATGTTTAAAATAGGAACAGTGTGCACATTCGGTGTGCATCCCAAAACGGTGCATGTTCTTGCTGGGAAGGGGCATGGCCACACAGTAATTCCCCAAGTTGAAATTACGCCACACAGTACTGCAACTTTATTCACATTATATCATGCAATAGTGTCTTAATCTCGTTACATCATAGGATAGTACCACATTACTCCTCAAAGTATTCCCACTTATTCACATTGCATCACATCATATTGCTCTTTGTTCACATTAGACCACACAGTAGTGCCCTTGCTACAGTATATGTTACACAACAAAGTACTGTAGTACCCCTTATACACAATACTGCACATTAGTCATGCATTTTGTATGCAGATAGAGATGTAGTCACACAGAATATACTGTAGGCATGCTGCATATCATGTTAATCACCAGTATATACAGTTTACAGTATATACTGTACCAACAGCTGCATCCCTCCTGCCAGAACGCTGGCAGAGGGATGAGTGCTCCAAGTCTCCTTGCAGCCTTGTTGCTCTCACCATGCAGCATACTTGTGACTTGCATAACTCCACACAGGATCTATTCTCTCTATGGGTGTCTTGGACAGCCACAAGTGGGAACATATGTAGCGTAGGGATTACGCCTATTGGCACTGTTAACCCGACAGCTGGCATTTAACTGCAATGAGCAGAAAGACAGAAATGGATAGACTGTCAGTATGGAAGAGAGGGGTAGGATGAAAGATGGCTGGGTGTGATGAGGTGGGCATTGAGAGCCTGTCTTGCAAACAAGTTTAAAATACTGTACAGTACTTTAGACTTGGAGAATTCCAGAGATACAGTACTGTAGAGAGCAGCTTCTGCAAAATATTGGAGGTGGCAGTTTAAGGAAGAAATCAGTAGTCAGGAAACGCAGCATGCATTTGTGGAGTGAAGAGGGTGAAAAAGGAGAGAATGTACAGTATGTACTGTAAGGTTATGTCAGATGATCAGCTCAGTGTTATACATGTTACAGTAAGTTAGAGTACAGTACAGTGCATTATGTATTTCTCTCCTATTACCTGGCGTCTCCTCCACTGGTTGGCGACAGACTGTAAAAAGATAAAATACAGTTAGTCATATCAGTTTGACTTAAAATAATGTTGGAGAAAAAAAAATACTGTAATTACAGTACCAACTATTGCTACTGTACAGTATATTTACCAAAAATGTATTCTGGCTCGTCGTCTGTGGGTAAAAGAATATTATAAGATACAGTATACAGTAAAAAGTATAGTAATAGTACACTAGTGTCCAGGCCCGGTGACAGGTGGGTAAAAAAAAAAGGAATGCTTGTGACAGGCATGGTGATTCCAAGGGGCCCCACCAAGACCGGTGATTATGACTAGACTAAGGTAGCAACTTTTTTTTTTAATTATGTATACTGTACAGTACTGTATGTGCTACCTATTTACACTCCATGCAATGATGGCATATTGTACAGTACATTTAAAATATTTAACAGTTACTGTAGTGGTAATTTTTGGGATAACAGTATCAGCATACTGTAAGCATCCAACTGCGGCCCCCAAACAGATGCCGCTCCTAGGTACAGTACGTGCCTAATGGGAAATTCATCACGAGAGAGAGAGAGAGAGAGAGAGAGAGAGAGAGAGAGAGAGAGAGACTACTGTACTGCATTATTGTCTGTAAGTGTAGCTAGATAAATGTTAATGTGGAATATGATCGGTTGCTACTGTATGGGCAACATCACCGGTTCAAACAAAAATGCTCATCTAAAGTCCCCCATCCACTATTCCAATTTGTGCAATTTTCATCCGATTTCTACAAATTTGCCAGAAAAAAAAAAAAAAACTGATGAAAAGTGCTACTCTGATGGCATCTGATCAATGTCAGTAATAATTCTTACCACTAAATTGCGCCTCCTCATCTTCATCCTCCTCGACGGCCTGTTCCAGTGTAGGGCCTGTGAAAAAAACAATGAGAAAAAAAAAAGGTGCATAACAGGAAATACACTACTGTACTATTTTCAACAATGTTGCACATACAGAAACATATAATTTGACGACAAATACTGTAATAACCACTTTGCCCATCTAATCTCCTCTTTTTTTTTTTTTACATCAAGCCTTATTTGATCCTTATTTCTTTGTAAGGATATCCTTACGTCTCTTCCATGCATGTTTCAATACTGTAGCTCTACTGCTTTAGGCTCTACCACCTCTGATGGGAGACTATTCCACTTGTCCACTGCACTTTCTGTGAAGTAATTTTTCTTAAAATTACCCCTGAACACCCCCCCCCCACAGGTCCTACACAATACCGAAGGTCTACAGTACTGTTTTGCTCAGTTAGTTGCGTCAGAATACACTCATTTCATTAACGCTGTGTAGTTGCATTTAGCGTAGAGAATCGCTCCTGCAGATCTACTCTGATTTATGTGAAACCTGTGTGCATCCTTCCATTGGATGTATTAAAGAGAAAAAAATTATTAAAGTGAATATCACGTGAACACATTAAAAAAAAAAAAAAAATGTTGGCACTTCCTTCCCATTGGTGTTGGTTTATGCTGTAGGGGACTCGGACGCTCATGTAATTGCATTTCAAAGGCATGGTATTTTCCATCGTCTCCACCTACCCCCATTGCCCTTCCTCCCTGGGAGCCTGCACAAGTCATGCAGTAGACAGGGAGGGAATTCAGGTCCTGTGCAATACACAAACGCTGAAGATCTACTGTACAGTACTGTTTTGCTCAGTTAGTTGCATCAGGTCTCGAACCCTGGACCCCCAGCCTGGGAGGTGGGAGCCTTCATCGCTAGCAAACGACGCCTCATGAGAGATTCCCAATTTCATGTGAAAAAGTACAGCCAACAGCACCTGGCCCCCTCCCCATTGTTGTTGGTTTATGCCTTAGGGGACTCGGATGCTCGCATTTGTAAAGCATGGTATTTTCCACCGCCTCCCGCTAGCCCACCATTCCCATTATGCGTTAGGGAACTTAGACGCTCATGTACTGTACATGTATTTTAAAAGCACGGTGTTTATACATTGTACTGTACATTCTTCCTATTCCACAATTAGTTGCGTCTCCATACACATACAGTACTCTACAGTAGGTCACCATCTTTTTCCACCGCCTCCCATTACGCCTACAGTATTAACATTACAGTAGTCACTGACCAATTGCCAGAGCTGTAGATCAATCCATCGCTATACTGTACGATCAAAGGTACTGGATTAGTGGAGCATTAGCCACCCAGTGGTGGAGATGTGTAATGCATGCTGAGTATCTAGAACCTCCTCAACGCGCCTGCCTGTGATTAAACTCAGCTATCGCCTTAGCGTGACTAAACGTCTGTCTAGGCGGATAATCAGTCAAGATAAAGGTGGCTACATCTGTATGGCAGGGATGTAACAATACTCTGACGTAGTATGTTTGGAGAGGAAGATGAGCCAGGCAGCATTTTTGAGGATTGATTGGAGTGGAGAAAGGCAGTTGTCAGGGAGGCCAGATAGGAGGCGATTACAGTAGTCAAATATGGTAACAGCCAGAATGAGAAAGGATCTGATCCTGGAAATATTTTTGAGATGGAAATGGCAGGACTGCGAGAGGTACTGCATGTGTGGTTTGAAGGAAGAAGAGGAGTCAGTGATAACTCCAAGACAGTGCACTTAAGAGTTAGAGGAGATAGTCGTGCCATCGATAATGAAATGGTGGAAGGTGAGGTTATGTGGGAGGGTAGGAAGATGATTAGCTCAGTCTTAGACATGTTAAGTTAATTAAAGCGCTGAGACATCCAAGAAAAGGTAGCAGAGAGTCAGATGGAGATACAAGTAAAGAGAGAGGGGGGTGGTTCAGGGAAGTAAATGCAGATTTGAGTATCATCAGCATAGAGATAACATTGGAGGTCAAAAGAGCTAATGAGCTTACGTAGTACATATAGTGTGAGAAAAGGAGAAGTCCAAGAACATACCCTTGGGGGACACATACTGTTAGTGGGAGTAGAGGGGAGGTAAAGTCATGAGGGGAGACAGAACGGTCAGAGAAATAGGAGGAGAGCCAGGAGGGGGCAGTATCACGATTGAGGAGGTGGGCAAGATGAGAAAAGAGAGAAGAGGAGAGTTAGTGGAAGGGTATATGATAAGTTGAGGAGGTGGTGGTCATGGGGTCCAGATGAGGGCAATGACCTCCTATCCAAATACAAGGGAAAAGGAAGTCAGGGTTGGTTTGGGTAGGGGTGGTCAGGGAAAGGAGGGGGCAGGTTGCTGAGGGTCTGGTGGGATGTGATGTTCTGATATATGGAATCAATTTTGGATGTGAAATGGGTGACAAAGTCAAGGGCAGTGAGTGAGTCACTTACTTTACTAACTTGATTCAATTAGACTCCTCCGGGAGTAAGTGGCAGCATACTGTATGCAGCATTTGGCACCCCAAACATGCTAATAGTTGTGGCCACTTAGGACTGTTCCCAAAAATCCACAAGTCTGAGATGGGGTGAGCTGATGTGCTGTTGTAACATTTGTTGGTGACTAATATTTTATTAAATCAAGCAATGATATTTACTGTATAGATTATATATACATATACACACCAGATCTGGCACTCAATGCATCCCATACAGTAACTTGCCAGGTGCCCTCTGTGACGACCGTATTGCAGTGGCCCACTATAGAATCTCACCACTCCGGACAGATAAATAAAGACTAGGAAGACATCTTAAGTTAAATCGATGTTTCAGTGCTCAGCGGCACTTTTATCAAGATGCTGTCTGAGAATCTTGATAAAAGTGCCGCCGAGCACTGAAACGTCGATTTCTCTCAAGATGACTTCCTAGTCTTTATCTGTCCGGAGTGCCGCCGAGTGGTGAGTGTAAAATATATATTACATACATACACAAATCTAGAAAACCACAGCACTCGCCACCCCAGAAGCGGGGTGCAATATATCTGCACTCACCACTCATAGGGTGGGGTGCATGCAGCCCATGGCCACCAACCCAAATATATACAAACAGAAAGTTCAGCACTCACCATAGCAAGCTCACTTATCCTCACAACATCAATAAATACATGATGGGGGTTTAGTTAGTGAATTGGCCAATGCACGGAAGCCTGCATACCGCTCGCCAAGGTACCCCACCTTCATGCAGGTCCTACACTATCACAAAGTCTCAAAAATTAAAACCTGGCAACTGTATTATTAACCGTGGTCACAGGCCTTTTCATGCACCCTTGTGTAATCTCACTTGTTCTAAACCTGTGTCAGCTGCTCCTTGGTAATTTATCAGCCAGTGTCAGGTGACTAGTGTACCTTTAAAAGCCATAAGATGCATGGCAGATGCACACATGCCCACTAGGTTTAATGTGTAGTATATTATGTGTGATACAGTTGCCAGGTTTTAATTTGAGACTTTGTGATAGTGTAGGACCTGCATGAAGGTGGGGTACCTTTGCGAGCGGTATGCAGGCTTCCATGCATTGGCCAATTCCCTAACTAAACCCCCATCATTTATTTATTGATGTTGTGAGGATAAGTGAGCTTGCTATGGTGAGTGCTGAACTTTCTAATATATATATATATTATATATATTATATATATTATATATATATATTCTGATTTAGTCTGTTCCCGGAGGGGGCACTAGTGGGTCAGTGTTGGAATGACATATGAAACGTGGAGACTGAATAAAGTCCTGCACATATGCGCTGGTGTTTAATAAACACAAAAGTCACAGAATAATAATATAATAGATGGTATGTAGCATTGGTAGTAGTAAAAAAATGAAATGATAAACGGTAACTGAATCCAAGGTAATGATAAAAAGTCTTTGGCAACACAAATATATCTTGGTGATAAGTTGATGGCTGAATGCAGAAGGTTTAAAGCAAATAAAGTCTGACAACAAAACATGAAAATAACTGGATGCAAATGGTTTTAAGCAAAATAAAGTCACTGGTAACACAAATGTTAAATAACCTGGTAGCTGGATGGAAACGGATTTGTAAATAATAATTGAAACAAAGCAAAACTCCAGTAACGTGGAATAACTTGATAAATGCATGTAAATGGTTTAGAAAACAGAACTCTGGTAATACTTGCAAAAGCACACAGTCTCTGTAACATAAAAGTTCTTTAGCCAAGCAAGGCCCAGGCAGGAGACAGTCCTAACTCAGCATGCTTGTTAAGTGCTGGATGCAATGCACAGAATGAAATGCTGGTAACAAGGTGCACAAGTTAGACAATGAATAACACCTGAGGAGAGTCTCTTACTGCTGATGAACTGTGGGGGCTGTGGTTGGAGTCTGGAACAAGCAGGAGAAATGCAGAATGATGAATGGAATGAAATGATGAGAGGAACCACTGGAGACTTTACACACCAAATGTGACTCATTGTCCAAGGCAATGAGAATGAGCCAGGAACTCACCCCTTGCTCTGTGATGATTGGATGAATCTCTGTGAGAACACACCCTCCAGGATTGGGTACCCAGATCAGCTGAGAGTTAACTGGAGCTGGTGATTAACCGGGAGAATAATTCTGTAGACAGTTAATGCAATGCACTGCTGGTTGCTGGCTGGGATCAGTAGTGCACCAGGAGTTAATGCTGTTTAACTAGAAGCACTATCTACTCCAGGCTGCTGGCTGAAACCAGTGGTTACCAAAAGATAGAACTGGTTAGGTGGAGCACAGTGAGCTGTGGGCTGCAGGAGACTGAAGACTGGAACTGCTGGGACCTGTAGTTCCACAGGTCAAATTCACAGGGAATACTCTGAAAACAGAGGACTGAAGCCAGTAGACGCCTGTTCACTGGAAGTGATGCAATGGAGAATGCGGATTCCTGACATATATATATATTATATGTAAATAACTCGATTGCTTGATTATAAATTTTAAATTAAATACTAGTATGTACATTTCTCTCCATATTTCTCTATCTCCTCCTCAACAGCAGTCTCATCCCTGAGTTCCTCTCTTCATCTGTCTCTGCCTTCCCACTCACCCATTGAATTGTCTTCAGCCCCCTGAGTACCCACTCCACTTATGTATCTTGCCTTTCCACTCCCCATAGCAGTGTCATCAGCCTGAGCACCCACTGCCCATACTGTATGTCTCTGATTGCCCACCATCCCATAGCAGTATCTTCAGCCCCTTGAGCCTCCACTCTCCATATGTCTCTGCCTCCCTACTATAGCAGTGTCATCAGACCCCTGAGGCCATACTGCCCATATGTATATGCCTCACCACTCCCCTATAGCAGTATGCTCTGCCCACTGAGCCCCTCTTTTCATATGTCACATAGCATTGTCATCTGCCCCCTGAATCCCCTACTCTCCATATGTCTCTGCCTCCCCCATAGCAGTGTCATCAGCCCCCTGTGCCCCCACTCCCAAATGTATCTGCCTCCCCACTCTCCTATAGCAGTGTCATCAACCCCCTGAGCTCATACTCTTCATATGTCTCTGCCTCCCTACCATAGTTGTGTAATCTGCCCCCTTAGGCCATATTGCCCATATGTATCTGCCTCACCACTCTCCTATAGCAGTATCATCAGCCCTCTGAATCCCCTACTCTCCATGTCTCTGCCTCCCCCATAGCAGTGTCATCAGCCCCCTGTGCCCCCACTCCCAAATGTATCTGCCTCACCACTCTCCTATAGCAGTGTCATCAACCCCCTGAGCTCATACTCTTCATATGTCTCTGCCTCCCTACCATAGTTGTGTCATCAGCCCCCTGAGGCCATATTGCCCATATGTATCTGCCTCACCACTCTCCTATAGCAGTATCATCAGCCCTCTGAATCCCCTACTCTCCATGTCTCTGCCTCCCCCATAGCAGTGTCATCAGCCCCCTGTGCCCCCACTCCCAAATGTATCTGCCTCACCACTCTCCTATAGCAGTGTCATCAACCCCCTGAGCTCATACTCTTCATATGTCTCTGCCTCCCTACCATAGTTGTGTCATCAGCCCCCTGAGGCCATATTGCCCATATGTATCTGCCTCACCACTCTCCTATAGCAGTATCATCAGCCCTCTGAGCCCCCAGGCCCATATGTGTCTGCCTTCCCCCTCATCTAGCTCTTACCTTTTTCCTGCGTATCAGACTCCTGTCTGTGTGGTTGGAGCAGAGTATTGCTGTAGCTCTGGCTTCCTGTTCAGCTGCTCAGCCTCAGACATGAAATGAAAGTAGACACACTTTCTGTCTTTCTGAGTGCGGGTTTTGTGGTGTGTCATTGTAACATCTTGGTGTCTCCTCCTGGCTGGCTTGGAGCGCTGCTAAAGCAATCAGCGGAGTCAGGGAAAGCAACAAAAACTCTACCAAAAAATGGGCCATGCCTTCACCCCCTGCACCAGCGTCCAGGACAAGTGCCCTGCTTGCCACACCCTTGTTACGACACTGTTCATTACTTTATTATTTTATGCACAAGTAAGGAAATGGGATTTTACCTTTCTCTTTTCACACCGTCAAATCTACCTTTATTTAATCATAGGGCATATATTTACATCCAACTTATATCTGGTACAAACGAAACACATTTTGAGATACATTTGAGTCGATAGGTGCACAGAAATATGATTTATGTGCACTTTCTCCAGATGGTGCAAGTGTGCACCTCAGGTGTGTGCTTAGTGATTTGCAACATTATTGACCAATAAGGCTTTCTACATTTGAATGTGAAACATGAGCCATATATGTATCAATCTGCTAATAATCCACTGATCTCATTAATCAATATATGTATCAATCTGATAATAATCCACTGATCTCAGTAATCAATTCGCAATGTGATAGGAAACGTTAGTTAATATAGCCAAATTAATCAACCATAAATATAATGTTTGCTATATATGAATTAAACAATTGAGTAATCAATTGTTTTATTAAAGTTGTGTATTATCAAATAATGTATTATTAAATACAGATATTGCAAAAATAGTGTGTTCTCTTCGCTGTACTAGGTAAGGGTTGCTATAGTTCAGCAAGCATAAATTAATATATGCACCTTGCATATAAACTATTGTTTAACTCATTAAGTTTGAGTTAAAGATTTCTGGGCTCAATATGTAAATTGCATTATATATGCAGTAATTAAATTTTCAGAAAAATGGGCCTTAATTATAATTAGTGTACCTTTTGAGAAACATTTGTAGAGGTGTACCATTCTATATGTATCATTCTATATAATTAAATATATTTTCAGCAGAACATAAGAAAAACGTTTTTAATGTTTTGAGCTACTATACTCATAAATAACAGAAAAACATCAATCTACAATATTATATACAATATATCATACAATTATGTGAAGGAGCTATTCATTACCTCATCTTAATGGCTGGCACGAGGATAATAACTACTTACCACCCAAGTAATCAGAAGTAACTCATAACTCCTTCACTTCAATATCAGTAGCATTATAGCCTAATGATTGAGGAATCTGGAACAATTACACAGTGCTGTGAATTACCACTTCCTTAAAACTATCAAAGCCAATTTATTTGAAGCTTTCCAAAATGTTAATAAACACAAAAAAGTTACTGCTAAATATAAATGTAAAGCATTACACTTCCTTATTACTAGAACCTCAAGGGCCTTGAATCCCAGCAGGCAGATATATATACATCTCTCCAACCTCCAAATCTGAGTAGACATTGTAAGCTGCCTGATTCTTCTGGTTGTCACTTAAACTGACTGGACAGATATTGCAGCTTGTACAGTCAGCTTAATTGAGATGCAGACAATTTATTTTATAATCTCTCTCAACTGAAAGATTCAGTGGACCACACAAGTCCTAATGGCCCTAGGTGTCTGGAAGTGCTGGTATTTGTAGTTCTGTAAAGGTCAGCTCTGGTGGATGATCATCTCCTGAATCACAGTGTCATGGTAGGGCCAGAGTTTTGACAAGGTGGAACAGGCTCACAGCTCATTAGACTGTTAGCAAAGTTAGGTACTGTAAATCACAAAGCCACCAGAGGCCGTCAAATCAAAATCTCAAAACTAAATAATCCTAATTAATCACAAACAAAATGTATAATGAAAATATCCCAAATCATTCTCCTCTAAAAACCAGAGATTCATAATGATTCCTATATTGTCAAGCCAGTCACCGCTGCCTCCACCACATATTGCCATTGTATTTCGCTAAAGTTTATATAAAAGTTTTTGTCCTCTGACAAGCCAGGAAGATATGCTGATAACTATCACACTGGAACAAACAGTAGAAGATGGAACACAGAAGATTTTGCAAACTGGACAATCAAAGTAGGCAACCCTCAAAGAACAAAATTACAAAATAGGATAACCATAAAAGATAATATAAAACTCATAAACAAGCTAAATAATACATTACACAAACACATAAAAAATAAGTGACTCAGAAATCTCACTATGACTAATGACAATGAGTGAGAATTGAACAAATGCCCATTTGCGGACCTTATCATGCATAAATTTATACTGCGCAGCTTTTAAAAAATTGTAACAAACTGCAGGTAATGCCAATTTTATTTTCATCTATGTAGATGCAACAGCATTTTAGTTGCATCTACATAGAGTCACTGAACACATTAACAGTACATCATTGTAATTATCAGTAATGTATTTATATAGGGCCAAGGAATCCTACCATATATATCACCATTTACTTGGATTTCCACCACACTTACTGTCCTATATTGTCACAGGATTGATAGTGATGCCAGTACCAATATTGCCATAAACTATAAGCAATAGCTGGTGGAAACATAAAACACTGGGGTAATCAACCCTATAGAGATGTCCAGTGACATTTGTATACAGAATCAAAGGTGAATAAACTGACAATTTGCCAGTAGGGATATAGTTATGTGACCGGCGGTCAGGAGACCACCGGTAACAATACCAACGCTTACATCCCACCCCCTCAACATCCTGACAGCCAGCATGCCGACTAACTTTCTATTCACTCGTGTGACTAGAAAGTGAGACTAGAAACTGTGGCGACCAAGTCCGTAGCGTGGCGAGCGCAGCTTTGTTGCACTCGCCCTTCCCGCTGGCATTCTAATCGCTGGGATCCCAAGCGCTGGTCACCCATACCCAACCCTGCCAGTTTCCTACCTATAACTTTTATAGGGAGTGTTTGGTTCCCAGTATGCACAAGAATATTGCACACACAAACATTTTTCCCATGCGCAGTAGTACAGAAACTGCATGCTTCAGGCACCATGTCTGCAAAGTGATTTAATGATACTAGTCAAACTAAAGCATTTTCCATGTCCAGGAATAAGAAGACAGATGCTCCTTTACTCAACAAATCTATCTGCAACTGGCACATCCAGAAGACAAGGGTGTCTGATTGTAACGTAACACACAAAAACACGTAAACTCTGTACAGTAGTTTTTGTCGGAATATCTTTACCGCTCATTAACATAAAAATATCTCAAAGAAAATACTAATGCAAACAGAAACATGGACAAAATAAGTTAAATAATTAGAAGATTTAGTACTAATATCTCAGGCAAATTTAAAAATGGCTTCCGACCTTCAAGGTATACAGAATTCAGTGAGTAAATAAAACATTAGTTGCCTCCTTGTGCTGTTAATTTGCTGAAACAAGCTGGGTTCTCATCATGCTTTGGGGGTCTATTCATGAAGCAGTAAAAAGAGAGGACAAGAGAGCCAGTGGAGAAGTTGCCCATGGCAAGTAACATGTAGAATTTGCATACTTTCAAATTATACAGAGCAGCTGATTGGTTGCCATGGGCAACTTCTCCACTGGCTCACTTCTCCACTCTTTTCACTGCTTCATGAATAGACCCCTTGGTACGAATTGTTTTCAGACACTACCATAACTCTTCTTCTGATGTTACCTCTACTGTATGTCTATTAAATTTCAATTTCAAAGCCCTTTTAGTAAAAAAAAAACCCCATAGCTTGCAACTGCAACTTAATACATACAGGTAAATGACAAAACAGGTGTTGTTGAAACACTTTAACTTAAATTCTATATTTAAGGGGTGTCTTGAACTTTATTACTGATATAATCGCATATTAAACACAGAGTACCACCACATGTTTAAACACTATGATCTGGAGATTTTTAAAGATTTCTTCCATTTTTTAATGTGATGATTGGATTTTTCAGGTAGCCTTTCTTTCAACACATTGTCTTGCTTGAGAATATCAGAATTTCTCTTCATAATTTTTTATTATAGAACATTTTAAAATAAGTCTATTTTTTTAAAATATATTTTTATTGAAGCAATGAGTGATACGATCAGTATTAAGAACTCAACAAGGCATTATACATAGAAATAGACATTTCCACAGGGCCCACTCTGACCACGTGAAGCATTACAATGCAAGAAGAGGTAGAGAGAATACTTGAGAGACAGGTTAAGAAAAATTAGGAAACATTCTAGGAGGCAGATGAATCAAGTATACAATCATACATATCTGGACAGAACATGCTCAAATTCTTCCGAAAGCTATAGGGAACAAAAAGCAACAAGGAGAACATAATGTGAGATATAAAAAAGTTTCAGGAAATTGGCAATGTCAGGCCTGTATACACAATTGCATTAAACATGTTTGCTCCCCATGATCACACAGTAATAGAAGGTTCACCCTCCACCATGGGCAATACATAACAGGAGGTATTGCAAGGAGAATTAGAAATTGAATTTTTATGGCTGTTGACAGGGTTGCTATGAAAAAAAACAAAAACACTAAGTTCTGGCTTCCTTCTCTAGCATAACTGCCACCACTCCATGTGGAAAAGACAAAACTATTTTGTTTTGAAAAGGGACCTGGTTGGAGGTTCAAGGTGTTTTCACACCTGTAAAACCTATTTGCAAACTGCTGCACTGACCGCAAATAGCAGCCGTTTGCCTCCCCTTGAGATCCAGTGCCCATTCTGGAGTTAGCAGCAGGTAGTTTACAAAATGTTCCTGAGAATAGTTATATACTTGTAGCCAAAACCTGCAAACTAATGGGCAGGACCATAGACAATGGAGTAGGTCAACCAGGGGCAAAACACATTTAAAGCAGGTATGCGTTGTTGAGAGCCCAATGAGGATCCTCCTATGTGTAGAGAGATAAAACCTGTGCAATATGTTAAGAAACATCTCCATGTACAAAGTAGAGTAGAGCAACTGACAGGACCTACTGTAGTATAAGCCCACAACACATCAGCTATCTGCAAGCCTGGGAGCTGTGAGGTCCAGACTGCAAAGCCCCCCTTGAGTTGTTGAATGATTAAGGAGTTGGAAATGTTTACATGCCAGGGAAATTGCCCTCCCTATTCACCGGTGGTCATTGGGGCATTGTTTCTATGGGGTTCAGCCAATCAGCCTGGAAGAATTGGTGACTAACCAAGATAATATAGTGTTGTGCCAAAAGAAATGCCATGGGAGTTAATACAGGGATTTCTCAGTTGCCTCCTGGAACACGAGCGGTCATTTATGCGATGCTCTGACTATAAACCGAAAATTTTAACCCCACGAATCCCTCCACAAATTGCTTGTCCCTCTTGGAAGTCCAGCTTTGACATAAAAGGAAGATACAAAGATTTATGTGCATTTAAGCGATGGTTGTGGTGCAAGTAATTTATTTTTTATTTAAAGCACAACATATCAAATTGTAAACAATGTCAATATACAGTAGTAAGGTTTCATAAAAGGTTTAATTAATAAATCATAAATAATAGTAAATGTACTACTAGCTTTACTTTGTTTCAAAATTATAGATTGATTTTTATTCATGTGTGACCTCATGGTTAAAAGCAAATCCCTTTTAATCTAATTTCAGTACTCCGAGTGGTTTTTAAATAATGATGCAGGATAACCCCTCTCAAAGAAAGAGCCCAACTAATCCAACAATGTACCATTGGATGTAAAAGCTGTTTTATCCACACTAACAGCACTTTCTCAATTTTATCCTAGCAAAGTTGAGACAGATGTGATTAGTTATTTTTTATACATACTATAGTAGGGACATAAGATATCAAGACATATAGGGACAAATCAAAGACATCCATGGAGAGTCTGTGAAACTCATGGGTAAACTTATAATTACTGTATAATCATTGGTGCTGAGAAAAGTTACAAATTCAGTTTCTTTTCTTTCTTCACCACGACAACCAATAAAGACATCATCTACTGTATAATAGCCATAGAAGATCAAGTCCACCTCAAAATTGCTCCCCCATGGATAGGAGTGCTCAAAATCTGTCATGTACAGATTTGCCTAACTTGGGACAAACCAGGTACCCATGGTCATGAAACAAAGTCTCATTGTGTGCCAATATGAAGATGATTGAATCAGTGAGAAATCTACAGTGCATTTCTAAAATCAAACCATCCCCCTTGAACAAAAATTCTAGAACCTCCTTCCGGTATTATGTAACAATTCCACATGTAAAGTTTGCTGATAAAATAATAAATGTAATAAATTTCAATAAAGGGAATAAATGAGTTACATCTTAAATATACAATCTCAAAGATATAACCCTAGTATGTAAACAAGAATCAAAATAGAAAGACAAATTAGAAGTGGGATAACCCAAATCTGAACTAATTAAACAAACAAACAAACAAACAAACAAAAAGGGAGTGTTCTATTATTTGTGTGATTCTTTGGCAAATAATACAAAATTGGACTGACAGCACAAACCTCCATTTATTTATAGAAATTACCCTGCCGTTTAATGCACCATCCAATACAATTTTAAGTCCTCCTTGAACAGCAGGGTGGGGTTGCTATTCAGAACACAATAAAAAATACTAGTTGCTCAATGGACTGTGAACTTGTCTTCTGTAATCAGTAGTGTCCTAAATGACATCCCTACTGTTCCTTCCTTGCCAGCAGTTTTTAGGAGCAACAAAGCATCAAACTGGAGTTTCCTTAGAGTTCCTCTTTCAGATGAGTTCAATTAACCTTCAGTGGAATGAACAGAAAATTTCCAGGGCCAGCTGCACTGTGCAGACTGGCAATCCCGGAAATTTTTTGGGGCATGCCACTTCTCCATCTTTCTTCATCTACCTTGCACTCCGCTTGGCCGGTGGACTTTGAAGAATGATGCGATCGTGTCATTCCGCAAAACTCTGCCAGCTGAGCGGAGTACAAGGGAGGAGGGGGGGAGAGGATTTCAGTGCTGGCGGGCTAGTGTCCACCAGCAAATGCTTCCTGAGGGATGGTCGTCGGTGGGTAAAAAAAAAAAAAAACTTGCCCTGGGAGGTGTGACCAAATTCCAAAAAAGTCACCACTGAAGGTGTTAAAGTGCTTACATTGTGGCTTATAATACAATTTCTTAAAATTGATGAATGACAGTTTATAAAAACATTCTACCTGCAAATTTTTCACAGACGCAGGGAAAAATTTATTTCATCCTTGTTTTTTTGTGGAGCAGCTATACTTTGTTCACAATTAACACCATAATAAAGTATAATGTTATCTTTTGTAACAATATTCTCATTGTAAACTTCTTCACAAAATTCTCTAACTGTAGCATCATCATTGTCTTAAATAAATGGACTCACATTCATTTGTATCAAGGTTTTTCCTATTCTTATTTGCAAAATATTTATTTCTGCACAATGATCTTACAAATCTATCGAGCGCTCTAAATAGCTCATATGTTTTAGACTCAGAAGTTTGGACAAAATTGAAGCTCATTCTGACAGATGGTATTTATCAGTTCTTTATTAGGTTAATATTACAATGTTTTTATTTATTCTTACTATTATTGTATAGCCATGTTCCTCATCTTTTTCCTTCCCAGACAATCCCTTTTTTTAATTGGTTCTAGGAATAAAAACTGAAAGTGGTTTTGATCGGAAAAATCCTTACACAAGAGGGTGGACTTCTCTACAGTATATGAACCTCATGCCTATACAAGGTTGTATATTGTATGCATAGATTTTTATCATGAATATATTCATCATAATTTCCATCTGAATATCTCTCTTTGTACTAACTCCTGATTTTTATTACATTTTTAACCCATTGGATATGATCTTTAATAATTCTTCTGTTTTTAGGTGAAACATAGAAAAACCTTGTAACTTTTTTAGATTTTTTTTAACAACTTCTAAAAAAGGACTGAACACTCCCTTCATATTTAATGCTGATGATGTTATTAATCTCCATCTATCTAAGAGGTAAACTGAAGGTCACTGAAAGTGATCTCAGCAATGATTGTTCTTACCAAGAACAACAATTTTTTTGGAGGGAGCACGTATAAGTGTTCATCTTTGCTAATTAAGAACTCCTTCTCCTAATCATTTGGATAAAAACATATATATTCTTTTGCGGTTGTTTCTTATTGAATGCTGTGATTGAATGGGTAGTTAAATATTATTTGGATGCTTACTACAATAGCAAGCTATTTTATTTTATTTAGTCTGCAGGCAGTACTTTTTTAATTTATCTGCTCTGTAATTATTATGCAATTATAAATGTGTATTTTAAAACATTTAATTGTTTAGATTACACCCGTGGGTTTACAAGTTCATTTTAGCTATCATTATTTTATTTTTATTTTTTGTTATGGGCATATATTTGAGAATTGTAGTTTACTTGCAGCATACAGTCCTTGTCTACAAGAAGAATAAAAAGTTCCTTCTTCCTATTATACCTAAAAATATTTTCCCAACTCTTTATAATCTTACTGAGCAGTGATAAATCTCTCACAATACAACAGATTGGAGGTTTGGTCTATTAACAAGGTATATTTTTTGATAGGTTACTGGAATGGGATATTCTGTAACTTGGAAGGTTTTTTGGACCATAGAGAACCAAGAATATTACAGACAGCAGACAAGATGGAGCAGACAACTCACTGAAGTCTGTTGTTCGCAGTGGGTAAAATTAACTAAGTCCTTGGTACAAGAGTCCTGACTGAAACCAGATGGATCCCTACATATACAAACAAATAACAAAACCTGGCGCTTAATAATGGCAATCACAAAAACTCATTGTGAAAATCAAAAATACCTTAAAAAACTCCAAGCAGTGTATGCCTAATGAGCACCTCGCCTGAATCTACAAAAATGTGCAAATATGGAAAAAAAATAGAAGAAAAGGGTGCCTCCTAACGCAGTAAAAACAACACCCGTGCTGTATACATAAAAGGTGTACGGTGGCACCGTAACAATATGTGAAAGAAATAGGGCTTATCTGTACCATATGAAGAGTTGAATCAATCCATGATTAATTGGATACAAGGCTTAAAAGAATAAAAACAAACAGCTTAATACAGTTTAACCATGTACTTACAGTAAATCCATGCAAGGATAAAATGCACATACTAGATTAAAAACAATAAGAGTGCTTATCTGATATCCACATGAGGCAATCAGAAACCAAATTGGTCACACAGAAAAAGTCCACTCAACGCGTTTCGTCGGATCTCCAAAATGCCAAATCAATTTACTGCATATGCTCACCTCTGAATAATCTGCAATTCCTATTTACAGTATATGCCCACAACATGGCTATGGAAAACTTGTCATGTGTGCAAACTGCCTGTTGCCACCCAGGTACAGCCAGTAAGCCGCTAATGCAGATGCAGCTGAGATGAGTATGACTGTGAACAGCCCATATTGGCAAAAAATTGCACATGCTCAGCTAAAGAGCATAGCGGCAAGTACTCAATGAATATTCCACAGTGTGGAATATCATTACGTCTGATGGTGAAACTAATACTTGAAGATGGTATCACCAAAATTTGCCCTTTTGTGTAGCGGTTCCCTCTGTCACAAAAGTTGATTGCTCAAAAAATTCACTGCAATTTTGCTTTTCCTTTTTTTAATCTCTGGAATGATTTGTTTCAATTGTAGTACTTGCTGAAAAATTGTCTAAATCATACACTGTAAGCATCTGTATAAAACGTGTATGCAGGGAAAAGATAATAGCTCAATTATATCCTCAGATAATAATTACAGCATATACAGCATAAGATGCAATGTGCAAATTATTAGCAAAAACGGTTCGGTTTTTCAGTACTAATTTTTGGCAAAATGGTTTGTTTAGTTTTTTTTTCTACAGATCTAAACAGAAAAATTATTTGAAGATCAAGAAAACATTTTTACAGTATAATGAAAATGTGTTTTAATTTTGACTAAATTATTCTATTTTGTTTGAACTTTGCTTACAAATAATGTATTAGCATAATCAGGATCCAACAAGGAAGTAATATATATATCACCATAGAAGCCTAAAGAGCCACATGTCTAAGATAATTATTATCATATTTTTTTAAGGCATCACAAAGTGTCCTCAGTACCGTACAGGGGATATACACAATAAGGGCAAACTGCACCCAGTAACATGTAGTTAGTGATTATATGCAATTGCGCATGCACGTAAATTCAGAAAGTCCTTATCTATGGTGCATGCAATGATGTGATCAAGACAGATGGTACCAGAAATGGGGCACCAAAGTGATGGGTGTTAATGGACAGTGACTTGGAGGTGGCCTGCGGAGCTCCCAGATGCACAGTCACTGCCACAGAGGCCATACTTGTCCCTCACTGGGCCCCTCTATCAGACCTGGGCACGGTAATTTGTACCATCTCCACCCTCTCTTGACACCACTGTTTGCAACAGCATTCACCTCTCAATCAGGCCCTACTACAGTAGGGCAACTCAGTAGATCATAAGGACATTACAGTCTAATTTGTCATATTTTGGAACAACATACAGCAAAAAATGACAGGCTAGGTGTGGACAAGGACATGGGGTGAAGTTAGGGCAATTCACTTTTATGGCAAGCAGTGGTAGTTTGGTCCTCCATGAGCATAAGGCTGTACTATACAGTATCAGTAGTGTCAGACTGGGGCATGAAGGGCCCTCTGGGGAACTCAGTGGTAGGGGCCCATGTTACCTTTCCCCCTCTTAGATCACAACCTTATCACCTGCATGCTCTCCTCCGTTAATTCAAACTCTGTGTTGCTGAAGTCCTCCAATCCTCCTCAAACCCCGCAGAAATATTAACACAATTAATCTTCAAGAACTTTCCACCTCACTCCAACAACTGCTTTCACCTATTTCTGCAATCACCTCCCCTGAGATGGCTGTATTACACCTGATCGAGACTCTAGAACAAGCCCTTGATGAAGTGGCTTCAGCTACCCATCACACTCCGCGTAGGCCTAGATGTCAGCCATGGCACTATAAATTAACAAGACAAATACAGAAATTCACACGTAAACTTGAACGTCAGTGCGTAAATCTTGTATTTAAAGTGACTTCCTCACATATAAGACTGTCTACCACTCTTACAGAAATGCCCTGGACACTGCCAAACAATCATATTTCCAAACTCTTATCTCTACTCAAGCCTCTAACCCCAAATGATTCTTTAATACATTTAAATCACTTCTGGATCCTCCCTCACCTACCCCACCAGCCACTATCAAGGCACAAGATCTTGCTTCCTAGGAGAAGATTGATAAGATCCGAGATGAGATGAAATGGTATGCTCTTTGGCAGCCAGTAACCTGCTCAGTTCTTTACCTGAACCCTCTGGCACTTTCTCTTCATTTGATCCCACAAACGAAGATGAAGTATCATCACTCTTCTCATCCTGCTTCTCTACTACCTCTCCTCTTGATCCTTTACCCTCACAAATAAGTAAATCTCTGTCTCCGGTGCTCATCCCTACCTTAACTAACATCTGTAATCTCTCTCTCTACTGGTATTTTTTGGTTAACTCTTCAAGCATGCAGTGATTGCTCCCATTTTGAAAAAACAAAATTCTGACCCTAACTCTCTCTCAAACTACCGCCCTATCTCTCAGCTCCCTTGTCTCTCTAAGCTACTTGAGAGACTTGCCTACACTCGACTCACACACTTTCTTAACTCACACAATTTATTGGACCCACTTCAGTCAGGCTTCTGTTTCCAACACTCCGCAGAGACAGAACTGACTAAAGTGGTTAATGATTTGGTCACTACGAAGTCTAAAGGCCATTACTCACTACTTATTCTTCTAGATCTATCTGCTGCTTTTGACACTGTGGACCACTCTCTTCTCATACAAACACTACAATTTCCAGGTCTTAAAGACACAGCCCTTTCTTGGTTCCTATCCTACCTATCTAATCGCTCCTTCAGTGTTCTCTTCTCTGAATCTACCTCCTCTTCGCTACCTCTTTCAGTTGGAGTACCACAAGGCTCCATCTTGGGTCCTCTGCTTTTTTCTATCTATACAGTACCTCATCTCTTGGTAAACAAATCAGCTCTTTTGGATTTCAGTATCATCTGTACGCAGATGATACTCAAATCTACCTAACCTCTCCTGATTTGTCCCTATCTGTACTGGGCCGTGTCACTGAATGCCTTTCTGCCATTTCATCTTGGATGACATCTTGCCACCTCAAACTTAATATTTCAAAAACAGAGTTAATTATATTTCCACTGGCCAATAGTAGGTACCAACCTGATATCTCTATCACTGTTGAAAACTCGACAATCTACCCTACCCCACAAGCTCGCTGCCTAGGTGTCATCCTTGACTCTGATCTGTCCTTTGTTCCCCACATTCAATCTGTCTCAAAATCATGTTACATGCATCTAAAAAACATATCCACAATATGACCATACCTTACACAAGACACTGCTAAAACTCTAATCCATGCTCTCATCATCTCGTGCATTGATTACTGCAATAGTCTCTTAACTGGTCTTCCCAAAACGAGACTCTCACCATTACAATCCATTTTGAATGCAGCTGCGAGGCTAATCTTCCTCGCTAGATGTTCATCGTCTGCAGATCCACTCTGTCAGTCCCTCCATTGGTTACCTGTATTCTACCGTATTCAATATACACACAAGGCCATTAACCAAACTACACCAAAGTACATCTCTTCGCTCATCTCAAATATCTCCCAACCTGACCTCTTCGTTCTTCATAAGATCTGCATCTCTCATCCGCACTCATTACTCGCTCCCACTCACAATTGCAGGACTTTAATCGGGCTGCACCCACTCTGTGGAATGCCCTACCATGCACTATTAGACTCTCCTCTAGTCTCCAAACCTTCAAGCGTTCCCTGAAAACTCACCTCTTCAGGAAAGCGTATCAAATTCCAGAACCACCCACATAACTTTCATAAACCTTCCAATCAAATTGCATCCACTCTGCACAGTCCACACATATCCTCACATGTCTTCTCACCCTTCCTCCCGACCCCGGTTCATCATTGCTGTGTGACCATATCATACAGCCCACCAAGAACCTTTGCAATCTGGTGGACAACTATGCAATAGATAACACCTATCCTTGTGTATAAATGCCTATTTCCCTATAGATTGTATGCTTATGAGCAGGGCCCTCCTACCTCTATGACTGTTTGTTATTACCCAGTTTTGTTATATCATTGTTATTTCCAATTGTAAAGCGCAATGGAATTTGCTGCACTATATAAGAAACTGTTCATAAATAATAAATAAATGTTTTGGGGTGTGTCCTGCTTAAGGAGGTGGTGTGGCCAGCCACCACAGAAGCTTGGCTAACCATTAGAGAGTGCATTGCCGGGGGGTCTCCCTTATACCTCTGTGGGCCAGTTAAACCCTGAGTATAGGAGTCGCTGAATAGGCCTTGGAGACAAAAGACAAGGAGC
Organism: Pseudophryne corroboree; assembly: GCF_028390025.1. Classification (NCBI taxonomy): domain Eukaryota; kingdom Metazoa; phylum Chordata; class Amphibia; order Anura; family Myobatrachidae; genus Pseudophryne; species Pseudophryne corroboree. The sequence continues at coordinate 193,506,380 of NC_086444.1, read as the reverse complement.
ACAGGTGGCATGGAGTGCTAAGGAAAGAATAAAATAAGCAGGGCCTTACCTGTGAGATCTTACATACAAAGTGGTAAACATAATATTCTCTAAACAGTAGCAGAGAAAGTACTCTATATACATTTTTTATAACTAATTAACTATACCAAGTATGGGCAAACACAATGAAAAACAAGGAATGAAAGTCTGCAATGACCTCTTTACTGCTAAATCTAAGGGCCACTACTCTTTGCTTATTCTCCTTGACCTCTCTGCTGCATTTGACACTGTGGACCATCCTCTCCTCCTGCAAATCCTTTACTCCTTTGGCCTGAGTGAAAGTGCCCTCTTCTGGATGTCCTCCTACCTTTCTGACAATTCCTTCTCTGTCTTCTCTCATGACTCCCCCCCCCCCACACACACACTTCCTCTACCAGTAGGTGTCTTCCAAGGGTCTGTTCTTGGGCCTCTCCTTTTTTACCCTCTACATATCCTTTTTAGGTGAGCTCATTAGCTCTTCTCACTTACAATATTATCTCTATGCAGATTATACTTATATCTACCTTCCTCCCTATACCTCTACCCAGCTCTCTTCACTCATATCTCCAAATATCTCTCTGTTATCTCTACCTGGAAGTCCCAGCACTTTCTTAGCTGTAACAAGTCTTAAAAGACTGAGCAGATCAACTTCCCTCCCTCCCTTATTACCTCACCTCCCACAATTTCTATTGATGGAACTACTATCTCCTCTAGCCCCCAAGTGCACTGTCTCGAAGCAAACCCTGAATCCCTCTACTTTAAACCACACATTCAGTACCCCTCACAAACCTACTGTTTCCATCTCAAATAAATTTCAAGAATCAGACCTTTTCTCACCCAGGTTGCTACTAATCCACTCATGGCACTCATCCACTCACTGGTCATCTCCAGATTGAACTACTGTAATCTACTCCTTTCTGGGCTCTCTGAAATGCACTTCTCTCCACTTCAATCTATCCTCAATGCTACTGCCTATCTTATCTTTCCACACCAAACGCACTGCAACCACCCATCCTCTCTTACAAGCCCTTCACTAGCTCAACTTCCCATTCAGAATCCAAGCATCTCACACTCACCTTCAAATCCCTCACTCACTCTTCTCCTTCTTACATCTCTAACCTCTTCTCTCTCTATAATCTCACCCATCCTCTTTCCTCTATTGATACACGCTGCCTCTGATTTACTCCTCCCATGCCTACCTACAAGATTTTGCACGTGCTGCTCCCTATTTCTGGAATTCTCTACCTCCCTCTTCTTTAAACCACACATTCAGTACCCCTCACAAACCTACTGTTTCCATCTCAAATAAATTTCAAGAATCAGACCCTTTCTCACCCAGGTTGCTACTAATCCACTCATGGCACTCATCCACTCACTAGTCATCTCCAGATTGAACTACTGTAATCTACTCCTTTCTGGGCTCTCTGAAATGCACTTCTCTCCACTTCAATCTATCCTCAATGCTACTGCCTATCTTATCTTCCACACCAAACGCACTGCAACCACCCATCCTCTCTTACAAGCCCTTCACTAGCTCAACTTCCCATTCAGAATCCAAGCATCTCACACTCACCTTCAAATCCCTCACTCACTCTTCTCCTTCTTACATCTCTAACCTCTTCTCTCTCTATAATCTCACCCATCCTCTTTCCTCTATTGATACACGCTGCCTCTGATTTACTCCTCCCATGCCTACCTACAAGATTTTGCACGTGCTGCTCCCTATTTCTGGAATTCTCTACCTCCCTCTTCTTTAAACCACACATTCAGTACCCCTCACAAACCTACTGTTTCCATCTCAAATAAATTTCAAGAATCAGACCCTTTCTCACCCAGGTTGCTACTAATCCACTCATGGCACTCATCCACTCACTAGTCATCTCCAGATTGAACTACTGTAATCTACTCCTTTCTGGGCTCTCTGAAATGCACTTCTCTCCACTTCAATCTATCCTCAATGCTACTGCCTATCTTATCTTCCACACCAAACGCACTGCAACCACCCATCCTCTCTTACAAGCCCTTCACTAGCTCAACTTCCCATTCAGAATCCAAGCATCTCACACTCACCTTCAAATCCCTCACTCACTCTTCTCCTTCTTACATCTCTAACCTCTTCTCTCTCTATAATCTCACCCATCCTCTTTCCTCTATTGATACACGCTGCCTCTGATTTACTCCTCCCATGCCTACCTACAAGATTTTGCACGTGCTGCTCCCTATTTCTGGAATTCTCTACCTCCCCCCACCTGACTCTCCACCTCTCTGCAAAACTTCAAATGGGCTCTCAATATGTATAGATGTAGCCATGCTCACCATGGCTAGATCTTACCATGATCGTGCCTTGTTAGGCACAACTGCATGTATGCCTGGGGCACGTGTATATTGAACGTGCACATGCTCCATTCACATGAATGGGAGCTGCAAATGCTGAGTGCAGATGTAGCCATGATGAGCATGGCTTCATCTGTACTTCTTCACCAACTGTCCTCCTAACTCTCTTGACCATGCTCATGGTCTACAACTTCTGTATCACCCTTGTTTGTTAGTCCTTTACCTTTTAGATTGAAGATCACAAGAGCAGGCCCTTCTCTCCCATTCTCTTACTTTCACCATCTTATATTCAGTGCTCCCTTTGATAGCACCTGACCCCTGGTTTCTAGTATATACTTTGTACTTGTCCTATATTCTCAAACTGCAATATTTTTATTATATTGCTCATGTGTTTATGTACTCTGTAATGGGCGCTGCGGATCCCTTGTGGTGCAATATAAATAAAAGATAATAATAATAAAGTCAAAGAGAGAGCTGCAAGTTTTTCAGAGAATACTCTAAGTTTGACAGAGAAAAGCTGCCAACTTTCCAGAAAGAATTGGAAGTCCAAGTATATTCCAGAGGTCCATAAGGAGACCAGGGCCAATATTTACTAAGAATTCGAGTTTGTCCGATTTGTGTTTTTTTTTCTAAGTCCCAATCCGGGAATTCACTAAGCAGCAATGTCGGCAGTGTTTGGACTATTCGTAATGGTTTGATTTGCAAAGTTCCGAAATACGAATGAATAGACCATCGGTCAAACGCAGCTGATATTTCATACAATACGGGCATTCACTATTCATTCGTATTTGGGTGTTAGTTTCTGAGTGCTCAAGTGCGGGTCTGTTTTTATTCGAATCGTTAAAAAAAGCAGCAAAAAAATAGACCTGCTTTTTCCAGTCGAGTTTGGATAACCATGCACGGATCAGTGAGATCTGTGCATGGTTATCTATGGGAAAGGGTCTGTTTAGTGTAGAGACTAAAAAGAAAATTGCGTGGGGTCCCCCCTCCTAAGCATAAGCAGCCTCGGGCTCTTTGAGCCGGTCCTGGTTGAAAAAATATGGGGGGGGGGAAATGACAGGGGTTCCCCCATATTTAATCAACCAGCACCGGGCTCTGCGCCTGGTCCTGGTTCCAAAGATACGGGGGACAAAAAGCGTAGGGTCTTTGACCGAAAGTAACCTCACCGCTGACCGCAAAGTTCCCACCATTGGCTACAATGGAGCGCATAGGCGCTACATTGTATCTGTGCCGTGTGCTGCCTCACAGACACTACAGGAGCACACAGCCAATCAGGAGAGTGCCACGATGTGGCGCTCCCTGATTGGCTGAAGGGACCCTCTTTGACAGGAGTCAAGGGGGGTCCCTGGCAGTCGGGGAAAGGGGTCCCATGTGTAAACATGGGACCCCTTTCAGTGCGTGGTCGGGTTTCCGTTTTATTTTTTTGCCAAGTACGTGGATTATTCAAAGGTCGGATTCTACACTGGATTATGTGAGTATAATTCTTTTCACAGGTACCCCAAGGATTCTACATGAAGAGGACCGAGCCTCGTGGGAACATAGGTAAGTATGTATGTATGGAGGTGTGCATGTATGTAATAAACTTATACTTTCACGGTGTGTGTGTCCTGTGTTTTTTGGGGTATTTTTTTAGTAGTAGTACTACAGGTACCAGCGGGCCCGGTTTTCCACCGCATGGTGGTACTTGTGGTTCTCCAAGTACCAGCTTGCGGGGGAGGCTTGCTGGGACTTGTAGTACTGCTACTAAAAACAATATTCAAATTTTTCACAAGGCTATCAGCCCCCCATCCGCCGCCCTTGGATGGGAGGGACAGCATCGGGCTTCACCCCTGGCCCTTGGGTGGCTGGAGGGGGGGACCCCTTGATTTAAGGGGTTCCCACTCCTCCATGGTACCCCGGCCAGGGGTGACTAGTTGGGTATGTAATGCTAGGGCCGCAGGGACCAGTATAAAAGTGTCCCCCGGCTGTGGCATTATGTACCTGGCTAGTGGAGCCCGGTGCTGGTTTCAAAAATACGGGGGACCCCCTACGCTTTTTGTCCCCCATATTTTTGGAACCAGGACCAGGCGCAGAGCCCGGTGCTGGTTGATTAAATATGGGGGAACCCCTGTCATTTTTCCTCTCATATTTTTTCAACCAGGACCGGCTCAAAGAGCCCGAGGCTGGTTGTGCTTAGGAGGGGGGACCCCAAGCAATTTTTTTCAGATTTTTTAGACTTTAATCAACTTTTTAAGGTACACAATGAAGCCCTGCACGGATTTCACAGATCCGACCGAGATTCCTTGTGTTTTGTCAGGCAGTATTTTACTCATCACTCCCGTAAAACACTGCCTGATATTACGAATCACATCGACATCGGAAAAAACGATTGTGCAAAACTCGGCAGCTTAGTGAATGATCGTATCAGGATTCAAAAAGTTGCAGTAAAATGCACCCGATACCATTCGAGTTCAAACACCCTTCAAAACGGACAAAATACGAATCTTTGTAAATATACCCCACGGTCTATTCCAATACTGCAGAGGTCCCGAACAATTCCACTTGTTTGCAAAGTAACATGATCTGTTCTAGCTGTTCATGAAGCCTGTTATTACTATACTGCTTAATTTTGAGGAGAGCCACTGGAGATAAATCCTGGTGTTTAAACTGTATATGAAGATGCCACCATGTTACTAGAATTGGACAGTGTCCTTGGCAAGTGTGAGTAACCTTTAAATACTGGAGAGGCAACAAACACTGTGTCGTGAACTGCCTAGCATTGCTGGGACTATTCTGCCTATCATTTCTGCACATACAGCATATGTATATCTTCTTGTTTAAGGAGATACTGAAGCAACAACTCCAACATCATCATCTTTTTCTTAGTTTTCTTTGATTTCTTCTTATTTTTCAAGAGATAGTCTCATTCTTTATTATAGTCATTATAAAGAGTCTCACTGACATTCTTCATTACTGTCTTCATAATTATTGATATTGAAGAAACCCTCAAATTTTCTTTTTATATAAAGTGATTACTATTTCTTGTTTGAGTGTGTGTCTGCAAATTCAGACATGAATGCCTCTCTCTTTATGCCAACCCAAGTTCAGTGATTTTTGCAAATAGTGAGATATTAAATATGGTATTGCTACCAGCTTCATTGTGGAAGTCTTAATCAGTTATTACTGTTAATGCTGATTTGTGCCATTGGGATTACTGTCATTGCTGATTCTTATATTTCATGGGTACGGTTATGCCAGCCAATTTATCTTTGTTACTGGTCTGTCAGCTGCCTGGCTATTTAATAAGCGTACCAAGTGGCTTTTTTCCCAGGTATATGTGTGTGACTGCGAGTGAGACCAGGGTTTTCCAAGTAATCCCCTGGAAGACCTTGCTAAGATCTACAACCTCAAAGAAAATACTGTACATACCTTGGGTAAACCTACTTGTGGTAGCCAGGCAGCGCCAGGTCCTTCAGTGATTTTAAAGCATTGTTCGCCAGGCCATCTCATCACAAACAGAAAAGCAGTTTATTCACAGTTCAGACAGGGTTATCATGACAATAACATTTAATTTCTTGTTCTCCTCTCCAGCACAATATTCATATGGGTTACATCAGGTTAGCATTTCCTTCCATTTGCTTCACTGGCAATAACAACATTAACAATGATGGGACAGCATTACATTACATAGCAGCGCAATCTCTGGGAATCAGTAGTGCGGCGACCGCAAACTGAGATTCATTTTGGTGCATTTTCCCCCAATTTGCTTGGGGATATCTGCAGTCTATATAAACGAGATATCTCATGGACTCTTCACTGGGGGCCTTCTGCCACACATGGTTTCCTACCACTCACCCAGGTAGTCCTCTCCCGAAGACACACACCTCCCGTCCTGCTTCTTGGGTACCCCTGAAGGTGGGGATTCCCTTTGTTCCTGGTCCCTTCCACTGTACTCTGCATACTGTGGTTCTCACACTGCACTCTCCATCTCTCACTGAAGCTGCTGGCTCTCCTGTTAGACTGCAGATATGGGGTCTGCCTCTCTTCATAGCAACACCCACATGCTGCTCTTCTCTCCATAATGCCAGGGGCTGTGGAGTACCATGCCTGTTACACAGCCCTAGCATGGGGACTCATCCCTGGTCACTTAGCCTGTGTCTTCCATCTGAGTCCTCAGCTCACCCTGGACTCTAGCCTGTGCCTTGTTCCTTGTCCTAAAAAAAACCCTACACTTCCTGTCCTAACCCCCTACATGTGGCAGGGTCTGCCAGAACTGGTTTAACTGGGTTTGGGGCAATAAACTCCCCCACTCACTGATCAGAAACAAATGGCTTTTGGAACTTTCCAAATATCTGTTAACATTCCAGTATGCCACATACTGAATTTGAGAAGAAGTGAAACTGACCTTACTGTGAAATTTGCCACCTGTCCAGGTTTACTGAGTTACCCAGTGACACACGGGCTACATGCCACAAATCATAAACATTCATTATACTGTATACTTATTCCAGGAGACATAAGGTACAGGAAACATGAAATTAAAATACTGTACCTAGGTATTATCATTATACAGTATAAATAATTGTGTATGTAGTGTATGTAGAAGAATTTAGCCTTATGTCTTTGCGTAAATTACTTCCATTAATAATACTATATCATTTATAGTCCAAGGCACTGTGGCTGATGAGCAGGTGCAGCAATCCACACCACACACAATGGTGCAAATATTACACACAGTTTAATGGGAACATTTTTACAGTATGCGTTTATTGTGTGTGATTCCACTCAGTGGCCAATCCTGGAAGTGCGGTAAGAAGATGGGAGGTATTGAAGTACACAAAACTGCTGTTGATAAAATTCAATTGTCCCAAGACATTTACTATACAGGCTCATAAATCAAATAACTTTAAGTGACTTTAGTGATAAAAACAGCATCATTTACATAGAATCCCCTGGGATGAAATATATCAGCAGATAAATTATGTCCACCGGTAGAATATTTTCCCTTTTGTCTGCTGATACATCAGTACTGTATTTTATATTAAAATATATTATTTTTTCAAAATAAAAGCTAAACTTGTCACCGGTGATATGGTGTCAAAATGATTATTACCACGCACAGCAATGCATAAGCTAAAGAGTATCCCGATTATTATTTTTTTATTCATTTCCACTGAAAAACCTGCAGTAATTGTAGTTTCTGCAATATTTACAGTATGTACAGTAACTGGCCTATTTAACAAAGCCTGGTTTCAAGAGATAGCAGAGATAACTTCTGTACTACGGGCACAGCTAGGGAAGGCTGCTGGAGCTTGCAAGCAGTGGCGGCATTGGTGTGGGTGATTGATGCCTCCCAGGCCTCTCCTTTTTCACAGCCGTCTTCTTTCGTATAGATGTGGGTCCCATAACATAGCAATAGGCTGCTGCCCAGCCAATAACATCTACAGTAGCCACAGCTATTTTCTTGCTTGTATGTGTGCAAGTCCCAGCCGTGCAGTCCGACCCCCAACAACAACAACTTTGCTGGGCGAACAAGTGGTTCCCAGCCACTGCTGCATGGACCAGAAATTAGCGCAGAGGAGCAAACAGGGCGCAGGTTTATAGCATTCAGGTTACCCATAGTAATGTTCTGTACATCATGAGTTTCAGCAGGACCAGGGGGAGGAGTAAAAGTAATGTTGGTAGGTGGTTATCTTACACTGTATATGAAGCTTTTTTCTATTGCATTTTTAGAGCACGTATTTATTATTTTTGTACTTACAGGTTGAGTATCCCTTATCCAAAATGCTTGGGACCAGAGGTATTTTGGATATCAGATTTTTCCGTATTTTGGAATAATTGCATACCATAATGAGATATCATGGTGATGGGACCTAAATCTAAGCACAGAATGCATTTATGTGTCATACACACCTTATACACACAGCCTTAAGGTCATTTTAGCCAATATTTTTTATAACTTTGTGCATTAAACAAAGTGTGTCTACATTCACACAATTCATTTATGTTTCATATACACCTTATACACACAGCCTGAAGGTCATTTAATACAATATTTTTAATAACTTTGTGTATTAAACAAAGTTTGTGTACATTGAGACATTAAAAAACAAAGGTTTCACTATTTCACTCTCACTCAAAAAAGTCCGTATTTCGGAATATTCCGTATTTCGGAATATTTGGATATGGGATACTCAACCTGTACTTGGTTACTGAGCCACACCATTATATAAGTCTATTTTATATGTCTTAACATAGGTGTGGTCAATTATTGATGAGGAAATGATACTGTAAGGTTATCAAAATGATTCTCTGTATTATATGGCAGTCACTGGTGCTCTCTGCATTATATGGCATTCACTATGATACTCTATGGTGTGTGAGGTCATGTAGTACAGGCAGTGATACTTACCTTGGAGTCTTGAGACAGGGGGCATGCATGCTACATTTAAAAGTGAACATTTCAGTATTTACACTGTTGATGCCTGTATGCAAATAAGCTCAAGATGACTGCTTCCTACTGAGGTGAGTTTGGGGTGGATGCACAGGGGCGTATCTATGAGGGGTGCAGTGTCTCCTAGTGACCCTGTCTCCCAGTGACCATAGTGTCCAGAGTTTATCGCCTTTCTGGCTAGAGAGGAGGGGGCATGGACAGAGACTGCACATGGGCGCCTTCCTCTCTTGATGTGCTCCTGGGTGGACGTCAGGGGCGGATTGGCCATAGGGCTCACCAGGAAGATTCCTGGTAGGCCGATGTGTCTGTGGGTCCTGTTTTACCATGTAGCCTCACTCCCCACATGACAGGCAGCCCGCCGCACTCAGTACACTGCATTGTCCCCATTCATTCTGTTATTCCATCTCTGCAGTACAGCAGCTCTGCCATCCAGTGATGGTGCCACGGCTACAAGGTATGTAATACTTCTGGTTCTGGTCCGGTCCATGTCAGGTCACTTCTACAAAATGTGACCGCCCACTTTTAGTTCCTAATCTGCCCCTAGTCTGCAGCAAAAGAATGCAAGGAAGGCCGCATTTGCGTACAATCAGGCCCTATGAGGAGGGATCCTGCCCCCCACAACAGACCCCACCCCCTCATCAAACCACACCTACATTAGGGCTGCTTCCATAAATTTCCAAGGCTGATTTTCCATCCCAATCTGCCCCTGGTGGAAGTCAAGCTGAGTCTTAGCCCTGGGCGATAGAAAGCACTTCTTGTGCTAGGCAAGCTAACACTGCAGACAGCAGCCCCATTTATTCCAATGAGACTACAGTCTGGCCTTATTTACCAAGTTTGGCACTATTAGTTAACGCCATCTTCAGATGGCATTATTCACTGTGTCCTATGGGCTACAGCAGCTCTACAGTAGTATCTATCTCTGCAAGCATTGTCACGTACTGTAGTTCAGAACTTAACAATTTGAAATAAATTGTTATTTAGTATGAAAAACACAGATAAATAATATTATAGACTTTATTAGTAATGTACTGTATGTTAAATAATTATTTTAGAGAATTAAAAAAGTTTTGATCATTTCAAGCTGTTGAATATTAATTAGCAAAAAAAAAAAAAAAAATAATTATCCAAAAATATTCATTGACATCCCCAAATATAAAAAAGAAGCAAGAAAGAAAGTAGCAACTTTAGGGATTTCATTTGGCTGATCACAATGAGGGTATTAGAGGTACAGGTGTCCTCATACATCTAGCCTCAATATGCCACGCAGTGCAGGATGCCATGCACGAGTGAGCCGCCATGCCTGTGCAACTATCTATAGAGTCAGGTGTCTTTATTTGCAGAAATTTGTGTGCAACTGAGTCTGTATACAAAGCACAACGAAACTTGGCTGAAAAAACCTTTAAAACTGTCATATTTCAAACACTGCCTCTAACTTGGCAGTTAGGAGCTGATTGGCTGGGACTTTGGGCCTAATTTAGATATGATCGCAGCAGCAAATTTGTTAGCAGTTGGGCAAAACCATGTGCACTGCAGGTGTGGCAGATATAACATTTGCAGAGTGTGTTAGATTTTGGTGGGTTATTTTGTTTCTGTGCAGGGTAAATAATGACTGCTTTATTTTTACACTGCAATTTAGATTTCAGTTTGAACACACCCCACCCAAATCTAACTCTCTCTGCACATGTTATATCTGCCCCCCCCCCCTGCAGTGCACATGGTTTTGCCCAACTGCTAACAAATTTGCTGCTGAATCAACTCTGAATTAGGCCCCATGTGCGCTGCAGGTGGGGCAGATGTAACATGTGCAGAGAGAGTTAGATTTGGGCGGGGTGTGTTCAAACTGAAATCTAAAGGCCCATACACATGGTGAGATTCGGGCTATGCCCAATTCTCACTATGCGACAGGGGCTAGGTCGGCATCGCAAGCACATAATGAGTGTGCTTGCGATACCGACTATGGGGGTAATTCTGAGTTGATCGCAGCAGGATCTTTGTTAGCAGTTGGGCAAAACTATGTGCACTGCAGGGGAGGCAGATATAATATGTGCAGAGAGAGTTAGATTTGGGTGGGGTGTGTTCAATCTGCAATCTAAATTGCAGTGTAAAAATAAAGCAGCCAGTATTTACCCTGCACAGAAACAAAATAACCCACCCAAATCTAACTCTCTCTGCACATGTTATATCTGCCCCCCCCCCCCCCTGCAGTGCACATGGTTTTGCCCAACTGCTAACAAATTTGCTGCTGCAATCAACTCTGAATTAGGCCCCATGTGCGCTGCAGGTGGGGCAGATGTAACATGTGCAGAGAGAGTTAGATTTGGGCGGGGTGTGTTCAAACTGAAATCTAAAGGCCCATACACATGGTGAGATTCGGGCTATGCCCAATTCTCACTATGCGACAGGGGCTAGGTCGGCATCGCAAGCACATAATGAGTGTGCTTGCGATACCGACTATGGGGGTAATTCTGAGTTGATCGCAGCAGGATCTTTGTTAGCAGTTGGGCAAAACTATGTGCACTGCAGGGGAGGCAGATATAATATGTGCAGAGAGAGTTAGATTTGGGTGGGGTGTGTTCAATCTGCAATCTAAATTGCAGTGTAAAAATAAAGCAGCCAGTATTTACCCTGCACAGAAACAAAATAACCCACCCAAATCTAACTCTCTCTGCACATGTTATATCTACCTCCCCTGCAGTGCAAATGGTTTTGCCCAACTGCTAAAAAAGTTCCTGCTGCGATCAACTCAGAATTACCCCCTATGTGCGATTTTGTCTAAGTGTCAATTTTGACTATCTCTTCTATAGAGATAGTCAAAATTGAATAGCCTGCACAGTCTATCTATTCTTGCGATGCTGACCGCGCGGGACCACGCAATGGCATCGAATCGGGATCGCAAGGTGACTTTCACCTTGCGATCTCTCACTAACTTTTCTTACGATTTTTCCTATATAGTCAAAATCGTAAGAAAAGATATCACCATGTGTACACACCATAAGTTGCAGTGTAAAAATAAAGCAACCAGTATTTACCCTGCACAGAAACAATATAAACCACCCAAATCTAACTCTCTCTGCACATGTTATATCTGCCCCACCTGCAGTGCACATGGTTTTGATCATTAGCTAACAAATTTGCTGCTGCGATCAGATCTGAATTACCCCCTTTATCTCCATCCGCTTTATCTCTGTCCAAGGCTTAGTAAATAGACCCTTCAGTCTTCTTCCCTCCTAATTGGTCTAGTCCACAGGTTCTCAAACTCGGTCCTCAGGACCCCACACGGTCCATGTTTTGCAGGTCACCTGTAGATTTTTAAAATGTGACAGTTGGTGATACACAGAGCAGCTGCTGGGTGACATGGAAAACGTGAACCGTGTGGGGTCCTGAGGACCGAGTTTGAGAACCACTGGTCTAGTCCAATAGAAGACCCTATTGTTAATGAAATCTCTTTTGTCCCTTGAAAATTTGCTCTTTTTGCGATCTATTATGGTCTGTTCATAGATCTGCAGATCTTTCTTGATGTTCTCAAATTTACTCTGGAACATATAGTCTTTCTTTTTTTCTTTTTTGGCTCCTGTACTATACAAGAACCATACACTTTTCTTAGACCCTTCAGTCTCACAGGATCTGGCACACTGAGATGGGCTGTTTGGGGCATCTGTAGTGATGATGAATGAGGACACATCTGTATTACAGAGCAAGCAGTAGACAGAGATGGAAAGTGAGGTGTGACCACAGAAGGTGTAGTAGACTGTGATCACGGATTACGGTGATTAGTAATAAAAGATCAGACATCTCCAGTAGCACACATAGAGGAAGGAGAAAGATATTTGAAAATAAAAAAGATGATAAGCTCAATGAGAAAAGTTGTACATTGTTTACCATCTTTAGTAAGTGAAGAAAAGATGGAAGGTCTAAGCAGATTTCCAAGTTGTACAGGATAACAGAGGAATAGGTACAATAGTAAAGTCTGAAACAGAGGTTATAGAGAGACAAAGTGCATACTGCTGTACTGTATATAGGGCATACTTGTCTATGCTCCCTCATTCTGCAGGAGACTCCCTGAAATAGAAGCAATCTCCCTGCGTCCCTGAATAGTCCAGCAATCTCCCTGATAGCACCTTAACCCCATTGTGCAGGTGTTACATTCTTGGGGGGGGGGGGGAATAAATCACAGTTAAATACATTCAAATGGGAACATCAGTGCCATTTCCCTGCATTGGTTATAAGACACAATGATCCCTATGGCTAAATTACATGCCATACTTACCGACAATTTGGCTGCCCCATCCGGGAGGAGGCAGCCAGGTCGGAGCTGTGGGGGTGTGGTGAGGATGGATGATGAAATTAAGGGCGGGATTGGGGGCGTAACCGCATGTCCGCATCACTTTGGTCCCTCCCCCTCTCTAGCAACACCGATAATATTGGCATTGCAAGGCAGGAGGCGGGGCCGGGATGACGCAAATCACGTCATCTGACCCCCAGTCCGCCAACTTTGACTGCGCCTTCGGGAATTTGTCAGGGGATTCAGGGAAGTTGCGGGTGACGGGCGCTCGGCCGGGAGACTTGCCCAGTCTTCCGGGGGGCCGGGAGCTCCACCCAATTTTTGGGAGCCTCCCGGCCATTCCGGGAGAGTAGGCAAGTATGCTACATGCATTTTAAATAAAGTTTCTTGTGGGCACTTACAGTATATGGAACCTCTTGTAAAGTACAATACCAAACAAATAATGCAAAATATAAGATTCTTTTCTTCAACAAGTAGATCTTACTAACTTTGGGGCTCATTTACATTTGGATGTAAGTAATTTTTATGACACACCTCTCAGATGTAGCAGTACACGTCCGCACTGATAGGTGTTACTTTCACATCTCCCTGAAATGCTTTTTCAAAAGTAGGCAAGTATGGTATATGGCCTAATTCAATGTTGAATGCAAATGTATTAGCAAAAGCAAAGTTGTTGGCCTTCATTCCGAGTTGTTCGCTTGCTAGCTGCTTTTAGCAGCATTGCAAACGCTAGGCCGCCGCCCTCTGGGAGTGTATCTTAGCTTAGCAGAATAGCGAACGAAAGAGTAGCAGAATTGCTACTAAATATTTTCTTGCAGTTTCTGAGTAGCTCCAGACCTACTCCTAGTTTGTGATCAGCTCGGTCCGTTTAGTTCCTGGTTTGACGTCACAAACACGCCCTGCGTTCGGCCAGCCACCCGTTTCTCCAGACACTCCCGCGTTTTTCCCTGGCACGCCTGCGTTTTTTAGCACACTCCCGGAAAACGCTCAGTTACCACCCAGAAACGCCCCTTTCCTGTCAATCACTCACCGATCAGCAGTGCGACTGAAAAGCGCCGCACGATCAACAGCAAAACTGCTAAGTTTTTAGTTAAATAACTAAGCGCATGCGTGCTGCGTTCCATGCGCATGGGCATTTAGCAAGAAATCGCAGCATAGCGAAAATCGGCAACGAGCGAACAACTCGGAATGACCACCTTAATCAATTGCAAAGTGAATGCAAATCTGCACACAAAAATAGTATACATACCCAGAGTGCAAGCTAACAAAAAAAAAAAAATATACAAAATACTGTAAGAGTCTCCCTGAAAACTATGCAAACTAGCGTTAGAAGCAAATATACTGCAGTTTGATTGCAGATTAGCATTCATTTGCACTAATAGAACCTTTGCCTTTGTGTTTCCAGTAAATAAAATGACAAACACAGGGTAATGTTCATATGTTAGTAATGTCCAAAATTGTAAAGCAAGAACAGTTTGAATGAGGCATTAAACAATGTAATAAACCTGAAATTCAGAATGCATAAGTGTCAAAAACCTGCAGCTAAAATGGTGAGGCAGCACACAAGCTGTGTGTGATTTTACCAAACAACATCATCTGTGTGCGATTATTTACTAATTGTGCAGCCATCACATCAATCGTCGATGTTACTGCTGCCATTATAGTGTCTTGCACAGTGGGCCTAATTCAGGTTGGATCGCAAATCGCGATCCAACCGCAGTTTTTACAATGGCCCCCACTGCGCATGCGTAGGTCCCGTGGGGCAGCAACGCTCTGTTTCCAAGGTGAAATGGAGGCGTGACGGTGTGAACGGTGGGCGTTGCATGGGCGTTATCGGGGGTGGCTGTGTATCATCACATGCAGCTGCCGCAATGTGAAAAATGGCGGTGGGCCTCATGCCGTCGCAGTCAAGCTACGATGTAAAGAGCCATCCACAATTTCAGCGATGATGCTAAAATTACGGCTCAATTGCAGTTTCAGCGTGATCGCATCGCTGGGTGGAAATTGCATGCTGGGCGGCCCCCAGCATCCAAGCAATGGGATTGTACATTTTTACAATCCTTACTGAAGAAGGTCAAGTGTGCGTAGCTGTATACCTGCCCAGAATCTGCATTTACTTTTTCTGCACTTTGTGGTTGCCTAACTGCAGATACGCATATGCACCGCCATGGACACAGGTGCATACTCACGCTGCACGCCCGTTTCACGCCCTGATGTGTAATCTTGCGGAGACTGCCCACAGAAACTTCTCCGCCACGCCTTTTTAGTTGAGAAGTTGTTTTTATGTGCAAGTCTGCTGAATAATTTAGCGGAGGCAATTTTTACGCTATTCCATACGCAAATATAGCGGCGAACATGCGCCGTGCAAATTTTGCGTATACGCAGTGTATCGATTATTGGCAACTACAATTGCATTTGCATTCAACCCTGAATTACTGTAGGCCCATAGTCCATATACTGTAGTCTATATACTGTAGATACTTTGCCAAATAGTGAGACTGAGTATAATAGTTGGTAATAAAATGTAATCACTTGGATTAATAAGTCTTTTTTTGGAAAAAGGATAGATGCTCAGCAAAATATGTTTACTATCTCCAGGGCTTCCCCGCATTCCTGTTCTGGACATGCTCATGGATGGAGCATGTGCAGTTAACCACTGTTAGGCATTTCAGTCTACTGCACTTGCGCTGCCCCCCATGTACACCTAAAAGGGGAGAGCAGGGTCATCAGGATTGGGTGGACATATACTGCTGGATTAATTCACACCCTGGCCCCTTTGCAGACACATAGGCTGCTCCGATGCCACTTGGTATAAATCAATGAAGAAGCACACTAACAAGGCAGACGTAACACAAATACAAGAGCAGGACAGAAAACATGACTGGGTACAGAGTTGAGGCAAACAAACACTGCAAGGATCCAGGGAAAATATATAAATATATATATATAAACAGAATGTATAAATAGAGTGCAGAGTAGAAGAATGTATGACTAGAGTAAATGCAGGGAACCGGAATCATAAACAGAGATTCACAAACATGGAAAAGGTCATATACAAAGCTATAAAAAATATGTTCCACAGCTCAAATGATGTTTTGTGACATTGTGCTTCTATATTTGTATGATTGCATTCATTTATACAGGTAAACACAAAACCTGCTGGCTCAAGATGGAGTAGACTGTGGAGTTGCAGTACTTCGCTCTTTCTTTTGACTGGGTCATGTGATCTCAGCACTCCTATGCATCCCATATTGCCAATATTAAAAATATATATAACGAGACATTTAAATGAGATTTAAGGGCAAAGGAGTGTTCCATAATCTCTATGCTCCAGATGATCTAATTTTTTTGGAAGATAAGATTATTAATAACATTATAAATTACATTTGCTTTTATCATCCACAGTATTGGACATCTTATGCCTTATGTTGTTTGAGTTTGTACTGAACACTTAAGTGATGACTCTCAACATCTTGATCATTTTTAGGGCCTGATTTGGAAACAGGTCTAGCTGTGGACACTTCTCACTATATATACGCACCTTGACTAAAGATGAAAGAGCAGCCAGTGCATGGCTGGTTCTCTTCATCTGTGATATAGGCATTTGTAGGCAGAAGCTGGGTTGCTACATTTCCATTACACAGAGAAGATCCATCTCATGGATGTGCCATGGGTAGTCATGAATAGTCCAACTTCTGTACTTGTTTGAGACGGGCGTACAAAGAAGGGATGCCTATTTCTAAAGGTTTCTTTTGCACCCACCATGGAGTAGGTGTAAGTGGTGATAATTATGATGAAGGCAGTGGCGGATCCCCACTCTAACACTTCTCCGGTACCCACTATTGCTGTACCCTATCGCGAGCAGGGAAAGAGCAGAGAGTGGCAACAGCTCCCAGACTCTATCCAGCCTAAAGTCTGTAGAGCTTTGTGATACCTCCTATACATAGAGAAAATGTTAATTCTTATTCTAAATCATTTTGTGGTCTATTCATGAAGCAGTGAAAACACTGGAGAAACAGACCAGTGGAGAAATTGCCCATGGCAACCAATCAGCATCTCCCTTACATTTTATAAAATGTACTTGAAAAAAGGCTTCCTTCAAAGCTGATTGGTTGTCATGGGCAACTTCTTCACTGGAACTTTTCTCCACTCTTTTCACTGCTTCATGGATAGACCCCTTTATATTTTAGTCAATATCATTTTATATGCTTATTTCCTTAACCTTATAAGATTTGATTTTAATAACATATTTGAGTAATGTATGCACCTTTTAATTATAAATGCATGAAATAATAGTGAAAACAATACTGGAACAAAGTATATTTTCCCATAATTCTTCCCAAAGTTACTTTCACACAGTTAGCGCAGCCAAAAATGTAATCAGCTTAAACTGTAATCAGCTGCTTGTCCTAGTTGTCCAAATACCAAATATTTTTGCAGCAATTATATTGTCCAGAAATGAGCATAGATTTCATTTGGGCTAATTTTTCATGGAGAGGGAGACTGTTATTAGTCAAAAGAGACTCTAATAGGTGTTCCCTAGTTAGAACTAATAGATTCAGCATCAACTGGATCTAGTGTGACAGTGACAGGATTCAGGGTTACCCTGAGTTCCATAGCGCCTCCTTTATACTAAGGTTATCCCTGAGATGTCATCACTGAATTTTCTTTTTACTAATCTGGAATTAATAGTGACAGATTGTATACAGTGAACATTGGGTAATAAGAAAGCAAATTACATTTTGCTAGTTCCGTTCCTGGATCCTGAGACTATCATTGACAACCAAGTGCAATGTTAGCAGGACAAGCGAGGGCCTCTTACAAAATGTATACACATGTCCATTCAGTGATAAAGAGTTAATACATATATTGTTTCAGTTCCCTGTCTTGTTACTTTTCTTCTTCTGAGGGAAAAAAAACTTTCAAAATATCAGTTTGCGAACGAAGAAGCTAAATTAAGACAGTCACATGAATCGGTTTAATCACACAATGAATTAGATAAACAATGGGGCTTGCAGCTGAGCTATTAAAGGGTTTAGAACAATTTTTAATTCCGTAGCTTTTATTCTATTTCCACTTCTCGAAGTCTTTTAACAATGAAATGATGAGAAGATTGGAAATAAAATATACTTAAGATTCAGAATCTGTGGGTTAAACAACATTATTACATAGCATTTCATAAACTGCAGTTTCGTTTCTTTTCTTTTCGCAGAAATCATGTCCTTTGTCAACTTGTGGTCACATCAGCATTTCTGTTGATGTAATTTGCTTCAGCTGCAGAGCATAGCTGGCCTACAAATCAAAAACCAGAATAGAGGATGTCAGGAATAATTCGATGTCTTCATTGCTTAGATAATGTGCAAATCAATTCACATCCTATTTTTTCAGAGAATATGGAGCATGAAGTATCTAGCGTAAGCAAAACAGAAAACACAACAGCTGCTGAAGAGCTGATTTGTCTAGATGCTCTATTTTAGTGTCGCTCTCTAGTACTGACTGCTAAGTGACATGGTCATGTTAAAGCCAAGCTTTGGGTACTTGAGTCAGAAGAGCTTTTCTACTATAATACTTTGTTGTCATTCAATAAAAAAATATTGCAGCAAAAAAAAACTGTTCTGCCTTATTTCAACTGCCCATTGAATCATGACATGAACTAAGCAATTTTGTAACCTTAATTATTTCATTAAAAGATGAATATTCATATGTATGTATAGATCGTAAAAATGGAGTAGAGAAAGACAAGCAATAGAAAATAGTTTTTTGCAGTGTTTGTATGGAGCACAAGAGTTGGGCACTGGGTATAAGCACACAAGAAGAGTGTGAGCATTGCGGGAAAGCAGTCTGGTGGCCAAGAAATGAGGTGGCTATTCATCGCTTCTATGTCTAGTATCCTGCCACCAAGAGATAAGGTTCTAGTTTACCAGTACTCTTGACATAAGAAAAAAATAAGGTTTCAAAGAATAGGATTACCAATGTCTCTTTTGGTAGGAGAAGTCCGACTTGCTAAAGTATGGGGATGACAATGTCTCCTCTGGTAGGAGAAGTCCGACTTGCTCAAGTATGGGGATGACATCTCAGCCCTGCTTATCTGTTAGATTAGGGAGGTGTAGTATACTACAATCTTAGCTTGTGCTGGAATTTTGTTTTACAGATGAACTCTATCAACTTTTTAAGTGCTAAGAATGAGTGGGACTTATCCTGCGCTTATACATTATGGGGTTGAAGAATGCAAAAATATTACCCATCATTCCTGTACTGCTGAAATGTTGAGTGTTGCCAGTTGGGTGGGGGGAAAGATGGACTGCATGATGTAAAAGTGGCACTGCAAAATTATGGTACAGAGCTCATCAACACTCAGGGGATAATTCAGATCTGATAGCAGCAGCAAATTTGTTAGCTAATGGACAAAACCATGTGCAGTGCAGGTGGGGCAGATATAACATGTGCAGAGAGAGTTAGATTTGGGTGGGTTATATTGTTTCTGTGCAGGGTAAATACTGGCTGCTTTATTTTCACTCTGCAATTTAGATTTTAGTTTGAACACACCCCACCCAAATCTAACTCTATCAGCACATGTTATATCTGCCCCCCCCCCGCCCCCGCCTGCAGTGCACATGGTTTTGCCCAACTGCTACAAATTTGTTGCTGCGATCAACTCTGCATCAGGCCCATGGTTTTGCCATTTAGATAACAAATTTGCTGCTGCGATCAGATCTGAATTAGGCCCTCAATCTCTATACTATCATAATATCTGAAAAGCCAGGAAATGGGGGAGGTACACTCTTGTTTGAATTAGGGGTATCTCAAACAGTTGGACACATTAAAAGGGTCATTATTCTATACTATTATTCCCCTCCTAAATATACCCTAAGAAGCAGTAAATGATTATAAGAAATATTAATTCTTACGTCATCCAAGCCTGATGACAAACATAAGCAAGTGGATTCAGCTCTTAACTTCAGGCCTGAATCCCAGAACCATGAGATCTAACTGCTAGAACTCAGTGAACTGTAACCAGACTGGAACTTGGTTAGAAGTACACTTCCCACGAGTTCAGGTTCGGCAACAGGGAAGTGATGAGACACACTGAAGTTGCTAAGCATGAAATGCAGACTGGTGGTAGAGACACTGGAATGCTGGGATAACAGTGTGCTGAGCTACTGGAGATAATAATGCTGGATGCAGCTACTTTCAGGAGAACTGGCACCTGCTGGAGATAACAGTACAGAGAGCAAGTGGAGCGACAGTTCAGTAAGCAGAATCACTGTCACAGACTGACAGGCAGACAGGTACAGTAATAGCAGTACTGGCCACAGAAGCGCTGGCACAGGCTGGATACTGAAGGTATCAGCAGAGGTCATCACACAGAGTTACCGGGGTCAGAGAGGAACACACTAGGGAGTGAGTTATCCTGACAAAGGCTGACCCACAGGTTCAGGTTTAAATAGGGCACGCTTGACTGTAATTGGAAGCATGAGTCATGTGAGCGCAGCACCTAGTTGGGAGGTGTGTTCTCCTATCATGTAAATAACAAGGTTGCGCCCATGCAGCCGGTTCAGCAACAATCAGGAACACTGTGACAGGCCAGGAACAGTGCAACCCATATAAATATGGCATTGCCATACAGGGAATAATAGACTGAGATCCTATTTTGTGACAACAGTAAGCATTGTGTTAGGACTTTCGGAATGGGCCGCGCTATTCAGAACAATGCGGAACATTACATAAATACTGTAGTAATGTTTCTACATGATGTGCAGCCCTTTCTGCAGTGCATCTTATTACCATGAAGGAAAAGAAACTAAGCGCTTGGGTGAAAAACACTGCACTGAGATTGTCAGCAGCCTCCTGATAAAGGGAATTGCCAATCCCTTACATAGACCACTACCAACAAAATAACAGGTGGCGCTAGACAATCGGGTGAATTTTATAAAAACATTTATTCAAATACAATTTTTAAGGTTACAACACACTCCCGGGAGAAATAAAATTATATAACAAAATTTCACAATTGTAAAAACTGTGCACTGTATGCGAGCTTCTTAATCAATTTCCTCAGGAAACCAGTTATAAATTGTAAACTTATATGCACATATTTGAAAAAAATATATATAGCTGTGCCTGAGGCTATTCACTTTTTTAAATGCACTGAAATGCAAACAAACTTCAATATAAAATGTATGTGAATTAATTGATTAATATAGTAACATAATAAAAGTCACTCACGCCTTGGTAAGCCACAAGGTGCTGAATACGTCACAGATCCATATGTATAGATGGTTAATTGTAAAGATACATTAGTAAGTTACCTCCGCTGGGCAGGAGCCTGTGTTTTCCTTGCTCCCTGGTGTCGTCTCGTTGTGCTGTCAGAGACACACACCAGAGCCTCAGCGGGTATGGTATTGCTGCGCCGTGAAGTGTGCCTGTAAGGCCGTGCAGGTAGATCACACTGCCTCCGGTACCTCCGCACTTGCAGACAGGAGGCTATTTGGGCTGATTTTCCGGAGCATATAAGTTTACAATTTATAACTGGTTTCCTGAGGAAATTGATTAAGAAGCTCGCATACAGTGCACAGTTTTTACAATTGTGAAATTTTGTTATATCATTTTATTTCTCCCGGGAGTGTGTTGTAACCTTAAAAATTGTATTTGAATAAATGTTTTTATAAAATTCACCCGATTGTCTAGCGCCACCTGTTATTTTGTTGGTAGTCATCTTATTACCATGGTGACTGGGAGCTGCTGTTATGGGCATAGCTATTTGGAAATACTCAGTGGAGCAGCTGATTGTGAGAGTCATGGGAGTGGACCACGTGGGCAATTAAAGTTCTGGTCTCATTGACTCCCCATTGCTGGTGATAGATTTATTTCTATCTGCAATCATTACCAGAGATGTATCCTGCATATAGCCATGTCTGGAATTGCCTTGGCTACAGCCACAGACTTCTAATCCTTCTCACAGTGTCTCACTCATAGCCATGTCCAGAATTGTCTTGTCTACAGTCACAGACTTCTGAGCCAGCTTATAGCCTTGGATCCTTGCACAATAATGGAATATCTAATTTCCCTGCAACCAGCCTCTGCTGATGGAATGGTCTTGTTCTACAGTAGCATTGCTAAATTCTTCTCTACACTGCAAGTTGGTGAGCAAAGGTTTATTGCAGCTTCTGCTATGCTGGTTGTGTTCTGTCCATAAAATAAAACTAGAACCTCCTTTACATAATTGCAGTTCTGATGGTTTGTGAAAACTCTGGTATTTGGTTTCATGCAATGGAATTTTTGCTAGACCTGGTTCATAACTGTTATGCACACCAGTGCCAGCAGGAAAGTACTGGTGTCAGAACTGTTATGCACTCCAGTGTCTGCAGGAATGTACTGGTGTTTGAACTGTTATGCAAAACAGATGGACTCACAGACAAACTGGGGGATATGACATAACGTACACAGAAGGTGATAGGGTAACAAAATACACACAAAGTGAACAGAGAAGCCCAGAGGCTAAGGAACTGGGTATCTCCCTTGTATTAGAACTGCTAAGATGGAAAAAGCAAGATGTTGTGTTTTAATACGTAGAGTACCCGAAATGCTGTTGCTAAGGGCAACAGCAAAACCCTAAAGGGTTACCAACGGGTGTGGCAGTAAACTCCTTGGTCAGAGATGGAATGATAGACACAAGGAGAATCTCCACAATCCAAATTCTCACTTGCAGTGCACAGGTTTTAGCTTACTGCCACTAAACTGACCCCTGACACCTAGCACAGTGAGACAGGATTAGACAGGCAAGTCTTAGAATACAGCCGCAAACTTGCTAAGTTCACAGAGTAGTAACAGAACCCCAGCAAGCTAAACGACTGACTCCAGTCTTACTGCTAGGTCTGGATTGGCAGAGTGTAATACCAAATTCCCAGGCCTATTTGCAGTAAGCAACAAACAAATACAAAGCTACACAGTACTGGCTAACGTTCATGAACTGACTAACCAACAAAGATTCAGCAGCATCTGCTTACCCTGAAAAGAGGCCTTATAAAGCAGGTGCTGTCCACGCCCCACTCAGACCTCACAGACTGTGAGCACAAAAACCAGCACCGGATCCCCTGCCGTGCACAGAGCCTATAACCACTGCACAGCAAAAGACCCGAACCGGAGTATCAGCTGCGCTCAGGTTACTCCACTAGCACTTGTCTCCCGGTTGCCATGACGACGTGGCAGCACAGGGCAGGAGACCCTAACAGTACCCCCCCTCTGACGAGGGGTCAAAGAACCCCTACCACCGGGTTTATCGGGGAACTGCGAGAAGAAAGAGCGTATCAGTCTGGGGGCATGAAGATCACAACTGCGCACCCACGACCGCTCCTCCGGGCCATACCCCTTCCAGTGCACCAAAAATGACAGCCGACCCCGAACCACCTTGGAGTCAAGAATCCTTTCAACAACAAACTCCCTCTGGCCACGTATCAGAAGAGGGGAAGGTCTTCCACTGGTAGAAGGATTACTAATCGCCCGTTTTAAAAGGGAACAATGAAATGTTTTATTGATACCCAAAGAACGGGGCAGATCTAACTGAAATGCCACCGGATTGATAACCCTGGTGATCTTATAAGGGCCGATGAACCGGGGCCCTAACTTATGAGATGGCTGTCTCAACTTCAAATTCTTGGTAGACAACCAGACGAAGTCTCCTAATTTGAAGCTGCAGGGTCTTTTCCGCTTATCAAAAACCCTTTTGGTCACTAATGACACAGACACAAGGGCTTTCTTCACTTTCCGCCAAATACCTCTAAGGACCGAAACCACAGAGGAACCACCAGGCGTGGAGTCCACGGGGTCAAAAGAATTGGCCTTAGGATGATGCCCATACACACAAAGGAAGGGAGAGATCCCTGTAGCAGAGTGAGCCGCGTTGTTATAGGCAAACTCCGCCATGGACAGATGAGCAACCCAGTCAGTCTGACACTTGGAGACATAACACCTGAGGAACTGCTCCAAGGACTGGTTCACCCTTTCAGTCTGCCCATTAGACTGCGGATGGTAGCCTGACGACAAGCTGACAGAAATCTGGAGATCGGAACAAAATGCCCTCCAGAATTTGGCCACAAACTGGGATCCGCGGTCAGAGACCACATCAAGTGGCAACCCGTGGAGACGCACAACATGCAGCATAAATAATTCAGACAGGCGTCTGGCTGATGGCAGCCCAACCAGTGGAACGAAGTGCGCCATCTTCGAAAACCTGTCAACGACAACCCAGATGGCTGTCATCCCCGAGGATTTGGGCAAGTCCACCACAAAATCCATTGAAATGTGGGTCCATGGCTTCGATGGGATAGAGAGTGGATGTAATGGGCCAACAGGAACCCCTCTAGGAGTCTTATTTCGGGCACAGATGTCACATGCCCGAACCCACTGATCCACATCCTTAGCCACCGAGGGCCACCACACTGCCCTAGATAGCAACTCCCGAGTTCTGGCAATACCCGGGTGACCTGCCGACTTCTTGGCATGGAATTCCAGGAACACTCGCTGTCTTAACCTAGGAGGCACAAACAAAAGACCTACCGGAAGGTCTGGAGGAGCCTGCTCCTGTGCTCTAAGGACTAATGATAAGAGGTCCTGGGTAATGCCCACTTTAATACATGATGGGGAAACAATGGGCAACGGCTCCTCGGTGGTCTCCTGGATTGGAGCAAAACTCCGCGAGAGCGCATCAGCCTTGATGTTTTTTGACCCAGGGCGATATGTTATCAAAAAATTAAAGCGAGCAAAAAACAAAGCCCATCGTGCCTGCCTGGCATTGAGACGCTTCGCTGACTCTAAATATACCAGATTCTTATGGTCAGTGAGAATTGAGACCACAAACTTAGCCCCCTCAAGCCAGTGTCTCCACTCCTCGAGTGCATCCTTAATAGCCAACAATTCCCGGTTACCCACGTCATAATTCATCTCGGCAGGCGAAAATTTACGGGAAAAGTAAGCACAGGGATGAAGGCGATTATCAGACACTCCCATCTGAGAAAGCACTGCCCCAATACCCATCTCAGAGGCATCCACCTCCACCACAAAAGGACGCTCTGGATCTGGGTGTCGCAGCACCTTGGCCGAAACAAATGCCCTTTTGAGACGGGCAAAAGCCGCTTTAGCCTCACAAGACCAGTGAGCAACATCCGCCCCTTTCTTAGTGAGTGCCACCAAGGGCGCCACTATAGACGAAAATCCAGCGATAAATCGTCTATAAAAATTTGCAAAGCCCAGGAAACGCTGAAGCGCCTTCAAACTAGTGGGCTGCACCCAATCCAGGACTGCCTGTACCTTGGAACCCTCCATTTGGAAACCTTCTGGGGAGATAATATATCCTAGAAATGCGATTTGCTGAACTTCAAATTCGCACTTCTCCAGCTTTGCCCCAAGCCGGTGGTCTCTGAGTTTCTGGAGGACTAAGCGTACATGCTTCCGATGTTCCTCCAGGGAATGGGAGAAGATTAGGATGTCATCTAAGTATACAACTAAGAATCTATCCAAATATTCCCTGAGCACATCATTCATGAAATCCTGGAAGACTGCCGGGGCATTACAGAGCCCAAAAGGCATCACCAAATATTCATAATGCCCTGAGTGGGTATTAAAGGCAGTCTTCCATTCATCCCCCTCTCTTATTCGGATTAGATTGTACGCACCGCGTAGGTCAATCTTAGAAAAAATGGTGGCAGTACGAAGCTGGTCAAACAAGACCGAAATGAGAGGCAGTGGGTATGAGTTTTTAATCGTGATACGGTTCAATTCCCTGAAGTCGATGCAGGGTCGCAACGAACCGTCCTTTTTACCCACGAAGAAGAACCCCGACCCAACTGGAGACTGTGAAGGTCTGATAAATCCCTTAGCCAAGTTCTCCTGAATGTACTCTGCCATAGCCTGAGTCTCAGGACGTGACAGGGAGTACAACCTGCTCTTGGGAAGCTTAGCATTTGGCAACAAATCAATGGCACAGTCATAGGGGCGATGGGGAGGTAGTACCTCTGCAACTTTTTTGGAGAACACGTCCGCAAAATCTGCATAACACCCTGGCAATCCTGGCAAACTTAGCTGCGAGAGCCTGACTGGAAGGCTCAAGCAACTCCTGAAACAATCAGTACCCCAACTAAGAATCTCCCCAGAGACCCAGTCAAATTGAGGATTGTGGGCCCTTAACCAGGGTAACCCCAACACCAATGGGGCAAAAGTACAGACAGTCACATAAAAGGACAATTTTTCAGAGTGTGTAGCTCCAATAAACAAAGAAATCTGGCTAGTGCAAGAGGTAATTTTACCTTGGGATAATGGTTCCCCGTTTAACCCACAAATCTCAATTTCCGATGCCAAGGGTACTAAGGGAACAGAGTGTTTCAGGGCGAATTGGCGGTCCATAAAAACCCCGTCGGCCCCACTGTCCACAAAGGCCTCAGTCTTGACAGTTTGACCGAGGATCTTCAAGGTCACCGGAATGATAAAAGTCTTCTTGGGAAATTCTGACTTCTGGCCTGACAGGATATTTCCCATCACCCTCAGGCCCTGAAGTTTTCCGGCTTTTCTGGGCATGATACTACCACATGACCTTTATTCCCACAGTACAAACACAACCCCTGCTGTCTCCTCCGCGTCTTCTCACGCGAGGAGAGGCGGGTAGCCCCAATCTGCATAGGCTCCTCAGAAAATTCCTCAGAGTCTGAGGTTCCCTTGGGAAGGAAGGAAATCTCAGTCTCCCTTTCAAGCCTACGCTCTCTCAGCCGTCTATCCACCCGGATGGATAACTGCATGAGCTGATCCAAGCTATCAGGCAAGGGATATTGTACCAGTTGGTCCTTTATCTGGTTAGAAAGACCTCTTCGGTACTGGTGTCTCAGGGCTGGGTCATTCCACTGGGTATCATGGGCCAACCTCCGAAACTCCGTACAGTAAACCTCAACTGGCCTGCGCCCTTGCTTAAGGATCGAAATCTGAGCCTCGGCTGAGGCCGTCTTGTCAGGGTCATCATACAACATGCCCAGTGCCGTAAAAAAAGCATCAACACTTTTAAGCGACGGACAGTCAGGCTGCAACCCATATGCCCAGACCTGTGGGTCTCCTTGTAGCAAGGAAATCACTATGCCCACCCGCTGAATCTCCGACCCAGAAGACTGAGGCCTAAGCCAGAAGTATAGCTTGCAGCTCTCCTTGAAACAAAAGAACTGCGAGCGATCTCCAGAAAAACGATCCGGGAGATTTACTTTCGGCTCCTTAACCCCTGCAGGTGCTGCTGCTGCGGGAGCTCCGCCAGCAGCCTGGGAGGTGTGCATTTTAATGGACAAATCATTAAATTGTCGAGTCAGGACCTGCACCTGATCGACCACCTGTTGCAACGTATTTTGAGGGGTATGCTCCATATTCCCACAAAATTTCAACAGGAGTATTAGGCTGCTGAATATGTTATGCACACCAGTGCCAGCAGGAAAGTACTGGTGTCAGAACTGTTATGCACTCCAGTGTCTGCAGGAATGTACTGGTGTTTGAACTGTTATGCAAAACAGATGGACTCACAGACAAACTGGGGGATATGACATAACGTACACAGAAGGTGATAGGGTAACAAAATACACACAAAGTGAACAGAGAAGCCCAGAGGCTAAGGAACTGGGTATCTCCCTTGTATTAGAACTGCTAAGATGGAAAAAGCAAGATGTTGTGTTTTAATACGTAGAGTACCCGAAATGCTGTTGCTAAGGGCAACTGCAAAACCCTAAAGGGTTACCAACGGGTGTGGCAGTAAACTCCTTGGTCAGAGATGGAATGATAGACACAAGGAGAATCTCCACAATCCAAATTCTCACTTGCAGTGCACAGGTTTTAGCTTACTGCCACTAAACTGACCCCTGACACCTAGCACAGTGAGACAGGATTAGACAGGCAAGTCTTAGAATACAGCCGCAAACTTGCTAAGTTCACAGAGTAGTAACAGAGCCCCAGCAAGCTAAACGACTGACTCCAGTCTTACTGCTAGGTCTGGATTGGCAGAGTGTAATACCAAATTCCCAGGCCTATTTGCAGTAAGCAACAAACAAATACAAAGCTACACAGTACTGGCTAACGTTCATGAACTGACTAACCAACAAAGATTCAGCAGCATCTGCTTACCCTGAAAAGAGGCCTTATAAAGCAGGTGCTGTCCACGCCCCACTCAGACCTCACAGACTGTGAGCACAAAAACCAGCACCGGATCCCCTGCCGTGCACAGAGCCTATAACCACTGCACAGCAAAAGACCCGAACCGGAGTATCAGCTGCGCTCAGGTTACTCCACTAGCACTTGTCTCCCGGTTGCCATGACGACGTGGCAGCACAGGGCAGGAGACCCTAACAATAACACATTCTATTGACCAATAAGCAAAACAAAGAATATTTTAGTGACCCAACATTTGTCCTCTCTTCCTCATAAAAGTCATTCCTCAGTGGCAAAGATATTGACATGCTTAGAACTCCTGATAACTACTGATACAGCATTCCAAATTGCTCAGTATGGGATCTAGAGGTGCTGTTGTACATGTTCATGCTGAGGTAGTGGGAGGGTATTGGGTGACAAATCAGGCTGACGTATACAGGCAGAACAGGCAACTGGCAGGATGAGCTAAACATTACCATGGTGTCCTCATAATAACTACTAAAGATAATGATAATGATGATGATGATGATGATGATGATGATAATAATAATAATAATAATAGCAACAACAATAATAGTTTGTTTCATTTTGTCTATGAGTTGGAACACAATATTTTATGCTTCCAAATATTTCATAACTGTTTAATGAGACACCCCGGACCCATACCTAGTGTTAGGGACCCCCAGTGACAGAGACGCCTTGCCGTTCGTCCTGGGGGCTTAACCCTATATCTGCAGATATATGCAACCAAGATCTCTGTATTATCTAATTATTATGTAGTGTTATTTTTCTAATTCAGTGTGCATTAGAGATAGCTAAATATTTTTTCTTACTCAGAATTACCCCTCTCTTTTAGCGCCTGAGTGACATCCCAATCTGATTGTGCAACTTGCCAATAAATGTGCATTGTAGTTAGAGAGGCACGGATTGGTCAGCCTTAGGAGGGATTACTGACTCCAGAGTGCCATTGGAGAAGCTAAGGGGTGTCTCCAGGTAAGCTGGCTCTTAGATGCTGTAAGAGCCATTATCATGTGGCCTTACACTGGGCTATTAGACCCAGACATATTTGTAATTATTTATAGGGTGGGTTTGGGGTGTGGTACCCCCTGTGCTGGTATGGCTGGGCTGCTTCAGGTTGGCACACCCTAACACTTTATTAACACTCACAGTATGTTTTTCCCTATCACATTGTATATATTTTGTATTATTTTAATCACACTTCTCACTTACATGGCACTTATGTGCTTCTTATTAACCCTTACTAATTTTCACCTGTGTGCTGCCCTGGGATGGCCAGCCTGTTCCGGCATGATGGGGTCCTGCACCCCAGACCCATACCTAGTGTTCGGGACACCCAGTGACAGAGACACCTTGCCGTTCGGCCTGAGGGTTAACCCTATATCTGCAGATATATGTAACCAAGATCTCTGTATTATCTGATTATTATGTAGTGTTAATTTTCACTCAGTGTGCATTAGGGATAGCAAAATGTTTTTTCTGACTTTGTGCACATGTCTGAACCAGGCTCTTAAAGCCATAACTGCAGTAGTATGCAGGAGTCAGTACACAGGGATGGGGAAAAGCTGTAGTCATATTAATATGCACTAGACATTATATGGGGATAAAAATAAGAATTTACTTACCGATAATTCTATTTCTCGTAGTCCGTAGTGGATGCTGGGGACTCCGTAAGGACCATGGGGAACAGCGGCTCCGCAGGAGACTGGGCACATCTAAAGAAAGCTTTAGGACCATCTGGTGTGCACTGGCTCCTCCCCCCATGACCCCCCTCCAAGCCTCAGCTAGGATACTGTGCCCGGACGAGCGTACACAATAAGGAAGGATTTTGAATCCCGGGTAAGACTCATACCAGCCACACCAATCACACCGTATAACTCGTGATCTGAACCCAGTTAACAGCATGATAACAGAGGAGCCTCTAGAAAAGATGGCTCACTGCAGCAATAACCCGATTTTTTGGTAACAATAACTATGTGCCAGTATTGCAGACAATCCGCACTTGGGATGGGCGCCCAGCATCCACTACGGACTACGAGAAATAGAATTATCGGTAAGTAAATTCTTATTTTCTCTAACGTCCTAAGTGGATGCTGGGGACTCCGTAAGGACCATGGGGATTATACCAAAGCTCCCAAACGGGCGGGAGAGTGCGGATGACTCTGCAGCACCAATTGAGAGAACTCCAGGTCCTCCTCAGCCAGGGTATCAATTTTGTAGAATTTTACAAACGTATTTGCTCCTGACAAAGTAGCTGCTCGGCAGAGTTGTAAAGCCGAGACCCCTCGGGCAGCCGCCCAAGATGAGCCCCCTTCCTTGTGGAGTGGGCATTTACAGATTTTTGGCTGTGGCAGGCCTGCCACAGAATGTGCAAGCTGAATTGTACTACAAATCCAACGAGCAATAGTCTGCTTAGAAGCAGGAGCACCCAGCTTGTTGGGTGCATACAGGATAAACAGCGAGTCAGTTTTCCTGACTCCAGCCGTCCTGGAAACATATATTTTCAGGGCCCTGACAACGTCTAGCAACTTGGAGTCCTCCAAGTCCCTAGTAGCCGCAGGCACCACAATAGGTTGGTTCAGGTGAAAACGCTGAAACCACCTTAGGGAGAAACTGAGGACGAGTTCTCAATTCCGCCCTGTCCGAATGGAAAATCAGATAAGGGCTTTTACAGGATAAAGCCGCCAATTCTGACACGCGCCTGGCCCAGGCCAGGGCCAACAGCATGACCACTTTCCATGTGAGATATTTTAACTCCACAGATTTAAGTGGTTCAAACCAATGTGACTTTTGGAACCCAAAAACTACATTGAGATCCCAAAGTGCCACTGGAGGCACAAAAGGAGGCTGTATATGCAGTACCCCTTTTACAAACGTCTGAACTTCAGGGACTGAAGCTAGTTCTTTTTGGAAGAAAATTGACAGGGCCGAAATTTGAACCTTAATGGACCCCAATTTCAGGCCCATAGACACTCCTGTTTGCAGGAAATGTAGGAATCGACCCAGTTGAATTTCCTCCGTCGGGCCTTACTGGCCTCGCACCACGCAACATATTTTCGCCAAATGCGGTGATAATGTTTTGCGGTTACATCCTTCCTGGCTTTGATCAGGATAGGGATGACTTCATCCGGAATGCCTTTTTTCCTTCATGATCCGGCGTTCAAAACCGCCATGCCGTCAAACGCAGCCGCGGTAAGTCTTGGAACAGACAGGGTCCTTGCTGGAGCAGGTCCCTTCTTAGAGGTAGAGGCCACGGATCCTCCGTGAGCATCTCTTGAAGTTCCGGTTACCAAGTCCTTCTTGGCCAATCCGGAGCCACGAATATAGTGCTTACTCCTCTCCATCTTATCAATCTCAGTACCTTGGGTATGAGAGGCAGAGGAGGGAACACATACACTGACTGGTACACCCACGGTGTTACCAGAGCGTCTACAGCTATTGCCTGAGGGTCCCTTGACCTGGCGCAATACCTGTCGAGTTTTTCCCAACGGTTTATAATCATGTGGAAGACTTCTGGGTGAAGTCCCCACTCTCCCGGGTGGAGGTCGTGCTGAGGAAGTCTGCTTCCCAGTTGTCCACTCCCGGAATGAATACTGCTGACAGTGCTATCACATGATTTTCCGCCCAGCGAAGAATCCTTGCAGCTTCTGCCATTGCCCTCCTGCTTCTTGTGTCACCCTGTCTGTTTACGTGGGTGACTGCCGTGATGTTGTCCTACTGGATCAACACCGGCTGACCTTGAAGCAGAGGTCTTGCTAAGCTTAGAGCATTGTAAATGTCCCTTAGCTTCAGGATATTTATGTGAAGTGATGTCTCCAGGCTTGACCATAAGCCCTGGATATTCCTTCCCTGTGTGACTGCTCTCCAGCCTCGCAGGCTGGCATCCGTGGTCACCAGGACCCAGTCCTGAATGCCTAATCTGCGGCCCTCTGGAAGATGAGCACTCTGCAACCACCACAGGAGGGACACCCTTGTCCTTGGTGACAGGGTTATCCGCTGATGCATCTGAAGATGCGACCCGGACCATTTGTCCAGCAGGTCCCACTGGAAAGTTCTTGCGTGGAATCTGTCGAATGGGATTGCTTTGTAGGAAGCCACCATTTTACCCAGGACCCTTGTGCACTGATGCACTGAGACTTGGCTCGGTTTTAGGAGGTTCCTGACTAGCTCGGATAACTCCCTGGCTTTCTCCTCCGGGAGAAACACCTTTTTCTGGACTGTGTCCAGGATCATCCGTAGGAACAGAAGACACGTCGTCGGAACCAGCTGCGATTTTGGAATATTGAAAATCCAATCGTGCTGCCGCAACACTACCTGAGATAGTGCTACACCGACCTCCAACTGTTCCCTGGATCTTACCCTTATCAGGGAATTGTCCAAGTAAGGGATAACTAAAATTCCCTTCCTTCGAAGGAATATCATCATTTCGGCCATTACCTTGGTAAAGACCCGGGGTGCCGTGGACCATCCATACGGCAGCGTCTGAACTGATAGTGACAGTTCTGTACCATAAACCTGAGGTACCCTTGGTGAGAAGGGTAAATTTTGACATGAAGGTAAGCATCCTTGATGTCCCGAGACATCATGTAGTCCCCTTCTTCCAGGTTCGCAATCACTGCTCTGAGTGACTCAATCTTGAATTTGAACCTCTGTATGTAAGTGTTCAAAGATTTTAGATTTACAATCGGTCTCACCGAGCCGTCCGGCTTCGGTACCACAACAGTGTGGAATAATACCCCGTTCCCTGTTGCAGGAGGGGTATCTTGATTATCACCTGCTGGGAATACAGCTTGTGAATGGCTTCCAAAACTGTCTCCCTGTCAGAAGGAGACATCGGTAAAGCCGACTTTAGGAAACGGCGAGGGGGAGACGTCTCGAATTCTAATTTGTACCCCTGATATATCACCTGAAGGATCCAGGGGTCTACTTGCAAGTGAGCCCACTGCGCGCTAAAATTCATTGAGACGGGCCCCCCACCGTGCCTGATTCTGCTTGCAAAGCCCCCGCGTATACTGAGGGCTTGGCAGAGGCGGGAGAGGGTTTCTGTTCCTGGGAACTGGCTGATTTCTGCAGCCTTTTTCCTCTCCCTCTGTCACGGGGCAGAAATGAGGAACCTTTTGCCCGCTTGTCCACGAAAAGACTGCGCCTGATAATACGGCGTCTTCTCATGTTGAGAGGCGACCTGGGGTACAAACGTGGATTTCCCAGCTGTTGCCGTGGCCACCAGGTCTGAAAGACCGACCCCAAATAACTCCTCCCCTTAATAAAGCAATACTTCCAAATACCGTTTGGAATACGCATCACCTGACCACTGACGTGTCCATAACCCTCTACTGGTAGAAATGGACAACGCACTTAGACTTGATGCCAGTCGGCAAATATTCCGCTGTGCATCACGCATATATAGAAATGCATCTTTTAAATGCTCTATAGGCAAAAATATACTGTCCCTATCTAGGGTATCAATATTTTCAGTCAGGGAATCCGACCACGCCAACCCAGCACTGCACATCCAGGCTGAGGCGATTGCTGGTCGCAGTATAACACCAGTATGTGTGTAAATACCTTTTAGGATACCCTCCTGCTTTCTATCAGCAGGATCCTTAAGGGCGGCCATCTCAGGCGAGGGTAGAGCCCTTACAAGCGTGTGAGCGCTTTATCCACCCTAGGGGGTGTTTCCCAACGCACCCTAACCTCTGGCGGGAAAGGATATAATGCCAATAACATTTTAGAAATTATCAGTTGTTATCGGGGGAAACCCACGCATCATCACACACCTCATTTGATTTCTCAGATTCAGGAAAACTACAGGTAGTTTTTCCTCACCGAACATAATACCCCTTTTTGGTGGTACTCGTATTATCAGAAATGTGTAAAACATTTTTCATTGCCTCAATCATGTAACTTGTGGCCCTACTGGAAGTCACATTTGTCTCTTCACCGTCGACACTGGAGTCAGTATCCGTGTCGGCATCTATATCTGCCATCTGAGGTAACGGGCGCTTTAGAGCCCCTGACGGCCTATGAGACGTCTGGACAGGCACAAGCTGAGTAGCCGGCTGTCTCATGTCAACCACTGTCTTTTATACAGAGCTGACACTGTCACATAATTTCTTCCAACAGTTCATCCACTCAGGTGTCGACCCCCTAGGGGGTGACATCACTATTACAGGCAATCTGCTCCGTCTCCACATTATTTTTCTCCTCATACATGTCGACACAAAAGTACCGACATACAGCACACACACAGGGAATGCTCTGATAGAGGACAGGACCCCACTAGCCCTTTGGGGAGACAGAGGGAGAGTTTGCCAGCACACACCAGAGCGCTATATATATACACAGTGATAACCTTATATAAGTGTTTTTCCCCTTATAGCTGCTGTATAGTTAATACTGCGCCTAATTAGTGCCCCCTCTCTTTTTTAACCCTTTCTGTAGTGTAGTGACTGCAGGGGAGAGCCAGGGAGCTTCCCTCCAACGGAGCAGTGAGGAAAAATGGCGCCAGTGAGGAGATAGGCTCCGCCCCCTTATCGGCGGCCTTATCTCCTGTTTTTCTATGTATTCTGGCAGGGGTTAAATGCATCCATATAGCCCAGGAGCTATATGTGATGCATTTTTTTGCCATCTAAGGTGTTTTTATTGCGTCTCAGGGCGCTCCCCCCCAGCGCCCTGCACCCTCAGTGACCGAAGTGTGAAGTGTGCTGAGAGCAATGGCGCACAGCTGCAGTGCTGTGCGCTACCTTGTTGAAGACAGGACGTCTTCTGCCGCCGATTTTCCGGACCTCTTCTGCCTTCTGGCTCTGTAAGGGGGCCGGCGGCGCGGCTCTGGGACCCATCCAAGCTGGGCCTGTGATCGTCCCTCTGGAGCTAATGTCCAGTAGCCTAAGAAGCCCAATCCACTCTGCACGCAGGTGAGTTCGCTTCTTCTCCCCTTAGTCCCTCGATGCAGTGAGCCTGTTGCCAGCAGGTCTCACTGAAAATAAAAAACCTAAACTAAAACTTTCACTAAGAAGCTCAGGAGAGCCCCTAGTGTGCACCCTTCTCGTTCGGGCACAGAGATCTAACTGGAGGGGGGTCATGGGGGGAGGAGCCAATGCACACCAGATGGTCCTAAAGCTTTCTTTAGATGTGCCCAGTCTCCTGCGGAGCCGCTGTTCCCCATGGTCCTTACGGAGTCCCCAGCATCCACTTAGGACGTTAGAGAAAACAAGCCATGGTCCTAAAAATATATGATTAAAACTTACTAAGGGGGGATGTACTAAGCAGTGAAAAGAGTGGAGAAATGAGCCAGTGGAGAAGTTACCCATTGCAACCAATCAGCTGTTCTGTATAATTTTATAGTATGCAAATGATAAATGATCAATGATGATTGGTTGCCATGGGCAACTTCTCCACTCTTTTCACTGCTTAGTACATTTCCCCCTAAGTATTAATATGAGTAACTAACAGAAATGACCAGCACTAACAAGACTAATAGTAATGCCACTAGCATTACCTTAATAAGTAATGATAATAATGCCGAAACCCTAATAGTGATGCCCAGTAATATTCAGATCAGTGTTAATTCCATTACTATTGGGTTGCATCACTAGTAGGAAGTCCAGTACCATTAATGATAAACTATAATCACAATAATGCCACCTATACCTTCTATTAATGCCACCTCAGCATTCTTCTGGTCCTACCATTGCCGCTGCTTTCGTCAGTGTCCCAGTCCACTGATTGAGCACTACCCTCATGTGACATAATGGGGGTCATGTTTGTTACTGAATGATAAGGTAATAGACAGTACAAAGGACCCTTCAAAGCAATAGCAATAAAAAAATATAATCACAGCTCGCATGCTACATTAGGTTCTGCACAATTAGATGCTATTATTTATCAAGTGGGGTATTATAAATGGATACTTGTGGGAAGCATGGAGGGTGCAATGGTTAGCATTACTGCTTCGCAGCACTGAGGTCATGAGTTTGATTCCCACATGGCCCTAACTGTGTGGAGTTTGCATAGTCTCTCCATACTTGCGTGGGTCTCCTCCCACAATCCAAAAATGTACTGGTAGGTTAATTGGCTCCCAATAAAATTAACCCTAGCGTAATGTGTGTGCGTGTACATGTAGCAGGAAATATAGATTGTAAGCTCCACTGGGTCAGGGACAGATGTGAGTGGCCAAAATATTCTCTGTAAAGCGCTGCAGAATATGTGTATGCTATATAAATAACTGGTAATAAATAAATAAATAAATACTTACTACATGGTGAAAATGGACATGCTAAAAACAGACACAAATGAAATTTTTTTTGGTATTTGAGCCCAGTATTTTTAAATTTACCATGCAGCCATTGCATCTGAAATGCAGAGTCTCCGACATTTTCCACAAAAAAAATGTAAAAATAAACTTGAAACATTTATTGCAAAAAAAACCAACAAAGTCTAGATTTGTTTATTTTGTTCTAATTTTATGTTGTATTATATTATCACAATTGTATCACAATAACAGTGAATCAATTTATACAATCATCTAGAAGCAGAAAGAGCAATTAACACTATTTTCATTAGTTGTAATACTCTATATGGTGGATTTTATTTTCATCATTATTTAAAAAATAAAAATAATTTCAGTTTCCACTGTGTTGTATATTAGTATAAAATTAGATTTTTAACACTATTTTATTAGAGCTTTTTATGATACAGAGCTTATCTACAGTGTGCATATCTAAAGCTCCCTACATGTACAGCAGAACAGTTTTTTAATTGTTTGTGTGATATCTCCAATAGGTGACCTTGTGTGAACCTAAGTAATAAAAAGCTAATGATAATGACACGTATCAACCTCATATAATAGAAGATAATGACTTATGAAACATTTGACTCTATTCGTAAAATTAGACTAGTACAGTTCGTGGAAGCAGTTTCAAATTAAAACATAGCCTTTTCTGACTCAGTGAATGGTAATTAATCTTCTTTTCTTTGCTCTCAATACACCAACAATGACTATGAAACAAGTTGATACATAGACAAGAACCCCATCAGTGCATATTAGTGAACAATTCAAAAGATCTTCTTTTGACAATTATCCTATGTTAATATAGCCAATAAGGTCATAGTCTAGAAGGCGGGAACAGTTGCTGGTGGTTTAGACTCTTTAATTATGAGGTTATTTTTCTTGTATTTTACACTATAGAAGTAAGAATATGTACTAACATATACAAGCAACTAAATCACAACCTTTCAATTGTCATATTAAACAAAATGATATGCAAAATATAAACCATGTTTCATCCACCATATTGTTCTACGTACTGTAGCTCTATCTGCACTATTAACCAGCGATATTATAATTACTGTATACTGTAGCTGTAAATGAATATATTGATTAAACAGTAACTTGCCTGTCTCTTTCTCAATTTTGTTCAGCGAGATTTGTTATGAAAAATAAGCACTCAGAAAACCCAACACCAATATTACCATTATTAACAAATGGAGAACATGTATTAGGATTTTGTAAAAACTTAAGTATTATCATTACTAGAACATGTATTACATATTACATTACACATTTTATTACAAATTATAATAAAAAAAAGAAACAGGGTTACACAACCAAAACATGTTCACATACTGTAAAACATGATTTCAGATGTACAGCTGCCTGAAATAAATAACATTAAATAGCAAGAAAAGCCACTATTTTAAGTTAATATGTACTTTATCAAAGGATGAGCACTTATCATAATCACATGCATGAAATAAATGAATTGCTTGTCCTTAACTTAATTTGTGTATTCCACTAAGTTGCCATGTTATGAGAGAGGTGTTTATTTAACTAGGGCCGTTGACCACCAATGGTTTGCACTAGAGATGTGCACCGGAAATTTTTCGGGTTTTGTGTTTTGGTTTTGGATTCGGATCCGCGGCCGTGTTTTGGTTTCAGATGTGTTTTGGCAAAACCTCCCCAAAAATTTTTGTCGGATTCGGGTGTGTTTTGGATTCGGGTGTTTTTTTTCAAAAACCCCTCAAAAACAGCTTAAATCATAGAATTTGGGGGTCATTTTGATCCTATAGTATTATTAACCTCAATAACCATAATTTCCACTCATTTCCAGTCTATTCTGAACACCTCACACCTTACAATACTATTTTTAGTTCTAAAATTTGCACCAAGGTCTCTGAATGACTAAGCAAAGCGACCCAAGAGGGTGGCACAAACACCTGTCCCATCTAGGAGTGGCAATGCAGTGTCAGACAGGATTGCACTTAAAAAAATTGGCCCCAAACAGCACATGATGCAAAGAAAAGAGAAAAAGAGGTGCACTGTGGTCGCTGGACGGCTCAGCTAAGCAACACAAGCACCTCAATATCACAGGAATTATTCATTCTAATCAATGGTATTATTGGTCCAAATCACTGGAAGAAAATTACAAAATCACTGGAATTATTCGTTCTAATCAATGGTATTATTGTTCCAAATCACTGGAAGAAAATGACAAAATCACTGGAATTATTTGTTCTAATCAATGGTATTATTGGTCCAAATCACTGGAAGAAAATGACAAAATCACTGGAATTATTAGTTCTAATCAATGGTATTATTGGTCCAAATCACTGGAAGAAAATGACAAAATCACTGGAATTATTCGTTCTATTCAATGGTATTCCATTGGTATCAATGGTATCAATGGTATGACACAGAGCTGCAAGATACAGCAATGGCCTACTGTACACAACTATATACTGTTGGGTCACCAAAATGCTGCACTGTAATACTATATACTGCTCACAAAAATGCAGCACAGATATGGAATGGATACTTGCAGTGACACAGAGCTGCAAGATACAGCAATGGCCTACTGTACACAACTATATACTGTTGGGTCACCAAAATGCTGCACTGTAATACTATATATACTGCTCACAAAAATGCTGCACAGATATGGAATGGATACTTGCAGTGACACAGAGCTGCAAGATACAGCAATGGCCTACTGTACACAACTTTGTACTGTTGGGTCACCAAAATGCTGCACTGTAATACTATATACTGCTCACAAAAATGCAGCACAGATATGGAATGGATACTTGCAGTGACACAGAGCTGCAAGATACAGCAATGGCCTACTGTACACAACTATATACTGTTGGGTCCCCAAAATGCTGCACTGTAATACTATATACTGCTCACAAAAATGCAGCACAGATATGGAATGGATACTTGCAGTGACACAGAGCTGCAAGATACAGCAATGGCCTACTGTACACAACTTTATACTGTTGGGTCACCAAAATGCTGCACTGTAGTACTATATACTGCTCACAAAAATGCAGCACAGATATGGAATGGATACTTGCAGTGACACAGAGCTGCAAGATACAGCAATGGCCTACTGTACACAACTATATACTGTTGGGTCACCAAAATGCTGCACTGTAATACTATATATACTGCTCACAAAAATGCTGCACAGATATGGAATGGATACTTGCAGTGACACAGAGCTGCAAGATACAGCAATGGCCTACTGTACACAACTATATACTGTTGGGTCCCCAAAATGCTGCACTGTAATACTATATACTGCTCACAAAACTGCAGCACAGATATGGAATGGATACTTGCAGTGACACAGAGCTGCAAGATACAGCAATGGCCTACTGTACACAACTATATACTGTTGGGTCCCCAAAATGCTGCACTGTAATACTATATACTGCTCACAAAAATGCAGCACAGATATGGAATGGATACTTGCAGTGACACAGAGCTGCAAGTTACAGCAATGGCCTACTGTACACAACTATATACTGTTGGGTCACCAAAATGCTGCACTGTAATACTATATACTTCTCACAAAAATGCAGCACAGATATGGAGTGGATACTTGCAGTGACACAGAGCTGCAAGATACATCAATGGCCTACTGTACTGTACTACTATAAGTATAATTAATTATATACTGGTGGTCCCCAGTCCCCACAATAAAGCACACTGAGCACAGATATTTACAGCACACTGAGCACAGATATGGAGCGTTTTCAGGCAGAGAACGTAGATATTTTAAGCACACTGAGCACAGATATTTGCAGCACACTGAGCACAGATATTTGCAGCACACTGAGCACAGATTACGGAGCTTTTCAGGGAGAGAACGCAGCCACGTCCTCTCCATTCAATCTCCAATGCACAAGTGAAAATGGCGGCGACACGCGGCTCTTTATATAGAATACGAATCTTGCGAGAATCCGACAGCGGGATGATGACGTTCGGCCTCGTTCGGGTTAACCGAGCAAGGCGGGAAGATCCGAGGCTGCCTTGGAACCGTGTCAAATGGGTGAAGTTCGGGGGGGGTTCGGATCTCGAGGAACCGAACCCGCTCATCTCTAGTTTGCACACATCAACGGTTTTCCACAGTTGGTGGATGGTTTTGCCATGTTTTGCAGGTCCAATGGTTCTCCACCATCAGTGGCAGAGACAAAGACATTTTTTTTTATGTCACAGGGGGCACCATGCTTAGCTCCACCCATTTTCTGATAGGCCCATAACAGTGTTTCATCAGTCTGACATCAGTCCCACCACCCCTCATTGATTGGTCTACCGTGTCCCACAGCAGGGATGACTGACTATTTAAATGACAGCTTTGTAGAGTTGCACTGCATGGATTTTTGGATATATACCCAGGGCCTGACCAGTGATCACAAGTCAGTATCAATCAAGTAAGATTGACTAGAATTAAATCCCTCCAGTACACTGTAATGATAAAATAAAAGCGGTGGGAGGAGCTTCATCTGTCCGAGGTGCAGTGAGGAGGCAATGCTTTACTTTTTAATAGAGTTACAGTGAAGTCAAGCTAAAGGTAATGCTCAACAATGTATTTTATCTCCATGGTTCATATCATAAATTATCAATTTTGGGGTCATCATGTCCTAATATGCATAATCAGAACCTATTTAACAAAATGTACTAAAATGCACTTCTCAAAAACTATACAACAGTGACGATTTAAAATGGTGTTTTTACATCATAGGGTATGTTGTACAGTACAGTAGACTGTACATTCTGCTTTAGACTTATTATATTCACAGATGTATAGGCAGATGTTTCTACAGTATATAGGATTTAAGATGAAACTGTTACTACTATTGTTTGGACACAGTAATACTGTTTATGCCTCTTGTATGATGATCCATCACTTTAATTCAATCAATCATTTCTTGCTTGTTTTATAATAGCACACGGATAAGATGCGGATGGCGCCATCTGGAATGATCTCTATATAATAATTGCCAAAGGTCTGCCCTGTGTCTGCCACGTGCAGTGGGAGCCAGGGCACATGTCCAGGGACGGAGTAAGGGCTTCATGGACCAGGGGCTTAAAATGTTCAATGACCTTTACTGAGAAGTAGAGGAGCTGTGACCAATGCTGTGTGGGTGTGGCCATTGCCATGTGGGTGTGTTCACCTGTACACTTTCAGCCCCACTGTCTCCCTAATACATAAAAGTAGAAAAATTGCATATGTTTGTAACATAAATAGTAAAAAACTTTTCATGCTTATAAACTATAGTCAACTAGGGTATGTGGCCAGTTAGGCAGCTGGTTATCATAATGTTGCCATGATGATGGGCCTATTTTTATGTGGAGGCTTGAAGCTATACTGTAGCTCTGCCTCCATCCACCCCATTGTTAATCTGACTCTGAGCCAACAGTCCCCACTGCAGAAAAAGGTGGATAGTACAGCTGGGCATACAGAAGACAATCCTCTTCATGGCTAAGGGCTTAGATTTTGTCATGATAAAGTGGAGAGAGATAAAGTACCAACCAATCAGCTCCTAACTGTCATTTTTCAAACACAGTCTGTAACTTGGCAGTTTGGTGTTGATTGGATAGTACTTTATCCATTTCCACTATCTCTCTCCAACCTTTGTCATGTAAAGCTATGGCAACTATATATAGAATAACCCACTATATTAGCTATTGTGAAATTAGCAACAGTAACTTCTCAGCCCAGATTACTCCAAGTATAGCTACAACTTCAATAGTCAGCAAATTACCTATTCAATAACTGCTACAGTAACCAAAGGAGTGTTTGGTGCACCACCAATGTTATAACCTAAGTTAATGCTTTGAAAGATACGTAATTGTAGTTTGGGCTTATGCTATATATGTCACTGTATGCAGGATGACCACCTGTAAGATCAGACCGGTGAGTTAAATGCTAATAATGCACACTGTTTAATGACAAAGTTTAGTATGCAAACACAAGGCATGACCAGGGGCGGATTGACCATAGGGCTCACGAGGAAGATTCCTGGTAGGCCAATGTGTCTGTGGGGCCTGTTTTGTATGTTTAATGTGGCCCCACCCACCACATGACAGGCAACCCACTGCACTTAGTACACTGCATTGTCCCCATTCAGTCTGTTATTCCATCTCTACAGTACAGCAGCTCTGCCATCCAGTGATGCTGCCATGGCTACATGATATGTAACACCTCTTGTGCTGCCCATGTTGGGCCAATTCTACAAAATTTTGCAGGGCCACTTTTAGCTCCCAAAATGCCCCTGGTCTCAGACACAACTGCAGCAAGAGACGCAAGGAAGGCCGCAAATCCATACAATCAGGTCTATGAGGAGGGATCCCACCCCCCTCAAAAGACCCCTCCCCCTAATCAGACCCACCCCATAATCAGACCACATTCCCATTAGGGCTGCTTCCATATATTTCCCAGGCTGGTTTTCCATCCCAATCTACCTCTGGGCATGACTAATAAATATGGTCACTTTAAAAACGACTAACTCTGGTTTTGATGTGTGACACATTAAAAAAAAGTGATATACCTGTAGCACAGCACATTGGAAAATATGGCAAATTACAGAGGTTTTAAAGTTTTCCACTTACTATTGCTGCAGAGTTAGGAACACTAATGGTCTGTTAGAATTGGGACCCAGGTTTGGGACTGCATCATGTATTTATGAACATCAGCTATAGTTTTTGTGGTTGTACCCCAGAATGCATCAGTGAGATTGTAGCAGTTGTCCCTGGCATTCCTGAGAGAGTGACAGTATGTGTATAGGAGTGTGACAGTATGTGTACATCATGAAATAAGAAAGTGACAGTGGCCGGGATGTAATAAAATCCTGGTTTCACGGCCGTGCAGGATGCCGGCTGAAATCAGACTTTATTTTAAAGGGGCAATCATGTACAAGGCTAAACCATGCCTGGTACACGACTATCCCTTAAAAAAAACGCCCCCCACAGCCTCCGAACTCGGACTTCATTAAATCCCACCCAAGTATGTGTATATTATGACATGATAGTATGACAATATGTGTATATTATATATGAGAGTGTGACAGTATGTGTATATTATGCATGAGAGGGTGACGATAATACTGTATATATGAGTAGTTTGACAGTATGTGCTATGTGTATATTGTGCATGAAAGTGTGACCATGTGTGTATATTATATATGAGAGTGTGACCGTATTTGTGTTTTATATATGAGTGTGACAGTGCGTGCATATTATGTATGAGAGTGTGACAGTGTGTGTATATTAAGTATCTGAGTGTGGCAGTATGTGTATATTATATATGAGTGTGACAGTGTGTGTAGATTATGCATGAGAGTGTGACTGTGTATATTATACAGTATATGAGAGTGTGACAAGGTGTGTACTGTTTATTATGTATGAGAGTGTGACAGTATATGCATATTATATATGAGAGTGTGACAGCATGTACATTGTAGGCTTGCCATACTATCCCTATTAACCAGGGCACTCATGAATTACACAGATTCCATGCCTTATTAAAACCTGGTGAAATGCAGCATTGATTTAAGACAGCCACAGAAACTGTGTAATTCATGAGTGTCCCAGTTTAAAGACATAGGGGGTCATTCAGATCTGATCGCACGCTAGGTTTTTTCGCTGCACTGCGATCAGGTCAGAACTGCGCATGCGTATGCACCGCAATGCGCAGGCATGTTGTACGGGTGCAAAGCGGATCATTGCTGTACGATGGATTTAACGAAGAAACCATTTGCCCAGCCAATCGCAAGAGGGCGTTGTGGGTGGCAACTGACCGTTATCTGGGAGTGTTTGGAGAGAGTATTGACTGCATAGGAGAGGAAAGAGTTAAACATCTGGGGAGGGGTGGACCTAGCTGTGAGGAAAGTACAGCCTTCTTTAGGGGGAGGGTTTGCTATATATAGGGAAGGAGAGGCCATCTTAAGTCTCTTGGTGATTTGCTTTGGGGTGAGTGCTGCTTTGCAGAATCCCCCCATTTTCTTTTTCGGATTTATACATTTCAGTGTTTTGTCAGCTAGTCATGGGCAAAGTGATTCACTGAGCTGAGTTGAGACACATGACTCAGTTCAGTGAAGTGTCTGGAGTCAGTGTCTCAGCACATGAGTCATGACTCATCTGTAGTGGAATGTGTTGCAGAGACTGCACATGAATCAGTGAGTTGCCAGTGCTGGAGGATCAGTGCTGGACTCATGGAGTTATTCAGCTGCAGTGATTGT
This sequence comes from Pseudophryne corroboree, assembly GCF_028390025.1. Taxonomy (NCBI): domain Eukaryota; kingdom Metazoa; phylum Chordata; class Amphibia; order Anura; family Myobatrachidae; genus Pseudophryne; species Pseudophryne corroboree. Next base: position 193,461,606 of record NC_086444.1, on the reverse strand, counting down.
ACAGTGTATCTGGGGGAGGCAGCTGCTTATGCCCTGATTGTTAATAATATGTTAACATAGATTTACTGTTATGTTGATATATTATTAATAACCACTAATTGCATACTAGTTATAGAATATGACATTACTTTTGGCTGAGGAGAGAAAGCTTAACAGCCATGAAACACATCATTCATTCTGTAACTAAACCAAATAAAAACGTTTTTTTTTATTTTTTATCTTGCATACTTTGCTGATTGGATGATTTTCGGTGGCCTTGGATTTATTATATTATCCACTATCTAGCCTCCAGGGAGTTTGCCACCCACAATCACACTGAGCAGGATCAGTGAGCACTGAGCTGAGAGCCCTGTACCACAGGGGCTCCACCTCCTGCTGCATGAATCAGATTCATTCACTGAGTCACTGAGTCTACACAGTGTACAACTGTCTCACTCACTGGCAGACTCAGGATGAATCATGATTCATGACATGGATCAGGCACAGCAGCAGAGCACTCACTGACTGGTGAGTCGTGACTGCTCCCTCCCCCCTCCCACTGGGTGTCACCTGGTATAGCCTCTGGCCAATCACAGCTAAAAACAGCAGAACACACTGACTGAAGGACACAGGACACAGAGTTTCCTCCCTCTGTCTGAGAGAAGCTGCTGCTGCTGCTGTCTCCACTCATGAAACAGTGAGTGACTCGAGTCATTCACACTTCCTGATGATTCGAGTCACTGTGTTGAGACAGAGAGTCAGTAGCCATCTCTATTGTCAGCTCCCTGCATTTAGGTCACACATCAGTGCTCTGGCTGCCACTCGCCCACGACGGTCCGCCGGGACCCCAGCCCGTTACCGCTCATCGGGCGGTGGGGGCTGGTTCCGGGGGCGAGCTGGCTGGCCCTGGGGACGGCGTCCCGTCTCCTAGGGCCTCCTCGAGGGATCTGGCGGAAGCCGGGCCGGATGTGACTGGCGGGAGCGGCCGACGAGGAGGATCAGAGAGGGAGTCAGGCCGCCCGGAGGTGGGCGGGCAGCAGCCCTTGCCTCCGGGCATGGCCGGGGAAGCCCCAGTGCCGGGTGCCCGCGGGAGCGCGCCGCGCCAGGCGCTCATCCAGGGACCGGAGACTGAGTTTGATGCCCAGCTCTTCCCCCTTGCCGGGGCCGGCTAGTGGTTCCAGGCGGGGGGAGGGCACTGGGCGGGGGACGGTGGCCAGCCGAGCGAGGCCTGTCGCAGGGCCTCGCACGGCGTCATCCCCAAACGCTTCGGCTGAGAGAGCACGGACCAGAAGCGGTGGGACGCGCGCGCGCCCACGCGCGGCTCCGGCGGCGCCGCTTTCCTCCTTGTCTCCTCAGCCCTCTCCCCCGCAGCCGGAACACGGTGTGGAGCGGGGAGGGAGGGGGAGAGGCAGTGATCAACCAGGTTAAGCTAATGGAGCTCTTAATGCAGGAGCCCAGACAAGAGGCCTTGTGGTGACAGAGAGCAGTGGGGCGCGCGCCCGAGGTGCGCGCGCGCCCACGCTCGCCTCTGGCGCCGCTAGCCGCGCACGTGTGTGCGCAGCAGCGCCGCCGGCCCTGCTGTCTCCCCTGCTATCTCCCAGGCAGCCGGAGTCCGGCGGGAGCCGGGGGGAGAGGGGAGACAGGGCAATTATGATCACTGGCAGGGCAGTGCGATACCAAGGAGAAGGGGTACGGCAGCAAGAGGTCACCGGGTGCGCGAGCCCGTGTCCACTGAAAGCGGAGCAGTGCGCGCGCGCTCTGCTGCGCCGCGGGGTTCCCGGTCTTTTCAGATCACTCCCCCAGGGCCGGAATCTAGCGGCCTGCGGGGGAGGAGGGGGGACAGGGAATGGGTTAGTGGCCGCGGGGCTGCTGCACGCGCCGCAGGAGCTCGCGGCGGTCCCACCCCCCCCCCTCTGCGGCATCGGATAGTTCCGATACACGGGAAGAGGGGACAAATTCGGAGGCGAGGGCAGTGCGGGCGTCGACAGCGGTGCCTCCGCTTTCCCGCAAGGGCAGCGTGCGTCGGATGCCCGGCACACGCATGTCGGGCGGCGAGTGCGTGGTCGCACGCGGGCCCCGGCGAAGGACCCAGGACCGCGTTTTGGGGCAGTCACGACCCCTCCGGAGCGCTGGCTCGGCCCTGGCCACAGCGGTGAAGGTGTTAGGGCCGCTAGCCGCAGCTGCCTCCCCTAGAACGGCTGTTCGTTCCGGCGGGCTGCGGGCTATGGCGGCGCAGCGGGTGGCACGCGCCTGCCGTGAGCTCGGGACGGTCGCCGCAGAATTACAACAGGGTCCAGGGCAGGACGCGGGGGAGCTCACGGCCGCAACGCCCCCAGCACTGAGGCCGCGGCATGTGCCGCGAGTGCTGGAGGGGTCCTCCGCTTCTTCCTCTTTTTCAAGGGAGCTCGGGGATGAGGCGATGGCAGATTTCGAGGAGGAAGGCAACGATTTGGACGCGCCGGAAGATTCCATGTCGGGGCAGTCGGCGGCATCAGGTAAGGTGGTGCAGTCGGTATTCGGGTTCCTCCACGAGCTCTAGTTCGCGTAGTTCTTCCTCTTCCTCATCTTCAATATCGTCACAGGCGTCCGAAGTCAGTAGCACAACTAGGGCAAAGAAGCGGGCATAAATTCGCCAAGAGGGCAGCGGAACAGGCGCAAGCGGCTTAGCAAGGAAGCGCGTAGGGCCAAGAAGCTCGCAATTTGCCCGGTGTCGTGCGATTCGTCTATACTGCTGTACTGCGGGGGCTGCGAGATAGCTGCCGCAAGAAGATTTGGAGGGGGGACTTCGTGGACGTGTTCGTATTGACGAAGGTCGCGAAGAAAGAGTATAAGGTGGCGGCGCAAAGAAGGGCATCGGGGCTGAGGCATTCCGTACCTTCGATAATTGCCTGGCCGGGTTCTGGGTCTTCGCGGCATCTTACCTGGAGGACAGGCCGGCAGAGCACACGAATATAATTAGGTACCTGCATCTCGTACATGACATGCAGCGCACGTCTTCGGGATCGGAGTGGCGCAGGTACGATCAGGAATTCAGGGAACAACAGGAAGGTTTGCAGGTCATGGACTTCGGGTTCAAGGACGTTGAGGTTGGGCTCAAGGTCACCCGGGCTTCGCTACAGGCGGAGGAGCCCCGGAAGCCGGGGGCGGACGGGCACCACGCAGGGTCGTCCTCCCAGTGGTTCGGCGCGGACGGCGGATTGGCCAAGTCAGGTAGGTCGGCAGTCCGCGCAGGGGGGCGTGCCACCACAAAAGGAAAATGTTTCACGTTTAACAACGCGGCGTGTTCCTTCGGGGGATGACTTGGTCATCTCTCCAGTGGGGGTGGTTCCTAAGAAGGCTCCAGGCGCCTTCCGGCTCATTTGAGTTCGCTTTTAGGTGTGTACTGCCGGAAGCTGTGAAGGGCAACTGCGGGGTGTGCCAGAACGCACCATTTCGTGCGTTTGTCCTCAGAGATTAAGAGGGATTTGGCAATATGGGCCTCGTTCCTCGAGGACTTCAACGGGGTGTGTATATGGCAGGCCCCAATGGCGGACAGCGCTAGGTTGCAGCTGTTCACCGACGCAGCGGGCGCCTCTGGATTCGGTTGCCATCTGGAGGGATCTTGGTGCGCGGCCTCGTGGCCGGCAGAATGGCATCGCGGGGGTTTCACGAAGGACCTTTTGCTTCTGGAGTTTTTCCCATTATGGTGGCGTTGGAGGTCTGGGGCGATCGGCTGGCTAATCGCAGCATTTTGTTTAGATGCGATTATCTGGGCGTGGTGCATGCGATTAATAACCAGAGGGCAAAGTCGTTGGTGGTTATGCGGGTGCTAGGGCAATTGCTTTTGACATGCTTGCGTAGGAACCTGTGGTTCCGCGCGCAACATGTGCCCGGTTTGGAGAATGGGATTGTCGACGCTTTGTCGCGAGGACAGTGGGAGAGGTGTTGGTTGTTGGCACCTGAGGCCAACGAGCAAGGTTTTCATTGTCCCGGTTAGGTTTGGCAGGTGATCGGGCCGGACTGGAGGGTCTAGCGTTGCGGTCAGTAGCGCCAGCCACGCTCAAGGCTTAAGAACAAGCTTGGAGTGAATGGGAGGAGTTTGTCCAAGGGCGTCAGCATCAAGGTAAGAGTAGGCATCGGCTGATGCTTTCTTTTATGTGGCAGCTTTACGTCTCCGGTAGGTCACGAGCAGTGGTATCGCGGTATTTGGCAGGCATCTCATTTTTCTGCAAGCTGCGAGGCGTCCCTGACGTAACGAAAAGCGAGGTTCTGCGGAAGGCAATGAAAGGGTGGAGGCGCGAGTTGCGCCGTCGCCACCGGAAAGGAGGCGGCCCATCGATGCGGCTTTGTTGCCAGCCGTCATCGAGGCGGTAGGGCGAGTCGCGTCGTCCAGGTTTGAGACGCTTTTGTTTAGTTTGGCGTTCTCAATGGCTTACCACGGGGCCTTTCGAGTTTCTGAGTTGGTAGCGCCTTCCAAGAGAGCAGATTCGCGCATGCTGGTCGGGGACGTGGTAGTGGGTGAGAGGTCCTTGCTGTGCAGGTTGCGACACTCCAAGACGGATCAAGTGGGGAGAGGGCGCTGGGTTACAATGGTTCCAGCGCTAGAGGAGAGCGTTTGCCCAGTTGGCTGGCAAGGCAATATGTGGTGGTGCGACCCGTTAAGGAGGGGTCTTGGCTGTTGCATTATGATGGGCTGCCAGTCACGAAATACCAGTTTCGTTGGATGCTGAGTCGTTGTTTGGCGGGCTTGGGCCTCCCACCCACTGCTTTCGGTACCCATTCCTTTCGCATAGGCGCAGCGACGTCGGCTGCTGCGGCGGGTTGCTCCAGAACTGAAATCCAAGCGGTGGGGCGATGGAAGTCGTCAAGTTACAGACGATATATTCGCCCCGTCACATGAGAGGTCGGTTTGCGCTTGGGGCTTTGTTTAAATGGCAATGTATTACGTTGTTCCAGTTCTGTGATTTTATGGTGTTGTGCGTCTGTTGGTGTTCCCCCTTTTTTATCCTACTCAGGGATTAGCTACTCGCCGTTGCTGGCATGAGTCGGCAGCGGGGGTCTGGAGTTATTTGCGATTTTTTGCCTGACTTGACGGACTGAATTCTAATCTATAATTCGGCTAATTTGGTCTAATCAGAGTCCCTCAGCAGGTCTTTACGTTTCACCTCCAGCTGAGTTATTACATGTGTTTCCCATTTTATACCCCCCCCCTTTTTTTTATTTCGTTTGTTTTATTTGATCCTTCCCCTTTGTGTCTTTAATTGCGCTTTAAATTGGCAACGGAACATGGTGCACTCGGCTAGGCCGTGACTGCTGCAATGGCGAGATCTAAAGTTTTCTTTTTTGGCAGATCCTTCAGTATAAACAATTAATAAGCCTCTTAGTAATCAATTCTACCCCTCTTTTTCCCTTCAGGATGGTTCGGAGACTATTTGCCCATTTGGGTGGTTGGCCACTCTTACATTTACTGGGCGGCCAGGTTTGTGGCCTCGGAAGGGTCTCAGGCATTGCTAGGAACACAGGGTGTCAGATGGCTTGGCTGGCGAGGAATGATGTGGGGTGAGCTGAGGAGTAGGTTAGTGAGTCAGGCCAGCAAGCATGGAGTCCCTAGGGTTTTGGTTGTCCATCTAGGTGGCAACGACCTGGGGAAGAGGACATCCTTGGATCTGCGGTGGGCCATGATACAGGATCTGGCAAGTGTGACCGCGGCATGGACCAATTGTGTGTTGGTTTTTTCCATGATGGTGCCAAGATTGTGTTGGAGGGGTGTGGCGGATGGTCGCCAGATTGATGAGGCCCGGAAAAAGGTGAACGGAGCGGTGGCAAAGTGGGTGCTGTCCCACGGTGGGAGGGTGGTTCGCCACCCGAGGATACGGTTCAGAGACAGCCACCTTTTCCGGCGCGATGGAGTACATCTATCCAATGAGGGGATGATGTTTTTTCTGGAGGATCTAGGTTTCGCTTTGCAGGAGTTAGGGTAGGTTTATGGTGGCGGTGCGAAAGACTTTGGGGATGAGTCTTTCGCTGTTGGCGGAAAAAGAACGGCAGTTTTGTATTGTAGGGAAAACTGTAGTGTTTTTACAGTTTGTTGTGGTTTAGGTGCACTCACCTCCATCGACTTATGGCCGCTTGACCACCCGTCCGGGAAGGCAGCGGCAGGGCACCCAGGAGCGGTGGGTAGTCACTGTGGGGGTTGAGTTGTCACCTATTACCGGTTTATAGTAAGTTTTAGTAAATTTATAGGGTTAGTTATTTAAAGTTAATTCAGATTAATTGAGCCGTTCTTTTGGGCCGCCACCATATGCCAGCTGGAGCGGCATATTAAATTAATTTCTTTATTACAGGTTTCCTAATGGATAGGGACAAATAAATAGCTAGCAATTTTCTGCCAAAATTCAAGTCTCAGTGTCGTTATTTCTGGTTCTAGGTTATGAATGCTTTACTTTCAAAGAAAGGGGTCCACCAAATATCACTAAGATGTTTAGGAGAGAGTATTGACTGCATAGGAGAGGAAAGAGTTAAACATCTGGGGAGGGGTGGACCTAGCTGTGAGGAAAGTACAGCCTTCTTTAGGGGGAGGGTTTGCTATATATAGGGAAGGAGAGGCCATCTTAAGTCTCTTGGTGATTTGCTTTCCCACCCTCCCGCCCTGGTATTAAGAATTTGTGGCACGTGGGCTTTGGCTTTAAGTTGTTGGCTGTTTTCGTTGGCTATTTATTGGCGGAAAAGAACGGCAGTTTTGTATTGTAGGGAAAACTGTAGTGTTTTTACAGTTTGTTGTGGTTTAGGTGCACTCACCTCCATCGACTTATGGCCGCTTGACCACCCGTCCGGGAAGGCAGCGGCAGGGCACCCAGGAGCGGTGGGTAGTCACTGTGGGGGTTGAGTTGTCACCTATTACCGGTTTATAGTAAGTTTTAGTAAATTTATAGGGTTAGTTATTTAAAGTTAATTCAGATTAATTGAGCCGTTCTTTTGGGCCGCCACCATATGCCAGCTGGAGCGGCATATTAAATTAATTTCTTTATTACAGGTTTCCTAATGGATAGGGACAAATAAATAGCTAGCAATTTTCTGCCAAAATTCAAGTCTCAGTGTCGTTATTTCTGGTTCTAGGTTATGAATGCTTTACTTTCAAAGAAAGGGGTCCACCAAATATCACTAAGATGTTTAGGAAAAACGCAGGTGATCGCAACAGCTGAGTAAGTTCTGGGCAACTCAGAAACTGCACAAAACTTTTTTGTACCGCTTGGCTGCACATGTGATTGCACACTTGCAAAGCAAAAATACACTCCCCTATAGGCGGCGACTATCTGATCGCAGCGCTGCAAAAAATAGCTAGCAAGCGATCAGGTCTGAATTAGGCCTGTATTATGGTAAACCTAGTATATTATGTATGAGAATGTGACAGTGTGTGGCCATGATGAAGATCAAACCTATGCAAAAACCTAATCCTGGTCAAACTACACCTACACATTTGGTGGAGCCAGGTACAAAACTCTGGCCATGCATAAAGGATAAACAGACAGACACATATAATTTACTTTCTCACTTATATAGATCTGTGAATAAAGTAGATATGTGCGCCAACCCCCTTGTTTTGGTTTTGGATCTGTATTCTTTCCAAAAATTTATAAAAACTGTTAAAATCACATAATTTGGGCCTTCCTTTGTTCCTACAGCATTATTAACCTTAATAACATTAATTTCCAGTCATTTTTAGTCAATTTTGACCACCTCACAGCTCACAATACCCCGGACTTTGTGGGCTCCATAGAAACAGTTTGAAGGGGCCCCATCCCAATGCCTCCCCACAGCAGTTGTTAGTTTTATGCCCCATAATAATACGTTTATTTTATGAACCATAGTAGTACGGACCTTAGTTAATGTTATGCTCTATTTGCCCTAGTTCAAATTATGTCACATTGTATGGCACATTATGTAAAACAGTAACCCCAATTCACATTATGGTATACAGTGTCCATAGTTCATATTATGGCACACTACAGTGTATCCACTTCATATTGTGCCACATTAGTGCCCCAGTTCATTTTATGTAACATTATAGTGCATTTTATACCACATTACAATGAGCAGGTCCAGGGGCATAACTAAATATATTGTAGACCCTATGGCAATAGTTTGTAAGGGCCCCTTTGTACCACCCAATGGTAAAGAAATGTATAACATATGTAACTTTGCCAGGGAAGGTGGACCCCTATCTGCTCTGGGCTCCATATCAGCTGCACTATCTGCCCCTATGGTAGCTATGCTCTTGGGGAGAAGTGTTAGAAAGGAAATGAAGGGGTGAAGGATAGTGGAATATTGGCAGGAAGTGAATTCAGTATAAAATGTCAAGTGTGAGTCTGATGGTAGGAAATGCAGGGAAACCAGATTCCAGAAAATGTATTGGTGCATTCATGCAGGCGGAAGGCATTTGATATGCTGGCTATTGGCATCCCAGTGCTCACATACCGATGCCAGAATCCCGACAGCCGTCATACCGACAATTATTCTTCCTCTTGGGGTGTCCACAACACCACTGGAAGGAGAATAAATAGCGTGGTGCACGTAGCATGCCACCATGCCCATAAGGGTCTCTTTTGCGCTCACCCCGCTGCCTGCATGCCGGCGGTCGGGATCCCAGCGCCGGTATGCTGTGCGCCAGGATTCCAAGCGCCAGCATAACATACTACATCCCATGCAGGCAGCTAGTGATATATTTTAGATGGTGAGTATGCCAGATAGAGTTGTGCAATGCAGAAGAAGAGGGTTCCACTAATTTCTAATTGGCTGTGAAGGTGCAATCGGCTGCATTAAGGATGTGCCTAATAAGTGCTTGGTTGAGGTTATCCCCATTGGGAATAGGCCATGGCTAAAGGGAATATGAGAGGCAATGTGGAAGTGAAACGCCTGTAACAGAAAAAAATGAAACGATGGACTGTGTCCCGACAAATGTATAATTTTTGGGTAATGCCACCAGATATGTGTAAAAGTGCCCTCTTTTCCACAACCCCTCCAACATCTATCAGAAGTCGGAGCAAATATATCTTGAAGACAGGTACAGTAGGTGCTAAGTTCCACCAGTGCTATACAAACATTTAATAGTGTTTTCCTGAATCCTGACGCAAATGGAGGATTTAGCAGCATATTCCAAAATTTTAGCCCATTTCTTCAACCAGGGGGTAGGTTGTGGGTGATCAGAAGACCATTGGCCCTCATTCTGAGTTGATCGCTCGCTAGCTGCTTTTAGCAGCAGTGCAAACGCTAAGCAGCCGCCCTTTGGGAGTGTATCTTAACTTAGCAGAAGTGCGAACGAAAGGTTAGCAGTTCTGCTATAGAAAATTTTCATGCAGTTTCTGAGCAGCTCAAAACTTACTCCTACCTTGCGATCAGTGCAGACTGTTTAGTTCCTGTTTTGATGTCACAAACACGCCCTGCGTTCGGCCAGCCACTCCCTCATTTCTCCAGGCACGCCTGCATTATCTACTGACACGCCTGCTTTTTTTAGCACACTCCCGGAAAACGGTCAGTTTCTGCCCAGAAACACCCACTTCCTGTCAATCACTCACCGATCAGCACTGCGACTGAAAAGCGTCGCTAGACCTTGTGTGAAACTGCATAGTTTGTGTGAAAGTACGACGCGCGTGCGCACTGCGCATCATACGCATGCGCAGAAATGCCACTTTTTGAACTAATCGCCGCGCTGCGACCGAAAGCAGCTAGCGATCAACTCGGAATGAGGGCCATAGTGCGTATTTATGAGGCCTTCTGATTCAGACCAGAGAGGCAAAATGTTTCTAGAGGAGTATAGGCAGGCCCGGCGCTACCCGCTCAGCAAAGGGATGCAGTGCAGGTAGGCGCCAGGGAGGAGAGGCGCTTTCCCTGCACTGCATCCCCGCTGCTGCGCCGTCCTGTCCCCCCTGCTGCCGGCTGCTGTGCCTGCCACTGTATAGACAGGCAGCGGCGCCTGCAGATTAAAGCCTCCTCTCCTCTCCCTTTGACATTCTCTACGGTAACAGTTCTCCTCCCCCAGGCGGCGCTAACATACGCTACCCATTGTTTTCTCCCCGGGCCTCCCCTCGCTGGAATTACACTTGCTCCGCCTCTTTTCAACCGCGGCCACTCAGACATCCCAAGCTGTGGCATGTGCGCATGCACAAGAAAATAGCAAAGGGGGAGCGCGGCATCAGCGACGCTGAGACCTGAGTTGCCACGGCGGAGCAAGTGTAATACCAGCGAGGGGAAGCCCAGGGACAAAACAACAGGGAGCGTATGGCAGCGCTGGCTGGGGGAGGAGAACTGTTACCATGGAGAATGTCAAAGGGAGCGCAGTGAAGGCAGCTGAGTACATCCTGCCCTAACTGATTGGACGAAGGGGGCGGAGCTTCACGGATGAAAAGGGGGTGGAGCTTCACGGACGAAAAGGGGGCGGGGCTACACAGAACCAGAAGACTGCAGTACCACAGAGGAGCGGGAAGATCCTCTTCAAATGTAAGTAGTCTCTCTCTCCCCCCCTCCCTCCCTACCAACTTGACACTTGCCTGCCGTACTGTATAAAATGGGGACACCTGCCTGCCGTACTGTATAAAATGGGGACACGTGCCTGCGTAAGGTGTAAAATGGGGACTCTCGCCTGCGTAATGTGTAAAATAGGGACACTTGCCTGTGTAATGTGTAAAATGGGGACTCTCGCTTGCGTAATGTGTAAAATGGGGACACTTGCCTGTGTAATGTGTAAACTGGGGACTCTCGCCTGCGTAATGTGTACAATGGGGGCACTTGCCTGACGTACTGTGCAAAATGGGGACTCTTGCCTGCTGTAATGTGTAAAATGGGGACTCGCCTGCGTAATGTGTAAAATGGGGACTCTCGCCTGCGTAATGTGTAAAATGGGGACACTTGCCAGCCGTACTGTGTAAAATGGGGACTCTCGCCTGCGTAATGTGTAAAATGGGGACTCTTGCCTGCCGTACTGTGTTAAATGGGGACTCTTGCCTGCGTAATGTGAAAAATGGGGACACTTGCCTGCTGTACTGTGTAAAATGGGGAGTCTTGCCTGCGTGATGTGTAAAATGGGGACTCTCGCCTGTGTAATGTGTAAAATGGGGACTCTTGCCTGCCGTACTGTGTAAAATGGGGACTCTCGCCTGCGTAATGTGTAAAATAGGGACTTTTGCCAGCTGTACTGTGTAAAATGGGGACACTTGCCTGCCGCACTGTGTAAAATGGGGACACTTGCCTGCCGCACTGTGTAAAATGGGGACACTTGCCTGCCGCACTGTGTAAAATGGGGACTCTTGCCTGCCGTAATGTGTAAAATGGGGACTTTTGATGTGTTTTTTTCCCCCTGTGGTGGCCGTGATGATATCAGATGAGACCACGCCCATATCAATGAGGCCACGCCCCCTTGCCGGGAGCGCACCCATGCTTTTTCTTTTTATAGCTATGGGGGGGGGGCGCTTTTTTTAAATGTAAATGGGGGGGGCGCATTTTGACATCTCGCACTGGGAGCCAAATTGGCTAGAAACAGCCCTGGACCACATCCTTTTATTCAGCGGCGCTGTCCCTTGTAAAGTATGGGAGGGCGCAAATTTATAGTTTGCAGGGGGGCGCCGAACACCCTAGCACCGGCCCTGAGTATAGGTGAGTGGTATTGGGTGTCTGCAATCGAAGTGTAAAGGTGTCGAAGTTGGAGATATTTAAAAGAATTTTTTAGACAAGCCAAGTCTGTCTTGGATGTCAGAGAACTTTGGGAGAATAGAGAGGAGCAAGGTCACTGAGAAATGTAATAAGTCCCCAATGATATTATTGTTCTCATTCAGAGAGAAACTTGGTGGTCTGTCTCCTTCTACCAGCCAGGGACAGATTAAGGTTTAAGGTTTGTTGGGTCCCCAGGACTTGTGGGGCCCCTACCAATAAAATTGTCAATAAGTCAAAAGTGTGTGGGGCCCCCAGGATGACCGCACCACCTGCCCTGTTGTTAATACAACACTAGTACCAGCAAGATCTTCCAGGACTCTGAGTGATACTTTATGACTTTACAAGCTAATATATAGTTTTAGGAGCTGGAAGAGTTTATCCATTTAGTTTCAAATGCAAAACATTTTGGAAGGAAAGAGGGACAAAGACTTTTGGTCTAAAAGTAGGGACTATTTGTATATAGTTGTATTGTTCTTGAGTTGTTAATTCCATTAGGTGTGTACAAAATAACTGTTATGCAGGTAACCGGTAACCACTATGGCATCTATATAGTTTTTATTGCTCTATTTATTGTGAATCAAGTTGCTTTAAGTTTAGTTCTGCTTGTAAAAGCAATAGAATCCATGTCGTATTACAATGTGATTAAATTTTTTATTCTGCAACACTGTAGAAAAGCAAAGACCTAGCTTGTATCTTTATGTTTATGTTGCTATGCCCCCTCTTTTTTTTATTTTTTACTATATTACTCTCAGTGTTGAGCATTTTTTCGGATATTGTAATTACGTGAAAAGAATGGGGGTTTGCAGCAAAATTAATCATAGGCAATTATGAATGATTATTATGAATGTTTAATAATGAATAATAATTCAATGTCGCCCCACAGTTATGGGTTCCATCCTGGGAATGTCTATATTTTCCCCATGTTTGTATGGATTTCTTACAGCTGCTCTATTTCCCTCCTATATGTTTGCACTATCTAAAAGTTCTATAATAAAAATGATCATTAAAATATATACTGTACCCACTTACTGAGCATTACATACTTTTAAAGATTATAGAGGTATATTGCACTAGATTCAGAGGTGCTAGCAGTTGTTATTCTGTGTACAACATACTTGCAAAACTATGCTGATGACTCAAACGCCTTCATGTGCACATAGACGCCCACTGCCGGTGTCTCACATCTGCCGCTTAAGTACAAAAGCGGAAACATCAGGCATTGGGCGCACATCAGTTGCACCTTTGAACCTCTGAGAAACATTATGCTGTCTTAACTAAGCTGAATGGGACTCTCCAGCTGCATACGAATTTGCAGTTGTTGACTATGGCACATCCAGAGACGGTCCTGACATGCTTGCATCTCTCTAGACAACCCCGTTATATATCCCCAAAATGCTGTCTGTCACTCACTTTGCAAAAAGATTTTCTGTGCATCCACCATGCTAATTCATCGCTGTGCATACACATTTTGGCTTTGGTGCATGCACAGTACAAAACATTCCACTGTGTCCACAACTGACATTATGAACACCTCTGAATCAGACTCATTTATTCTACACGCAATCTCAATGCTTGCACAGTAATACCCTGAAGCCACTGTAATAAAGGGCACTGGACCCTGGGCATTCAATGCTCAGAGTGTATGACCCAGCACTCCGCCTCTGCACTATGTTAGGCTGCTATGCATGGCAACTGCCAGAAGGTGGACACCATGAGCGTGGGCTTTCTGCAAGCTATTGAGATACATATGTAGCTACGCTAATCCAACCTGCAGCTTGCTGTATTCGCATCAGGGCACGTGCGACAAGTGTATCTGCAACTAGCTTGGCATAGGACGCGCACGTGCGTCTAAGTAAGCGCGCCCATATGAATACATGGGTGGCGTCCTAAGATCCAGCTCGGCATACTAAGCCGCACCTGCACCTAAACGTGGCATATGTGCCCGTGCGGCCGAGTCGCAGGATAAATGAGCATGGCTACATCTGTATAACTTATTTAAAGCTCCCTCACCTATACACTTTATGAAATCAATAAAGCATGCAAATGATGATGCCCTTTACTGTCCCTTGTGTATTATAAAAAGCATAAAGTGCAATTTATACTGTATATAGTATATTTAGCTGTATTATACAAATACTTCTTGAAATGCCAAATGAAACCACTGACATCCCCCCAAAATGTTACAATGAATTCAGACTTCAGTCTAATTTCCACTTCACAGTTATTTTTCTTAAATGGGTAACAATTTTGAAAATGAGTGCATCATTATTACACATGTATATACATTTACATTACTTAGTAATATTCTCTAAAGGTCACTTAAGAAGAGCTTTTAATGTAGCACTTTAATTACTAGCAGTTGCAGCAATTTACAGTAATGACAGTTCATGCTAGTGTGCTGCAATTTAATTGTAGACACCGACAAAGTAGCAGCTGAATAAAAAGACCACCTTCTGCAATATTGAAGAAACAGCTAGAAGAGGAAATTGATTCAGAAAATCTGATTGCAGAGCATTTAAAAACAAGCAGTAGCAAAGACCTTCTTCTAACCAAATTTAAAACGTCAGTAATTACACCAATTAGCAGGAAAAATAAAAACTTAAAATAAAGACGAAATAAAGTTTTTTTGTTTAATTTTTAGGTTATATCTTTTAAATATGAAAAGTTTGCTTAATTTATTTCTTTAAAATGTGTAATGCAATCCATATTTACACTAATTTAATAATTAATATGCAAAGTATGCCTCAATCCTTAAATTAGTTTCAATTTTTTTTTCTTCAGAAATTGTTGTCAGCTACAACCCCTATCAACTCTCTTTGTGAATTAAGATTTGAGAATCATTACTTTTTTATCTCTATACACAGTTTTAAAGACAAAAACCTTGAGGTACATAATCAGAGTTGCCTGTGGCAACAGTTTTGCATTTTTTATTTTTTTTTGCTTCGAGTTGATAAATGGTTGGTGTCACCATTATAAATTTACATGTAATTGGCACATATTTCTGCAAAATGATTTAAAAAAAATCAATACATTTTATATATTTATACAGTATAACAGGACTCACCAAACTGGTCAACAGGGCGCTTTGGCGACCAAGAATTCCAACTTGGTGATTGTATTCTCAAGATGGTGGTAGGAATCTTAAGAAGCCCTAGCAGCAATCCCATGGTCCCCAGTGGTGGTCTCAGCACCCATGGTGACTCTCTCAGCAGCCCTGGAACCTTGGCAGTCCCAGCTTCCCAGTGAAGAATAGTGGGCATGCCAGTGCACTGTGGAGCGGCATGTTGCCTCTAGTTGCATTTAAAGCATTGCACCAGCCTGCAAGCACCTCTAAATCTCCTGCTGTGCATTATTTGATTCCTAGTCCCGCAGCCAGTTTGCCATGCTATGACCTGTTCACAGCTCTCCTGCAGTATTCCACTGACCATCGCTGACTTCCAGAGAACCTCTGCTGGGCTATAAATGTTGTCAATGTGAGTGTTTATATAATTAGTATATTGTTTTCAAATTATATTTATCAGTAAGTGAAAGTTCCATAGCTTACTGCATCTGGATACAGATGTGTACATGCATGAGGCAGTTGTGTTATTTGTGGGTAATCAGGGGAAAGTGTAAATACGTGGAAGATGATGGCCATCGACACAAGCTGATAAGTGCTTTGTTATGCTTGGAAAACTGTATATTATGCTATTGTACAGTATGTGCATACTGCAGGGACATGTGGTGAGGTAAATGGCTCAGGAGGCACTGGCTTGTACTAGAGCTAGATTTGCACACAATATATGAGCCAGCGGGTTCATGTGGGCATTATACACAGGTGCAGCAGTATATCCTGCTTGAAATTTGGAGAGCTTTGATCAAAGATGTGTCGAAACAGTAGGCAGGGGGGCACTGCCTCACCTGTCTTTGGTCCTTATTCAGGTCGCATCGCAAACGTGATGCAACCGCAAAAACAAAAATCACAATACTCACCAAGCCCCGCTCCTGTGTCCGACCGCAGCAGTCCTCTAGGCGTCCGCTCCTCGGCACTATGGGAGAGACGTCATGACATCTCTCCCATAGCGCACAGTGAAAGCGCCGGAAGCCGGAGCTCAGTACTGAGCTACTGCCTCCGACTGCCGCTGTGGAGAGAGAGCCGGGCTCCCGCTGGTAACACAATCTCAGCGAGCGCCCGGCATCTCCTTGCGATGCTGGCCACACATTGGTTTAGGTGAGCCGGAGAAAGTGGAACTGACGGAACGCAGTTCTGCCCCGTTTCGGCTCTCTTTAAACCCTGCCTGCGAATGCCACTGCCTGATTGACAGGCAGTGGCGTTCGCTAGGTGGGCGGGGGGTGACGAGCCTCCTTTAGTGACCCCGTGAATCGGCAATTGTTGTTGGGCTGTCCTGGATATTTAATTGTGTTGCTTGATGATAAACCAGTGTGGTGCAGAGATTAAGAGGTTGTACTTATCGGGTTCTAATGCGTTTCTCCATCTAACTGCATCTGACGTTTTTTTTAGAGGCTGTATAAAGTCCCAATGGTGGGTCAGTATTTAAACCCACCCAAGCCAATCAATTTTCATTCTCTTAATTAGAAATAGCTGGCACCTGTAGATTAGATCCTGCCCAATGGTATCAGTGAATAAAATGTATATCTTGCATTTTAATAAATATCTCAGACATCTCTTCCTATTACAAAACAAAGAGAATCCTGGTTAAATAGTTTCAAACTTCAATTACATAAAATTTCAACATTTTATTCAATCAAATGGCATCACTCAAGCTATATTGATTTTAACCTAAATTATGTGTTCTTATACACACACAGATAAGACTCCCTCAATGGGATAGTAGGCTACTGCCTCTCCCCCCCTCGGCCATCTTTATAAGCCGCCCCTTGAGCTGGCACTCTCCCCCCTGACATCCAGCAGTAATAACAGAGTGTGTTTAAAATTTAAAGGAACAAACTCTTGAATTGTGAATATGCTTTATTCAACAACCCAC
The DNA here is from genome assembly GCF_028390025.1 of Pseudophryne corroboree. Taxonomy (NCBI): domain Eukaryota; kingdom Metazoa; phylum Chordata; class Amphibia; order Anura; family Myobatrachidae; genus Pseudophryne; species Pseudophryne corroboree. Next base: position 193,444,960 of record NC_086444.1, on the reverse strand, counting down.
TGTAGATACTATCTAGAGAGACTGTTTAATTGTGTTTAGCGAAAGCCCAATACATATGAAAAAGGAATTTACTATTACCCTTATAAATACAGAGGGTTTTTTTAGAATAACAATGGCAAGTAAATGAATTCTGATTTTATGATTATTGTAAGTAAAATTGTGTCATTTCTAAATATTATTAGTGATTGATTCATCTTATTGCACGCTCCCTATTGTGAGTTCACTCACGTGTTTTTCTAGTAGTCTTTATATTAATCTAGTATTAATAAGGGTAGGGATGCCAGATGTATCTCAGACTTTTTAAGGTTACACATTAATAATTGCGCCTGGTGTGTGTTTTGTTTTAGTTTAAAACATGGGCATTATTGTATTGTACCATATAAACTTATTGTATATGCAAATGGTGCCAACCTGCAGGCATCTTATGATGGGTACACTTCAGCATATGGGCCTAAATTCATTTTTTTTAGTTCACATACCAACAAATTGTGATCATTTTGATCATCAGGCCCATTATGTCTAAACACTAAATTAATGCATCATTTATTATTTATTAACAGTTTCTTATATAGCGCAGCAAATTTTATTGCAGTTTACAATTGGAAACAAAAATGATAAAACAAAATTGGGTAATAACAGACAGACATGGAGGTAGGAAGGCCCTGCTTGCAAGCTTACAATCTATAGGGAAATAGCCATTGATACACAAGGATAGGTGTTATCAATTACATAATGGTCCACCAGATTGCAGAGGTTCTTGATGGGCTGTATTATATTGTCACACATGGATTTTGACCTCCGGCATTTTGACTGCTGTCGGGATTCCGGCATCTGTATTTCGACCGCCGGGATCTCGATTGTCGGGAACTTAACTGCATCCCATCACACAGCAATGTTGGTCGGTCAGGGGACAGAAGGATGGAAAAGTGAAGAAAGAGAAAACGTGAGGATATTTGTGGACGGTACATTAGGGATGTAATTGGATAGGAAAGTTTATGAAGGTTATGTGGGTAGATCCAGAATTTGATAAGCTTGGCTGAAGGGGTAAGTTTAAAGGTTTGGAGACTAAAGAAGAGTCTTGTTGTGCGTGGGAGGGCATTCCACATAGTGGGTGCAGCCCGAAGAAAGTCCTGCAATTGTGAATGGGTGTGAATAATGAGTGTGGATGAGAGAAGTAGATCTTTTGAAGAGTATAAAGGTTGGGTTGGGAAATATTTTGAGAAAAGCGAAGAGATGTACATTGGTGTAGTTTGGTTAATGGACTTGTGTGTGAGTAAAGTTATTTTGTTTTGAATGGTAGAATACTGGTAACCAATGGAGGGACTGACAGAGTGGATCCACAGATGATGAACATCTAGCAAGGAAGATTGACCTCGCAGCTGCATTCAGAATGGACTGTAGTGGTGAGAGTCTCTTTTTGGTAAGACTAGTAAGAAGACTATTGTAAAATTCTATTTAAGAGATAATGAGAGCATGGATTAGAGTTTTGCAGTGTCTTGTGTAAGGTATGGTCTTATTTTGGATATGTTTTTTAAAAGTATGTAACATGATTTTGAGGCAGATTGAATGTGGGGAGCAAAGAACAGTTTAGAGTCGAGGATGACACCTAGGCAGCAAGCTTGTGAGGTACTATTGATTGCCTAGATCCCAACATTGATAGAGATATGAGGTTGGTAACTACTATTGGTTGGTGGAAGAAATTTAATTGTGTTTTGAAAATATTAAGTTTGAGGTGGCAATATGACATCCAAGAAGAAACGGAAGAAAGGCATTCGGTGGCACGGACCAATACAGATGGTGACAAATATGGGGAGGAAAGCTAGATTAGAGTATAATCCATGTATAGATGATACTGGAATCCAAAAGAGCTGATTCGTTTTCCAAGAGATGTGGTATAGATTAAGAAAAGCAGAGGACCTAAGACTGAGTCTTACGCAGTGGTGCAAATAGAAAAAATTTCTTATAGGTACTGTGTGCGCCAAAAAAAGGGTGTGTCCAAATGCCACATGAGGCGTGGCTAATGAAAAGGGGGGCATGATACACACAGTGCCAGATACACAAATGCCCCCACTGTGACAGCTATACATTGCCCCCAGTGCCAGATACAGAAATGCCCCCACAGTGCCAGATATGCCCCCAGTGCCAGATATGCCCCCAGTGCCAGATACAGAAATGCCCCCAGTGCCAGATACACATGTCCCCGCAGTGCCAGATAAGCCCCCAATGCCATATACACATGTCCCCCTAGTGCCAGATATGCCCTCAGTGCCAGATATGGCCCTAGTGCCAGATACACATGTCCCCCCAGTTCCAGATATGCCCCCAGTGCCAGATATGTGCCCAGTGCCAGATACACATGTCCACCAGTGCCAGATATGCCCACAGTGCCAGATACACATGTCCCCCGCAGTGCCAGATATGCCCACAGTGCCAGATACACATATCCCCCAGTGCCAGATATGTCCCCAGTGCCAGATACACATGTCCCCCAGTGACAGATATGCCCCCAGTGCCAGATACACATGTCCCCCCAGTGCCAGATATGACCTCAGTGCCAGATACACATGTCCACCCAGTGCCAGATACACATGTCCCCCCAGTGCCAGATAAGCCCCCAATGCCATATACACATGTCCCCCTAGTGCCAGATATGCCCTCAGTGCCAGATATGCCCCTAGTGCCAGATACACATGTCCCCCCAGTTCCAGATATGCCCCCAGTGCCAGATATGTGCCCAGTGCCAGATACACATGTCCCCCAGTGCCAGATATGCCCACAGTGCCAGATACACATGTCACCCGCAGTGCCAGATATGCCCCCAGTGCCAGATACACATATCCCCCAGTGCCAGATATGCCCCCAGTGCCAGATACACATGTACCCCAGTGACAGATATGCCCCCAGTGCCAGATACACATGTCCCCCCAGTGCCAGATATGACCTCAGTGCCAGATACACATGTCCCCCCAGTTCCAGATATGCCCCCAGTGCCAGATATGTGCCCAGTGCCAGATACACATGTCCCCCAGTGCCAGATATGCCCACAGTGCCAGATACACATGTCCCCCGTAGTGCCAGATATGCCCACAGTGCCAGATACACATATCCCCCAGTGCCAGATATGCTCCCAGTGCCATATACACATGTCCCCCAGTGACAGATATGCCCCCAGTGCCAGATACACATGTCCCCCCAGTGCCAGATATGACCTCAGTGCCAGATACACATGTCCCCCCAGTGCCAGATATGCCCCCAGTGCCAGATACACATGTCCCCCGCAGTGCCAGATATGCCCACAGTGCCAGATACACATATCCCCCAGTGCCAGATATGTCCCCAGTGCCAGATACACATGTCCCCCAGTGACAGATATGCCCCCAGTGCCAGATACACATGTCCCCCCAGTGCCAGATATGACCTCAGTGCCAGATACACATGTCCACCCAGTGCCAGATACACATGTCCCCCCAGTGCCAGATAAGCCCCCAATGCCATATACACATGTCCCCCTAGTGCCAGATATGCCCTCAGTGCCAGATATGCCCCTAGTGCCAGATACACATGTCCCCCCAGTTCCAGATATGCCCCCAGTGCCAGATATGTGCCCAGTGCCAGATACACATGTCCCCCAGTGCCAGATATGCCCACAGTGCCAGATACACATGTCACCCGCAGTGCCAGATATGCCCCCAGTGCCAGATACACATATCCCCCAGTGCCAGATATGCCCCCAGTGCCAGATACACATGTCCCCCAGTGACAGATATGCCCCCAGTGCCAGATACACATGTCCCCCCAGTGCCAGATATGACCTCAGTGCCAGATACACATGTCCCCCCAGTTCCAGATATGCCCCCAGTGCCAGATATGTGCCCAGTGCCAGATACACATGTCCCCCAGTGCCAGATATGCCCACAGTGCCAGATACACATGTCCCCCGTAGTGCCAGATATGCCCACAGTGCCAGATACACATATCCCCCAGTGCCAGATATGCCCCCAGTGCAAGATACACATGTCCCCCATTGACAGCTATGCCCCCAGTGCCAGATACACATGTCCCCCCAGTGACAGATATGCCCCCAGTGCCAGATATACATGTCCCCCCAGTGCCAGATATGCCCTCAGTGTCAGATATGCCCCCAGTGCCAGATACACATGTCCCCGCAGTGCCAGAAAAGACCACAGTGCCAGATACACATGTCTCCCCAGTGCCATATATGCCCCCAGTGCCAGATACACATGTCCCCGCAGTGCCAGATATGCCCCCAGTACCAGATACACATGTCCCCCCAGTGCCAGATATGCCCCCAGTGCTAGAAATATATGCCCCCCCCAGTGCCAGATATGCCCTCAGTGTCAGATATGCCCCCAGTGCCAGATACACATGTCCCCCGCAGTGCCATATATGCCTATAGTTCCAGATACATATATCCCCCCAGTGCCAGATAAGCCCCCAGTGCCAGATACACATGTCCCCCCAGTGCCAGATATGCCCCCAGTGCCAGATACACATGCCCCCCCGTGCCATGTGTGCCCCCAGTGCCAGATACACATGTCCCCCCAGTGCCAGATATGCCCCCAGTGTCAGATACACATGTCCCCCCAGTGCCAGATATGCCCCCAGTGCCAGATATGCCCCTAGTGCCAGATACACATGTCCCCCCAGTGCCAGATATGCCCACAGTGCCAGATACACATGTCCCCATAGTGCCAGATACACATGATCACACAGTACCAGATATGCCCCCAATGCCAGATACACATGTCCCCCCAGTGCCAGATATGCCCCCAGTGCCAGATACACATGCCCCCCCGTGCCATGTGTACCCACAGTGCCAGATACACATGTTCCCTCAGTGCCAGATAAGCCCCCAATGCCATATACACATGTCCCCCTAGTGCCAGATATGCCCTCAGTGCCAGATATGCCCCTAGTGCCAGATACACATGTCCCCCCAGTTCAAGATATGTCCCCAGTGCCAGATATGTGCCCAGTGCCATATACACATGTCCCCCAGTGCCAGATATGCCCACAGTGCCAGATACACATGTCCTCCAGTGCCAGGTATGACCTCAGTGCCAGATACACATGTCCCCCCAGTGCCAGATATGCCCCCAGTGCCAGATACACATGTCCCCCGCAGTGCCAGATATGCCCACAGTGCCAGATACACATATCCCCCAGTGCCAGATATGCCCCCAGTGCCAGATACACATGTCCGTCTAGTGCCAGATATGCCCCCAGTGCCAGATATGCCCCTAGTGCCAGATACACATGTCCCCCCAGTGCCAGATATGCCCTCAGTGTCAGATATGCCCCCAGTGCCAGATATACATGTCCCCGTAGTGCCAGAAAAGGCCACAGTGCCAGATACACATGTCCCCCCAGTGCCCTATATGCCCCCGGTGCCAGATACACATGTCCCCACAGTGCCAGATATGCCCCCAGTACCAGATACACATGTCCCCCCAGTGCCAGATATGCCCCCAGTGCCAGAAATACATGCCCCCCAGTGCCAGATATGCCCTCAGTGTCAGATATGCCCCCAGTGCCAGATACACATGTCCCCCGCAGTGCCATATATGCCTATAGTTCCAGATACATCTATCCCCCCAGTGCCATATAAGCACCCAGTGCCAGATACACATGTCCCCCTAGTGCCAGATATGCCCCCAGTGCCAGATATACCCCCAGTGCCAGATACACATGACCCCCGTGCCATATGTGCCCACAGTGCCAGATACACATGTCCCCCCAGTGCCAGATATGCCCCAGTGCCAGATACACATGTCCCCCCCAGTGCCAGATATGCCCCCAGTGTCAGATACACATGTCCCCCAGTGCCAGATATGCCCCTAGTGCCAGATACACATGTCCCCCCAGTGCCAGATATGCCCACAGTGCCAGATACACATGTCCCCCCAGTGCCAGATATGCCCCAGTGCCAGATACACATGTCCCCCCCAGCGCCAGATATGCCCCCAGTGTCAGATACATATGTCCCCACAGTGCCAGATATGCCCCCAGTGCCAGATACACATGTCCCCCGCAGTGCCAGATATGCCCCTAGTGCCAGATACACATGTCCCCCCAGTGCCAGATATGCCCAGTGCCAGATACACATGTTCCCCCAGTGCCAGATATGCCCTCAGTGCCAGATACACATGTCCCCCCCAGTGCCAGATACACATGTCCCCGCAGTGCCAGATATGCCCACAGTGCCAGATACACATATCCCTCAGTGCCAGATACACATGTCCCCCAGTGCCAGATATGCCCCCAGTGCAAGATACACATGTCCCCTCAGTGCCAGATATGCCCCCAGTGCCAGATATGCCCCTAGTGCCAGATACACATGTCCCCTCAGGGCCAGATATGCCCCGAGTGCCAGATATACATGTCCCCCCAGTGCCAGACATGCCCCCAGTGCCAGATACACATGTCCCCCCAGTGCCAGATATGCACCCAGTGCCAGATATGCCCCCAGTGCCAGATACACATGTGCCCCCAGTGCCAGATATGCCCACAGTGCCAGATACACATGTCCCCACAGTGCCAGATATGCCCTCAGAACCAGATACACATGTCCTCCGCAGTGCCAGATATACCCACAGTGCCAGATACACATGTCCCCCAGTGCCAGATACACATGTCCCCCCAGTGCCAGATATGCCCCCAGTGCCAGATGCACATGTTCCCCCAGTGCCAGATATGCCCCCAGTGCCAGATATGCCCCCAGTGCCAGATACACATGTCCCCCCAGTGCCAGATATGCCCCCAGTGTAGATATGCCAGGTATACATGCCCCCCCCCCCCCGATCCTGAATTGAAGGAAGACACTGAGGGGCAGGAGAGGCGAACGCTGCGCTCTCCTCCCCTTGCAGCAGCAGCGGTGAGCAATGGATGGAGTGGCGAGGAGCCGCGGCCTGTCGGTGGTGGGTACGGCATAACCACAGCTAAATTCTTAAGGGTACGCCGTACCGACCCATACCCGCCCTCTTGCACCACTGGTCTTACGGTACTTCAGCTGATAGAGGTAGCAAAGAGGAGGTGGATTCAGAGCAGCGGAACACTGAAAGAGCAATAGATAAGTAGGATGAGAACCAGGAAAGGACTGTGTCCTTAAGACCTAGAGAATGTAGTGTTTGTATGAAGAAAGAGTGGTCTACAGTGTCAAAAGCAGCAGGGGGATATAGAAGAATAAGAAGTAATTGCTTTAGATGTGACCAGATCATTTACTACTGGAATCAGTGCTGTTTCAGTGGATTGTTGGGAATGAAAGCCTGACTGAAGAGGATCCAAGAAAGTGGTAGATTTACGCCACTGAGGTTTAAATTTACATGATAGTTTTTGTTAATTTAGAGTGCCATGGTTGACATCTAAGTTTACGTGGAGTGTAATGGGTAGCTGGAGCCACTTCATCAAGGGCTGTTTCTAGAGTTTGGTTCAGGTGTGATACAGCCTTCTCAAGAGATGTGAATGTGGAAATAGGTGAGAAATAGGTGAGAGCATTTATTGCAGAGAGGTGGAAAGTTCTTGAAAATTAATTGTGTTACTATTTCTGCGGGTGTGAGGAGGATTGGAGGACTTTAGTGACATTGAGTTTGAAGCAATAAAGGAGAGCATGCAGGTGATATGGTTGTGATCTGAGAGAGGAAAAGGGGTGTTATTGAATTCAGAAACTGAACGTAGTCTTGTGAATACAAGATCAAGACAATGGCCCTCCTGATGAGTAGAAGGAGTCAGTCCATTGGGAGAGGTAGAGAGACTAGTTTGGAGACATGAACAGCAGGTTTTGTACTATCAATAGTGATCTTGGAATCACCCATGATGATGGTGGAGATGTCAAAGGATAAGAAGTGAGGGAGCCAGGCAGGAAACTTTTCCAGAAATTGTTTGTGTTGCCCAGGTGGGCAATAGATAGCTTCAACACGCAGAGAGAAAGGAGTGTAAATCATAATGAAGCATAATGAAGTCCGCTGTAATTCCCCTGAAACTCCTAGGATTAGATATCAATAGGCCCATTCTAACCTTACTGGCAGCACCAGTACAAGACAAACAATACAACAAAAAATGGACAATTACTGTACTGTATATACGTGACAATGATTGCAATAACAACATAGAGGCTAATGCAGAGTGAGAACTAGGCTAGCTTGTGCAGTACAAATTATGTAAATTCACTCTCTGCATGCCCAGAAAACTGGTGTACACATACCCCACTATGCAGATTAGTAATATTCTTCTACTATTACTGGCATATTTATCACAATCCACATCTCAGATACAGATGGAATTTGATAAAATCACAATGTGATAATTGAATACATCAGAAGAATGATCAAATGCAGGTACAAAGCTTGCGAGAAGCTCTGTTCCTGAGAATCCTCTCCATAAACTTCTTGGGGTATTTTTTGCAGAAAATATCCTGAGAATGTGCTTCACATACGTGCCGGTAGCTACCACTACCCCACCACCATGCCTTGCACTTACCCAGTGATCAGTGACCCACAATGAGCTCCTCCGTGACTCCAGTCACCTGATCACCAGCTTCCAGATCTGGCACCCCATCATCTGATGTAAGCTGTAAACTGAGATGCCGGTTTACAGCAGATATCAGAGAACTGGGGTCAAAAAGCAAGTGGTCAGCGATCAGATGACTGGATTCACAGAGGAGCTCATCAGGTCACCAATCACTGGACCTTGGAGCTTGTGAGTGAATTAAAAAACTTTTTATTTTTTTATGGTAATCAGCCTGTGGTCTTAGTAGACACACATGGCTGATCACAGTCGCTGGCTCCTGACTCCTGACTCTGCTCTGCCTGTCAGAGCAGAGAAGGAGCCAGAGAACCAGAGGGGACCCTGCATAATGCTATCTTAAGATGGCATTGTCATTGCAGGGCTGCCTCTGGTATTTTTTCACAATTTATTTTTAGTAAATCTGAGCAGATAACATCTCCCATTACAAGTACGGAAAATGCGATCTGCTTATTAAACAACAAGTTAATTAAAGGGCTTGTAGTAGTTGTTCATGAAAACTGCTCCAAAAGCCTTAAATACATTTGAGTCAAACTGAAATCATGTAAAAAGGGTGTGAACAAAAATGCATTTTAACATTATTTTCATAAAAATAACACTGATAAATAGGGCCTTTAGAGAAAAGGAAAGGGGAAGGCAGTGCTCACATAATTGTGGAGAGATGCAGGCCAGCACACAGATGCAAATATGACTGTCTAAGCCATAACATATGCTGATGACAGTAAGGGTAACTAGCAAACCTTTTTTTATTGGCTATTTAAAAATGAACTGATAATGATGATACACATTTTCTTTGTGTATTTATTTTATTGTGTTAGAATTTGACTGATTTTTTTTCTTTCTTTCTTTTTTTTTTAGTTAAAGCATTTTATACATGTGATTTGGGGCCCAATTGCATCTGTCTCAGCATCGCCGTATAGAATAAACAAAAGTTTTCCTGCCAACTTAAACCTCCCTACAGAATTAAACTGTAGAGATCCTGCTTTTGGAAAGGTTCCCTCCATAGGGTAAATGAGATTTCAGAAGTTTAGCTGCTAAATTTAAAGAGGCTTTTTTTTTTCATATTAAAAACAAAGTTGGTACACCGTAATGTACAACATTTATTAAAGGACGTTGTAGTTAACTAAGCAAATGAAAAGATAAAATAAAATAAAAAAATAGAGCCATAATATAGCTCATCTTTTACTGTGGTCATTAATTCATATTGCATATGAAATTATTTTTAAAATTATAAATATATAGTAATGAATTTAAAAGTGGTGCTAAAGCCATCAGTTTACAAAATCCATCATATTCCATATAAATATAATAAACAACAAGCACTGTAAATATTTCTATGTTCACTGGAATACAAATGTATCTAGGTAATACCTGCTCAAGGCTATCACCCACAGTTCCACTAATACTGTATAATCAATCACTGTCAATATGATAGGTTCACAGTCCAGTGCCAGAGTTTGGATGCACAACCCAGGCAATCGCCAAGGGTAATGTGCCATGGGTAGTGTTACTCATCCTTGCAATCAATTCAATTTCCCCTAATGGGTCTTTACACAAAATAGCGACCTGACACTTTTATCTCTTCAAGCTCCCATCCTTCGCTGAATGCATATTAACCGCTGGAGTCCAGTGCACTTTAGGAAACAAACTTATCAATAAAATGGGGTACAGCTGAACTAAGCCGGACACTATAGAAGAAAGGAGCAAGTGTTTTCAGGGCTTGATATAGGTAACTGTCAACACAACTTTGTATGTTAGACTTGACATTAGATGTAGTTCTTTATGTTAGACTTCATACCCAATACGCATATTAGACTGTGTACCAGATGGGGCTCATCATACAGTTCTTGGCACTAGATATGTTTATGCATTTTAAACTTGGAAACAGATATGGCTCAGCATAATAAAATTCTTGACATGTCGGCAGAGAAAAGAGACAGCTTTATTTATAATAATGATTTTAATAGATGCAATCCCCACTGCCAGCAGCATGTCCATATCGTGCTGGATGGCAGGGCTCACGCAAAATGGACTTGAGAAAAAGGTGGCCAAAGCCGCAATGGGGCATGCATGGGTGGTGCAAGTGAGATAGAGAGAGATGAAGATGGGAGTGAGTGGAGTTTATGGCTCTTCCACTGGCATGAAAGGGACAGGAGGGAGTGATACAGAGGAGGGGATTGCTGCCATTGTAGACTGCCCACAGTCAGTACAGACAGGGACTTGCCAGAGAGAGGACTCTATAGCAAGGAAAGAAAGCCAGCTGCATTCAAGCCAGTGCCGCTGCCATACAATCAGGGAAAGCCAGAATAATGGCCAGATTAACAATGAGGCGGCTGGAGCTCCAGCTCCAGGCCTCCACATAAAAATAGACCCATCATCATGGCTGCATGATGATCACTGCCACCAGCTGAGCTGGCCGGATTACATACGTAATCCCGCCAGACAGAATGCCAACTGTCAGTATCCCGACATCGCCATCCCACCCGGCAGAATGCCGGCAGCGGGGCGAGCAGTGCGTCACCCGTGCGGGCTCTATGGGTGTCATGGACACCCATGAGTGGAAATAACCCCTGTGCGCTGGTATTCCGGCTGACGGCATTGCTGGCTGGCGGGATTAATGGCATTGGCATCCTGACCGCCGGGATCCCAACAATCGGCAAATTGAATGGATCCCGAGGTAGCCACATGGTCATCCACAATCACAACTATTAAGATTGTATTTCTAGACACCATCCTGCAGCCTCACAGTGCCTGTCTCCCCTCCAGGGACCCAGCGGACTTCACTGACACACAGGGCAGTTAGCCCTGCATCACTACAAGGGAGGTGAGAATCACTTTAAGCCGCGGAGCACTCATACAGGCCTCTGCTGCAGCGGCAGCCATTTTTCTCTTACTTTCAAGTTCTCCCCAGCACTTAAGCATCATACCTGCCTAACTTTATTCCATATCCCTTATCACCCTCCCTCCCTGTGCTGTTTTCTTTGGCAGTGTTGCTGGATACTAAAAGCCTCACACCAGCATTACAAGGGCATATTTCACTGGCTGGACTTACACCCCAGTTTAATATAATACCATATACCTTATCATTATATCTGCAGCACCCCTGTGCGCCTGGTCTGTTGCTACCTGTGGATTCTATCATCATCCACTCCTACCCCACATTTCCTGTGATCTCTATATCTACAAAGCTGAATATCCCAAATTCAATCCCTGTGAATCTCAGTACATTGTGGAGGAACCTGTGGTGCTGCTGGTCAGACTACAGTCCTTCGTTACAACACAGTTTGAGATATCTACTTACTCTGCCAGGGATGCATTCACAGGAAAATTCACCCACAAGATTGGATATGTAACTGTGCTTATGTAATGCGCTAATAGCCTTCCTAGCAGGCCTCAGCTTGATCAATTAGAGGGTGTCACTACAACTCCGACACTAGCCTCTTTTGTCCTTATTATTGCCTATATGGAAAAATACCTCACATCCTCTGCATCCACGCAGCCTCTTCAACAACGCCAAGAGAAACGTAGAGCAGACGCAAATATAACTTCTGACGCAGATACTATGGCTTTGTCTCCGTCTGCCAAAAAGTCAGTTGCTCCTCCAGACACCTATGTTACTTACAATGATGTGGTAGAGGCTATCAAAGCGACCATGGGGCCACTATTATCACAAGCAGTATCGGATATTACCTCGCAATTAAACCGACTCACTCATCGTGTTGAAGAAACAGAACACAGAGTTGGTACCTTTTTTCAAGATGTTTCTCATCTTACTCATGTAGTTCCCAAACTGGAGAAGGATAATTACCACCTCTGGAATAAGGTAGACGACCTGGAGAATCGGTCAAGAAGAAATAACATTCATCTCGTGGGTCTACCAGAATCAGTTAAGGGACCAGCCCTTGCCCACTTTGTGCGTTCTACTCTACCGACCCTTTTGAGGGTTGAATCTGAATGCCGCGACCTCGTCATTGAAAGAGTTCACAGAGTGGGTCACCAGTTGCCCTCTGCTACTAACCGCCCTCGGGTTGTCCTTTTTCGTTGTCTTAACTATTTACATAAACAGACATTGTGGTCGGCCTCCCGCAACAAGAACCCTATTTTATGGGAATCAGCTAGGTTTTTGGTTTCCCCCCCATTTTCATATCCATTCTACAAACACTATACCATTCCCCCCAGTCACAAATTTCCTGTAATGGCTCTCTTTCGACATCCTTTTCTATTTCCCGCGGAACAAGACAGGGTTGCCCTCTATCCCCCCTTTTATTTGCTATAGCCATAGAACCACTAGCGATTGCAATACGTAACTCAACGTCAGTTGAAGGCATTGCTATCTGTTCCAAACAACTAAAGGTATCATTATACGCAGACGACATGGTTCTTTTTCTTTCCAATCCATCTTCCTCTCTTCCAGCTGTCCTAAACCTCATTTCTTCTTTTGGATCCATTTCTGGCTATAAAGTCAACCTAGACAAATCAGTGATTCTCCCTATCCATGGCCCACCTTCATTTTTTCAATCACTTCCTATTCTTCAGTCCTTTCATATTTCTCAATCCCCGGTTATATATCTGGGTATACATATTTCAGCGGATTTATCGGACCTTTATAAACTTAACTTTACCCCAATCATTGCCAAGATTAAAAACTACCTAGACAATTGGATGTCTTTACCCATCTCCCTCCTAGGCAGATCAGCAGCCATTAAGAGTATTTTATTTCCAAAAATCTTTTATGTAATGCAGATGCTGCCGATTAGACTTCTCAAGAAAGATGTTCAAATTTTGAACTCTTTCTTTTCCCGCTTTCTGTGGCAAGGGAAACGTCCTCGAATAGCCTATTCCAAATTACGACTACCCCGTAAGCATGGAGGCCTCGGCTTCCCTGATCTAACTTTATTTTCTAATGCTATATTTTTTCGATATATTAGTGATTGGTTACTCGACACTAGTTCCTACACTGATAATCATTTGGATTCTGCGTTATTCTCACCCTATTCTCCAAATGCCCTGTTGCACTCTAAATTGTCTGATATTCCGACTTTCATTAAAAATAATCCCTTATTTATGGACACATACCGGTCCTGGACTATAATAAATAGCAAATTTCACGCTAATCCTAGCTATTCCCCATACACGTCACTATGGGGGAATCCTGCTTTCCCCCCTTCTTTATCTAATGTCTCTTTTCTTCAGTGGAAGGAGAAGGGCCTGGCCTCGATAGCGAAAGTATTTGACCCTGGTGGCAACTTATTTTCGTTCACCGACCTCCAATCCAGATATTCTATCCCATCTCATCATTTTTATATGTATATCCAAACACGTCATTACATTCAATCCCTACCCACTCCTTTGACCACGGATAAAGCGATGTCAACATTTGCTTCTCTCCTCAAACTTATCTCCTCTGTACCGTACAAAATTAGTTTATTGTATGAACCCCTAGCTTCCATTTCAGCCTCATCCCATTGGGATTCCTCTCTACAGAAATGGTCCATAGACGTCCCGGGTATCATCCTATTGTCAGACCTGCTCTCTCAATATGACACTTCTCTAAAATTTTTGCAATCTTCTTATTTACAAGAGGTCCATATTAGAATGATACATAGAGCGTATATCTCCCCTGCTCAAAGGAGATATATGACAACCCTTGAAACCGGGGCCTGCATTAAATGCTCAATGTCTCATGCCACATTTATTAATTGCGTGTGGGAATGTGGTAAAATAAAAAAATTCTGGAATAAATTGATCCAACTAATCAACTCCATGTTCTCTACCACCGTACTCCCTGACCCTTTAGCATGTCTATGTGGAAATTTCAAATACTGGGATTTAGGCCCAAATAAGAAATCAAAACTCCGTTTGCTAATCACGATTGTTACGGTTGCTAAAAAAATTGTTCTTATCCATTGGACCAAGCATTCTGCTCCCTCCATATCAGAAGTCAAACACAAATTGTTACAAATATTATATTATGATAGACGCACTACTATGCCTGACATTGAACATGGAGTCGAAAAATTCTATCATAAATGGGAATATTTCATTAATATATTAGACGAGCATTCGCAAAACCATATTCTTCAATTATTTTAAAACACTTCATGGAACTTACTTAGGAGACTTTCTACTGAAACAGGACATTTGTCCTAGGTTGAAAATCTATTTATTTAGATTTTGTCTGACAACACTAACTTGTCAGGATAGAACACCGGATTTAAGATGATTTATATTCCCTCTCCACCTCTTTCCCATCCCCTCTTCCTCTTTATGTGTTTGTTGTGTCCCCCCGTCCCCCCCCCCCCCCCCCCAATTTTTTATATGGTTTTGTTTTGTTTGGTTATGTTCTTACATGTGTCCAAAATGGTTGAGACATTTCACCATCTGTCGGATAGTTCTCTTTTTCTTTTACTTTGTTCTAAAAGTTACATTATGCTCTGACAGAATTATATTAAGGGAAGACTTTCTCTCCTTGGCTATTGTTGGATATGATTGTACAATACTTTCTACTTTTCTGTCGTATTACTGGATTTTCTGTATGTTCTTTGTGGCTCATTTATTGCAATAATTTGAATTGTACACTATACTTTTGAAAATTCAACAAAATATATTATAAAAAAAAAAAGATTGTATTTCTATTCTCCTCACAAAATTCTGCAATTTTTTTATATTTTTACATATTTAGGGAGACATTGGAGCTGATAGTGTAGGGCAGGGGTGGCCAGACTTTTGGGACCTGGCATCAATGCGTTGAAACTTCATTTAAAATGTATTTATTTAATAATTACATTAAAACCACTTAACTGACAAATTTTCCCTTCAAAATCATTCATAACATTGTTTTTTGAATATTTTTTATTTAAAATAGTTGAAAAAGTATTTTTTTTACAATATTTAAATATTATACTATGCACATCTGCAGAACGGATCTCCTCGTCAAAAACTGGGGGACACAGTGGGGCATAAGATCTGACCATGCCAGTTAAGTGGTTAAATAACAGCACCATAGTAATGTCAACATTAAAAAATATATATTAATAAACACAATGTAGTCATGATTGTGTGCAGATCAGCCCCCTGTGCAATCCACCACCCCCTGCATATTCCCCCTGTGCAGAATACCCCTACCCCCCACAGTGCAGAAAAGCCCCCTGTGCAATATACCATCTGCAAAACAGCCCCATGGGCAATACCCCCCGCTGTGCAGAACAACCCCCTCCCAGTGCTGAAACAGCCCACTGAAAACATACTGTACCCCCGTGCAGATCCCCTCCCAGTGTAGAAGAGACCCCTGTGAAGAACTCACGCTGGCCGGCTTCAGTGGCTCCCCGCTGGCTATCTTCAGTTGATCACCGCTGGCTGGCTGACTGGCCAGTGAATAACTCACGCTGGCTGGTTCCCTGCTGTTACGGCACTATGCCTACTTCCCGCCACCGCTGTCTGGATCAAACTGATGCAACAGGCGCACAGGCTTCTCACATTGCGGGTCGCGGGTGACATGACATCAGCCACGGACCCCGCGCAATGCATCACTGGGAAGCAATCAGAGGTGGCAAATTACAGCTATTATTACGAAGTTGGCCGCAAGCTACCGATAGATCTTGATCAACATTTTGGCCACCTCTGGTGTAGGGGATGTACATGCCCACGTGGCTCTCGCCACACTCACAAAGCACTCATCACACCTCCCCCGTTTCTCACAATAGGCCCTTGAATATTTTCAGCTCCAGGCCCATGTGGCCCTTAATCCAGCCCTGGCCAGAATAATAGGATAGAGAAAGCTTAACTTGTTGCTGGTCTAGGCATCCACCAGAAAAAGATGAAGATCAGTTACAGGACCATTATAGCCCCTGTAGAACTACAAGGCTCAGCAAAGAACTGTTTGGCAGTACCTGCTAGATATCAAGGAGGGGAAAGTGTACATCCAGACCTAGCTGTCCACTGGGGAAGATGATTGAATTACAAAGCATTGAAAGCAAGAATGAGAATGACCAGCAAGAAGTAGGTCTAGATATCGCTGAGTAGAGCTGAAAGACTTCATCGGTCAAATAAGTTAATTCCCAAATAACACAAACAAAAATGTGAGTTTAAGCCATGCAAACAGAGTCATCTACTGCTTTAGAGACTGTCTAGTACCTTGGTACTCTGTAAGCAATCCTCACATATCACCAGTGGGCCTACTGTATATTAAGTCCTTCACCAAATGCACCAATGAGCTCACAAAGGTTCACATTAGGACGAACACCAGTATAGACTAGAGAGTTATATTCTCTGGCAGCAAGCAGTATGGAAGCATACTCTGTTTTTGCATGTAAGTGTACATGAGGCACCAAATAAGGGTTATTATATACCAGTGCACAGTCTTTTGTATTTGCCTAATGACTGTCAATTTTACTAATCTGTTTGCACTTTCAATATTCAGTTATGCCTCGTGTGGTATATGCTTTAACATAAGTGACTGTGTTATTTTGAACTTGTAATGATTTCGCTGATTTGCTGATAGCCAGTTCAGGGTTTGTACTATTGTATGTATTTCCCCAAATTTCCCATCCTCCTATGTACCAAGTTTATGCCAACAGATTATTTCCGAGTTTCCACCCAATAAATGTATTAGGGTGACTTTTGTAACATATTGGCTTCTATTTACGATTCTGCACCAACAAACGTACGCAGGAAAACCCAGGCTAGGGGCTTTAAATTCTGCCATGCATATGAAATGTATTCTGTCTACCTAACTGCTGAACAGGCATGTACATTCACCTCTGGTTAAGTAAACATTAATATAAATCAGGCTCTGTGAGGCACTGAGGTAAACTTACAGTGGCCCCTGATTTTTAAAACACCAATAGATAAAAAAATGAAAAATTAAAGAAAATGATTGTGCAAAGGGATCTGAGTAATGTGTAAATTGTAATGTGCTATTTGCATGATAGTTGGCAATAAGGCACGTGCAATTGCAATGACCTGCAGTGCTAGTCCAGCATTCATCTTCACCAATTAGCCTAAAAGTCACCCTGATTTAGAACACACTAGAACGATGTGCACTTGACTGATATGCAGGCCAAAGGGCCGACATATTGTATTAGCGGTACACTTCAGAATTATGTTATGAAGGATGGAATGACATCTCGTTCCGTCCTTCATTACACTGCACAGCGTCGCATGCAATATTGGGGGTCATTCCGAGTTGATCGCTCGCTAGCTACTTTTAGCAGTCGTGCAAACGCTATGCCGCCGCCCACTGGGGAGTGTATTTTAGCTTAGTAGAAGTGCGAACGCTTGTGCAGCCGAGCTCTGCAAAAACAGTTTGTGCAGTTTCTGAGTAGCTCTGAACCTACTCAGCGCTTGCGATCACTTCAGCCTATTCGTGTCCGATTTGACGTCATACACCCGCCCAGCGAACGCCCAGCCAGGCCTGTGTTTTTTCAGACACGCCTGTGTTTTTGCAAACACTCCCTGAAAACGGTCAGTTGACACCCAGAAACGCCCCCTTCCTGTCAATCTTCTTGCGGCCGTCAGTGCGACTGAAAACTTTGCTAGAACCTATGCACAACCACAACGGGCTTTGTACCCGTACGTTGCGCATGCGCATCGCGGAGCATGCGCAGAAAAGCCGATTTTTAGCCTGATTGCTGCGCTGCGAACAACGGCAGCTAGCGATCAACTCGGAATGCCCCGTATTGTCTTGTTGGCTGTGCAGCACAGCCAACTGGACAATATTGCATGCAACTATGGGAATGGCAAGATTGGGCATACATAATGAACAATCTGGCTGATTTGTCATTCCGATTCAACCGGAAATTACATATCGGGCCGATATTGTTCAAGTGTGCAATCCAGCCTTAGTCTGGAGGAACCAAGTGTTGGTACAAGGAGTGTCTCCTTTCCAGAACAATAATGCTACTCACAGTGTTGGACATCCTGTTTAGTGCCCCCAGAATGTGCACAAGTCTTAATAGACAGCAGGAACTCACAAGGGTCTGTGTATTTGGAGGGGATTGTTGTGGCTGACATTTGGATTATACAATAAAGAGGTATGGGCAAATTTGAGGCTTATGCAATGAGGTGACTGTGCATAGTGGCTTGAAATGTGATCTGTATTTGGTGAATGAGATGTACTGCACAGAAAACCACTAAAGCTCATCTTGCATTTACACTTGTGCTTATTGCACAATTTGGACTTATTCCAGGTCTGGTCAGCAATGGAGATCTGCACATCTCTAGATAGATCTTAGTAATGTAAGCTATGCAGCAACGACTCCTACATCTTTGGATGAGGGGGGCTGCCGCTACCCGTGCTGCATGCAGTAGTAGGATAGAAGGAGAGCCCCAGTTGTGCGCAATGGATCTGGCAGGCGACGAGACTAGGGCATGCGCATAAGTGGTGATGGGACTGCATATTCACATTCTGCATCTGCTGCAGCCCATAGAAGCCGTGTAGGGCTGCCCGAAAGGCAGGGAGGGAGTGGCTTCCCACAGGAAGCATGCTCTCTACTAATCTCAGCCCAGCCTGGCAGTTCCAGAGGGAGAAAACACCTCCCCCCAGGGCTGCCTGTTATGTGTATGATTGGCGGATAGTACGTCCAATGGAAAGTCCCTGCCAGTCACAGTGTAGCCAATGCAGTTATGGACTGCAGCTGTTTCACCGAGGTACGGATTTTACATGGCTGGCTGCAGCCATGCAGCCCATAGGTAAAATCCAACACTGAGGCTATGGTTACATTTTTGAACTTCACTACACAAACTGTAAATGGAACAAAGACTATAGAGAACAAACTATATAACAAACTGGTAATCACTCTGTGAGAAATTAAATAAACACATACTGTAGATGTATCAGTATTACTGTAGCTGTATCAGTAAGTGACAAACAAATGGAAAACATTTTTTAGAGGTTCATTTATCTGAGCACTGATGGTCAGAGGTTCTGGGCTGCTTTTCCGCTGGTGGCACTTGTTCAACCCTCTAGTCACATGATTTACGTGTTAGTTTGTCCTTTTGTTACCAGAAATAGAGTCAATAGAGAACAGACAAACCCACACTTACAGTTTTTACTATCATGTGGTTTTTGTTAAAGCCGCAGGTCTCACAGGTCTACCAGATAATGAAGACAAAACTTTTTTCAGTTCCTGTATATCTGTATTCCCTTCTGACCAGCTACTCTTACCAGCATGACACATAACACCGAAATGGCAAGGGTAGTACTTTCCTCTGTAACTCCAGTCAACAAAGCACTGTTTGTTCTATTAACACGCTGCCTGAAGGTTTTGGACCTTGACTCCTCAGTATGCCAATATTTATCTAAAAAATATATTGAGCATTTAAAGGATTGAAACAGAAAATCAATATTCTTTCAAGTAGTAGAAAGTATGGCATTACAAACTGCTGTAATTAAAGTGCAGACACAGTTTGACCTCTTCAAACAGTTCAGTCTGCATTGTCTGCTAAAACAAACACTTACAGTAAACCCCAGGTGCTTACAATTTAAAATATGACTGCTTTCCAGCAATAAACTATTAATTAAAGTGCTTAACCCACAGCAATAAACCAGCTAGCTCCAAACACTTTACAGCACGTGAAAATAATAAAAGCAATTGACAGGGTGATGGAGCAATTAGTATATTTCTGTTATTTGCAAAATAGGTTCAGTCAGAACTAAAACAAGCAAAAAACTAAATGTTCTGAACCCATTAATATTAGAGAGAAAATTGATATTTTAGTTCTCGGTGCTTCAGCCTTTCTCCAATCCAGCTTGTCCAAATAAAGGCTCCAGTGGTTTATTTCTCTTATCCATGACCTACACTCCTCAATACTATTTGTATAGGTAATGTAGATGTATTTGGCAATATTGATCTCTATGACAACTGCCTTTCTTTTTCACATCTTAAACTCCAGCGTGTGTCTAGATAACTGTATGGATTATTTAAACTGTGAAAGAAAGGACAAGAGCATGTGTCATGTAGCCAGCAAAAAGAAAATTACTAGTTGGACTAAGTAAAGTTGGTGAGGATGACACATCATTGGCTTAAACTAAAAGTCATATTGGTTGCTATAACATACAGTACCTCTCACCATGACCCATTCCAGGAGGGACAAAATGCTCTGTTCCTGGATTTCCCTCTTAGTTTATAATTGCCATCAACTGTGTTGAACTATTTATTTGATAAAAAAGGTGATGGCAAAGTCTGCATACTGTGAAAAGGATGCTTTAAACTTGTGTTTATTGTAATCTGGGAGTAGGTCCTAGGGTTGACCACTGACCACTGAAGGTTTTCCACAGTCAATGGTTTTGTTATCACTGGCAGAGGACCAATGGTTCTCTGCCATGAATGACAGACATGCAGCAATGTTTATTTTAATTATTCCCAGTGCAGGAGACACTGCACTTAGCCCTTTGTCACATTGCTTGGTCTGCCCCCTGCTACCCTGACTTGCCCACTACCTTCTGAAATGTGAGACTCTCTAATTCTTTATCCCATTCAAAGCTAAGAAATATTTTTCCAGGAACTTGAAATATCTGCAGTCAAGCAAGTTGCCCTCTCACCAGAAAATGATGAATATTAAGCCCACTCCACTATCGACCCCTCCCCTACGTATTAAACACCACATACCACCCTGGAAGTCATGTACTGGGGCCCCTTCATTCAGCCCAACGCCTCCTTCTACAGTTTAGTGTTCTCCCTCCCGCCCCATCTGTGCAGTAAAGGAGTAATTAGCAGAAATTACTACTCCAGGTTCCACATGCTGAGTGGAAGATAGGTGGAACACCCCCTACGTCTCGCTGTACATCAAAGCTGCCGCTGATAGCACCCCCCACCCCTACCGCTGGAGGATGGGTAGGAGCCCCAGGGCATTGCTGTGCCCAGGGGCCCACACTGCTGTTAAGATGGCCCTGGATGCCAGGATGATCTTCGATTGCTAAAAAATCAAAGACCTTAATCAGATGGTAGCTCCGCTTCAACTTCCTGAACCCAGGATTCAATAGCTTTTGCAGCCCAAGAAGCCGCAATAGTGGGCCTATGCACAGCTCCTGCAAGAGTGTAAATAGACTTCAAGCAACCCTCCACATGCTTATCCATCTGTTCCTTCAGAGAGGTGACGGTAGTGACAGGCAAAGCAGATGACACCACCAGACGTGTGACCTGTGAGTCCACCGGTTGCGTTGTTTCCCAATTTTTACTTAACTCTGCAGCGAGGGGAAAACGAGCTAGCATCTTCTTAGACAGGGAGAATTTCTTTCCTGGATGCTCCCAGGATTCCTGATGTATGTCAACCAAATGTTCAGAATGGGGTAAAACTAATGTAGTAACCTTCTGACGCTTGAACTTATCAGGTTTCTTAGAGGTACAGTATCTGGAGGTTCTGCGTCATCATCAATTTGAAGAATTAGTCTGATAGCCTCCAAGAGGTCAGGAACATCCACGTGTGTAATAGATTCCCCATCAGAAGCATCTACATCAGTGTCTGGGGGGTTGGTATATACGCCATCTTCATCGGATGAAGTATCCGAAACATGTGTGGATTGTGAGGAAGTAATGGCCTTCTTAGAGGACCCCTTGGTCCTAGGCGGGCGAGGGTTAGGTTTTTTTTTTAGCCAAAGACTGATTTAATTGCTGTAACTGAGTGGACAGATTATCTGCCCATGGCGGATTAACTACAGGGACAATACGTGGCTGTAATGGCACAGGAGGTCCCACAGGGGATGCAAGTCTAGTTACTAGCATAGTCAGCAAATTAGAAAAAGCAGCCCAAGGTGGGTCTTGGTGTGCCCCCGGTGCTGCAGACTGACTGAGGGGTAAAGGACCCCCGGTACCTGAACCCTCAGCTGCAATGTTTTCCTCGAGACAATCCATGGCATCAGCACTGCACGGCGCAGGATCAGCCATGGATCTACCACCCTGTTTAGCAGACATTATTGGGAAGCGTAACCTTAGGGCGTAATAGTACAATATAACCACACAAAATACCTGACAAAAAAACCCTGTATAGTGTGACTGCAAAGCAGAGCACAAACAGAGAATTTAAGAGGTATATCGTGACTGAAACACACAGAGAAAAATACCAAAGTAGTATATCCTGTGAAACACTATATTATATAAGAACCCTGATGCACTTAGCCCCCTTCAGGGTACAGAATATAGGGATAGAGATATGTGTCAGATACACAGAATAGAGACCACACAGCAGCTATTGGCACACACAGTCATATGTACAATGCAGAAATTATTACAACCAACAATAAAACTGCACTGGACTAGCAATACTAAGTAACTGGACTACTAAGTAAAGCTATGTATGTATACAGATATAAGTACTGGCAGAGAACATGGAGAGAGAGAGAGAGAGAGAGAGAGAGAGAGAGAGAGAGAGAAATTTGCAGTCAAGTGTCGCACTGGTGCAGTTCCAAGTGAAATACCAGCATGTGCCTCTGAGAGATACATTGACACTGAATATGTTGCATTCATGCTAAGGGATAAATGTCATAGGTTGCTATTTTTTTTAAAACATGCAAGATTCCCGCAAAAAACTGTTTTCATTTCACCTGTGTGGGTACAGTAAGGGTGGATATGTTCAACCCATATGAGATGTTCTTGTGTAGACTCCTCACTATTGAGGAGCAGTGCAGGAGATGGGCGCAGAAGCAACAACAAATCCAGGGCCCCATTATTGTACATGCCAGACAAAATAGCTTCCAACTTAATCTGTCACTGTTTCTTAACGGTCAACCTTAAACATCCCTGGTTAATTATGTATTACATGTAAAGTTATACAGATACAGATGTGTACACACACACACACACACACACACACACACACACACACACATTTTGTTGCACCCATTCTATCTTATGGACCGCGGGTGCATCCGCAATGCAAGCACTAATCTGCGGGCAGGCTAATCACAGCAAATGACAAGCTACAGTATCTGTTGGTTTTTTTTGTGGCCAACGTAAAATTTCCAGTTTTTGCATAATATATACACAGTAAAAAAATCTCAGTTAGTAAAAGAATCTCAGTTAAAATTTATTTTAACAAAAAAAATTACTAAACACAGAGGTTATTTATATAGCGCACACATATTCCGCAGCGCTTTGCAGAGAATATTTGGCCATTCACATCAGTCCCTGCCCCAGTGGAGCTTACAATCTATATTCCATACAGGGCCGGTTGGAGCGCTTGCAGCGCCCCGGGCAGGCAATGGGGGCGTGGCTTTATACAGGGGGCGTGGTAAGTTACACCCCCTGTACAGTATGAGCGCCGCTGAAATTATGTGCGGTGCGCGATGACGTCATCGCGCACAGCACAGTAAAGGTTCTCTCCATGAAGGGAAACTAGACGCCACGCGTCTAGTTCCCTTCACAGCGGGGGGCAGTAGGACAGACCGGGCAGCGGGGGGCACAGCAGCAGCGGATCTTGCCGTGGTGCGGCGCCCTCCGGATAGCGCCGGCGCCCTCCGGAAGGCGGCACCCCAGGCAAAAGTCCTGCTTGCCCGTGGCAAGATCCGCTACTGATTCCCTACCAACACACACACACACACACACACACACACACACACACACACACACACACACATTCACACTAGAGTTAATTTTTGTTGGAAGCCAATTAACCTACCAGTATATTTTTGGATTGTGGGAGGTAACCAGAGTGCCCGGAGTAAACCCACGCAAGTACGGGGAGAATATACATATTCCACACAGTTAGGGCCATGGTGGGAATCAAACCCATGACCTCAGTGCTGTGAGGCAGTAATGCTAACCATTACACCATCCGTACTGCTTATGTTGATAGTGTTACAATGGCACAGTGGCCGAGTCGCCGGGGACTGAGAGTGTCAGGTCCAGGGGTGTGGATGGCAGGGCTGTGGCACATGAATGGGTGTTGTCTCTGGGGTAAGTGATTCAAGTATTTGTATCACCCACATGTGTGTACACTGGTGTATTGTCCTAAAGAAGGGGTATGTGACCCTGTTGTTTCTGGATTACAGCAGGCAGACATATTCTACTGCCTTCAACAGCATGTAAATCGTTTGTTACTTCCGGGAAGTGACCTATGGAATAACCACACCCACCATCCAATAGGCCACATAGAGATGTGCACCGTCCCCGCACTGAGGACACCACCAACATCCACTGTCACAGTAAGTGCACTATTGGTGTATCCGCCATGCACTGTATCCTGCATTGTATCCGACACACACTGTATCCTGCACTATATTAAACATGCACTGTATCCGGCTAGCAATGTATCCAGTAATGTATACAACCCGCACTGTATCCAACCACCATTTTATCTGACCTGCAATGTATCCCGCGCTGTATCCAACCAGCAATGTATCTAGCACTGTATCTGACCCACACAGTATCAAACCTGCAGTGTGTCCAACATGCACTGTTTCTGACTCGCACTGTATCCCACACTGTATCCAACCAGTAATATATCCCGCACTGTATCCAAACCACACAGTATCCAAACCACACAGTATCCTACCAGCACTGTATCAAAGGGCTAACTGGTAACTTTCAGCCTGGGGGGGGGGGGGGGGCAGACTCAAGAAAGTAGCCCAGCCTTTCACAAGGAATCTGCCGTTAGTTGGCACTGGAACACTTAAATTGCACTGGCCTCACGAGCAGATGGCACCCTGCCCCCTGACCATCCAGCCCCTGTCTGTATCCAACCCACTCTGTATCCAACCAGCAATGTATCCAACCAACACAGTATTCAACCCACTGTATACGACCCGTAGTGTATTCTGCACTGTATCCAACCAGCACTGTTTCCGACCCGCACTGTTTTCAACACTGTAGTTACAAAAAAGGCCCAAATTAAGAGATTTTAGGGTTCTTTTGTAAATTTTTGAAAAAAATCCAAATCCAAAGGCATGCAGGGCGGTTTGGCAAATCCCAATCCAAAGCCGACCGACGAATCAGAACCAAATCCAAATCCAGCAAACATGGCCCGGCGCACATCCCTAATCGTGTGCAACCAGATCAAATAAGATGGTGGAGTGCTGTAAGGATCAATGGATATTATCCAGGACTGTTTTTAAATGATTCATATTATTATCTGTGCAAATTAGGATGATATCATTATATAAATTGCAGCGAATACACCAAGATGCAGGTTGGATGAGTGCGGCTATATATATATATATATATATATATATATATATACAGTATATATGTGAACTCCTTAATAGAATCATAATCTCAATAGAAGATCAAAGGTTTCTTAATTTCATGACACGTTACATAACGCCAACAGATGGACATAATCTGCCAATTGGGATTTCTTTGATCTCTTAAGCCCAGTACCCACGGGCCGATGCAGGAGAAATGTGTGCTGAGCGAACCGCTCAGCACACATCTCTCCCGCCGCTCAGCACAGCGCGATATGTGCTGAGCATGCGGGGGGAGATGGGGGGGCGCTCATTTCACCCAGCGGGTAAAGTGAGCGACCCGCTAGATTGGCCTGCACAGCAGGCCAATCTAGCACCAGCGATAGCGATGTGCGGGGCTGCGCATCGCTATCGCTGTAGGGGGTACACACGGAGCGATCATGCTCAAATTCTAAGCAATCTAGTCAGATTGCTTAGAATATCGCTCCGTGAGTACGCCCCTTTAGACTTTGTATCTGTTCAACTATATGGAAAGCATGCCCTTATTTTTCTTTTCATTTTTTCAATATACAATTGAATTAAAGAAAAAAATGTTTTTAATTACCTATTATAACAAAACAACTAAATTTACAGAAAATAGTGTTATTTATAGAACGCCATGACATATAACCATATAAATAATATAATGTACCATTGTTAAAAATATGAATATAGAAAAATGTTAATGTTCCATATTATTATCTTGCATACTTAGAATTTTAATTCTAAAGTAATTTAGCTTCCTTATGTCATAATCCAGGAGCTATTTACATGTATCTCCCAGCCTGATATTCATCTGTTGAGGGACATATAAAGATGCACTTTCTTTCATATACTCATTAGAGATTCAAAGAATGTCGCTGATGGTTGTTTTATAGCAATTAGTGGAAAGGGAAAGAAAGGCATGTTACCATAGCAATATCTTTATGATAATCTACAACATAAATGCTAAAACTAATTTAATAGAAGCAGATATGACTGACACTTAATACTGACACCATAATATTTGTTTTATGTATGCAGTAAAATTACAATAAAGGTAACGAGATCTTTATACCTGTCTCTTTCAATCAGACTTACAGTATGTATTGTTTGTTTCATCAGGTAGTTTGTTATATTTGTAAAAATTTCGTCAACATACAGTACATTGGGGCAGATGTATTAACCTGGAGAAGGCATAAGGAAGTGATAAACCAGTGATATGTGCAAGGTGATAAAGGCACCAGCCAATCAGATCCTATTTGTAATTTACATATTGGAGCTGATTGGCTGGTGCCTTTATCACCTTGCACATATCACTGGTTTATCACTTCCTTATGCCTTCTCCAGGCTAATACATCTGCCCCAGTATGGGATGTGCTGAGGCTTTGAATCTGACGGATTTAAAACCGTCTGTTGAAATGTTAACCTTTTTTTATGAAGGCAGGCTAGTTATATAAACTTCTATTCTTAATCACATTTACTGCTTGTTATTTTCCTGTTTGATGAAATTAAATAACACATTAACAGTATCCAAATTAAATTTACACCAGTAAACCAGATTCTATTTATTAAAAGCATTTACTATTTTTTTTTTTTTTAAATATCTGTGCACTCAATAATGGAAACTACTTATGTAATTTTATTATTTATTTAAAGACATCCCTAAATATAACGTTATTTATTGAATGACTGCTGTTTTTATTTCCCCTTCTGGTTCTGTGCAATAAATACTGGCAGAAATGCATTTGAGAAAAAGTGTAAGGTTATAGCCAGCATGGAAACATGGGTTGAGTACAGGTAGTTTCATTTACTGCCAGACTTTCTGCTTAGTTTGTACATTCCTGTGTCTGCTATTTGTGCTTCCTTAAAAAAAAGAAAGGAAGACCCACAGAGGCCTCCATATTTACAAATATCTAATTGTGGGTCTGGTTAAGAGATATGCACTCCAAAAATCCACAGCAGAGGTGGGGGCTGCAGCACAGTCTAAAATTCAGATAGGGGAGCCACACCAACTGTCACCCCATATGCTGCCAAACACCGCCGGCCGGGACTCACTGGCAGCTGGTGTTCTCCCTTATTTGAATTTTGGACTGTGCTGCAGCCCCTCCTCTAGAGCCGCCACTGCTTGTGACTGTATTTTAAGATGCACCTATTTTAGGATACATGAGACTATGTTTGTTTAAAAATGGGCTTGTTGTCCTTAACTAGGAAACTCCGCCGGTCCAAAGGGATGCGGAAAGATACTTCACCTAAAAGATGTATCTTAACAATACGCAGTGGTGAATTTCCCAATAGGCACGTATCTAGGGGCGGCACTTGTTTGGGGTCAGGACTTGGATGCTTGTGGTGGTACTGTCAGCCTGAAAGGTTACCATGCGTGTAAACGGGTAGGACATGCACATACTGCCGCTGTACACCTTAGTAAATATGTATGCATAATTAAAAATAAAGAAATGTCAGTGTTTTTTTTTAAATTATTCTATTAAATTGGCTATCATAAAATGAGGGCTTATAACCAATGAATAAAAATAATAAAATTAGGCAGGCGGGGGGTGGTCATTACTGTTGTGCCTAGGGGCAGCCTCTCCCCTAAATCCACTCCTGACAATACGTGTACGTTTAAATTGTACATACCTCTATAGACTGTCATACTGCCCAATACTTTGAGCGATGGATTCGGGACTCCTTCAACTAGCATCCAAAAGGGGCATGGCTTTGGGGCAATGCAGTGATCGTGAGCCACACCCCTTATTTCCATTACAAAAAAATGTGACTGTCCTGAGAAAATCAGGACAGTTGGGAGGTATGGACTTTAGTTGATATGGGTTTTTCCTACATTTACTGTGCAAAAAAGCTCCTCCTAAATAATAAATTCCATTAACCATTTCATGAATCCCTTATTAGTGCACAGTCACATTGGTGCTTTAACTGCCTAGAGTGCAGCCCAGAGTTTCTATTACAGGGGCAGAATTAACCCTTGGTGCACACTGATGTTTTTTGTTACTGCCCACAGTGTAGCCCAGAGCTCATAATACAGGGCAGCCTTAACCCTTTACTGGTGCACACTGGTGCTGGAACTGCCCACAGTGCAGCCCACAGCTCCTAATAGTAATACAGGGCAGCAGTAATACTTTACTGGTGCACATTGGTGCTGGCAGATGTTTCTTATATGCATATAGTACAGTGCCAGATTAAGGATCACATGGGCCTGGAGCTGAAATTTATGAAGGGCCTATTGTGTACCGTCGCAGGGGGTGTGACCAGCAACAGTGGGGTTGTGTCATTCAGGGCCCGCCACACATTGGGGCAGATGTATTAAGCCTGGAGAAGTGATAAAGCAGTGATAAGTGCAATGTGATAACGCACCAGCCAATCGGCTCCTACCTATCAATTTACATATTGGAGCTGATTGGCTGGTGCGTTATCACATTGCACTTATCACTGCTTTATCACTTCTCCAGGTTTAATACATCTGCCCCAATGTCCCTTATCCGAGTCAAAGCTGCCAATAATTCCAGCAGCCGCTCTCCAGCCAACAAGTAACTGCAGGTACTTTTTGGATTGAGAGCAGCTGCTGTAATTGTTGGTGGTCTTGAAATTGGTCTGGAAGGGGACCGAAGCATCGACACTTAAGGTGACTTTATGATTGACAGCCTTTATTACAACATGTGATGCAGGTTATACTGTTTCTGGTGGTCTTACATTTCCATTCTTTCTTCCATATCTATTTTTATATATATATATATATATATATATATATATAATACACATTGCGCCACATAGCCCCTTATACACATTGCGCCGGGTAGCCCGTTATACAAATTGCACCAGTTAGCTGTCACTCACCATCTGGCGACTGTGGTTCCCCGGCTCTATGTTCTTCTCGTACTTCCGCCCAGCGTGAAGCTGAGGGTGAGTGAGTAGTGGCATGAGGCGGCCGGCAGGAATGGGCCAGGAGAGGGAGGGTGGCCGGCAGCAGGAAGCGGCAGGAGGCACTGCGATGCAGGCAGCGACGGGTGCCGATGGTGCCTTTGTCACCCGCCCTGCTAGCCAGCACCTAAAACCGCCACTTGCGGAATCCCCCGAGCAGCAACCCTCCCCGTATTGGCCCCCTCACCCCACAGCCAACACTCCAACAAAGTCCCTCCCAGTGCAGCCAAATGCACAAGGACCGAGCATCCACAGACGTGCAGATCACCTGCCTGAGCTTACGTAACCTCCAATGTAAGCAACCCAGTGTCTGTGCACACAACCAACCCCAGCAACATGCTCATATCACCACATACACACAAAGCCTGCCCCCCACACACACACACACACTCCCTAGTCCCTACACACACACACACACACAGTCCCTACACATACGCACACACACAATGCCTGCCCGCCACACACACTCCCTACACACACACACACACACACACACACACACACACACACACACACTCCCTACACACACACAGCCTATTTCCAGAGTCCCTACACATACGCACACACACAATGCCAGCCCCCCCCCCACACACTCCCTACACACACACACTCCCTACACACAAACACAAAGCCTGCCCCCCCACACACACTCCCTACACACACACACACAGCCTATTTCCAGAGTCCCTACATATACGCACACACACACAATGCCTGCCCCCCACACACACTCCACACACACACACACACACACACACACACACACAAAGCCTGCCCCCCCACACACACACTCCCTACACACACACACACTCCCTACACACATACAGCCTATTTCCAGAGTCCCTACACATATGCACACACACAATGCCTGCCCCCCCACACACACTCCCTACACACACACACACACACACACACACACACACACACACACACACACACACACACTCCCTACACACACAGCCCATTTCCAGAGTCCCTACACATACGCACACACACAATGCCTGCCCCATCCCCACACTCCCTACACACACACACAGCCTATTTCCCCAGTCCCTACACATACGCACACACACACAGAGCCTGCCCCCCCCCACATACACACTCCCTACACACACACAGCCTATTTCCAGAGTCCCTACACATACACACACACAATGCCTGCCCCCCCACACTCCCTACACACACACTCCCTACACACACACAGCCTATTTCCCCAGTCCCAACATACGCACACACACACACACACACACACACACAAAGCCTGCCCCCCCCACACACACACACTCCCTACACACACACACACACACACACACACACACACACAGCCTATTTCCAGAGTCCCTACACATACGCACACACACAAAGCCTGCCCCCCCCACACACACACACACACACAGCCTATTTCCCCAGTCCCTACACATATGCGCGCACACACACAAAGCCTGTCCTCCCCCCCACACACACACTCCCTACACACACACACTGCCAATTTCCCCAGTCCCTACACATACGCACACAAAGCCTGTCCCCCCCCCCCCCACACACACACTCCCTACACACACAGCCTATTTCCCCAGTCCCTACACATACGCACACACACACAAAGCCTGCCCCCCCAACATACACACACAGCTTATTTACCCAGTCCCTACACATATGCGCACACACACGCAAAGCCTGTTCCTCCCCACACACACACACTCCCTACACACAAATAGCCTATTTCCAGAGTCCCTACACAAACGCACACACACACACGCACAGCCTATTTCCCCAGTCCACACACACACACCGTGTACCCCCAAGCCCCTCCCCTCCCACACACAGAGCCTGCCCCCTCTAATCACCATATACATACAGTCACCCTGTTCACGCCAGTTCCTACCCATACCCCCAGCCTGTCCCTTCCAACATACGTACCCTGTTCCCAACAGCCCTCCCACTCTCCTCCGTTCCCAGAGTCACACTGAGCCTTCCGGACACAGCATTGCACACAGACCAACCAGTCAGAGGCGTGGCCTAATTACGGACCCGTGACCCCGCCCCCTTTTAGGGAACAAACCCCTACCATTAAACGAGTACCAGTACCACTAGCCGGCCCAGCAGAGGAGTCACGGTACCAGACAATCAGCTTGTCACTCTGCGTCCCAGCAAGCAAGTCCACCGCTGCGCCGGCTGCTGTTATTATGCACGGTGGAGGGGAGACGCTTGTGGCTATCTCACAGTGTGACAGCGCAGGGGAGGAGGAAAGAAATCTTTCGGCACAGGGGGATCCTGTGGGCCTGTTTTGATGGGGGGGCCTGGAGCTGCAGCTCCACCCGCCCCATTGTTAATCCGGCTCTGATATAGTATACTGTATATATTGTGTGTGTCACAGCGTAAAGTTGCTGTCATTTGTTAAAAACAAAGTTGTGTGTTCAGGGCTAGGCAGTGGTACTGTGTTTTAATAATGTTCAGTAGATTATGTTTCATTGCCTTAATAATATAAGTGCAGTGAGTCGTTATGGATCATGATCAGTTAATGGAAGAGCAGGAGCAGCACCCAAGTGCTAGTGCTGTGGCTGCTGCCAGTCATTATAGTACTATAACATCTACCAAAGGTGGTCCAGGGGGCATAAAGTTTAAGAAAGGGCCCCTCAAATCAAAATATTTCACAATGAAGAATAAAAAGAAGTAGATGTGTCACCTTTTGCAAAAACACCCTCAAATGTTTGTTGTTGGGTTTGTTTGTTTTTTCATTTTAACAAAATGCTGAAAACAGCTAAAATCATATAATGTGGGCATGTTTTTGTTCCTAGAGTATTATTAACCTCAATAACATTACTTTCAAGTAATTTCCAGTCAATTTTTTACCACATCACAGCTCACAATATTTTTCACCAATATTGGGCAAAGGCTGGCTGGCTAAACTAAGTAACAGAGCAGCTGCACAAACACACGGCAGTCACATAGTTACATACTGTTGTAACATGGGACCCAATTCAGATCTGATTGCAGCAGCAAATTTGTTAGCTAATGGGCAAAACCATGTGCACTGCAGGTGGGACAGATATAACGTGCAGAGAGAAATAGATTTGGGTGGGTTATTTTGTTTCTCTGCAGGGTAAATACTGGTTGCTTTATTTTTACATTGCAATTTAGATTTCAGTTTGTACCCACCACACCCAAATCTAACTCTCTCTGCACTTGTTATATCTGCCCCCCCCCCCCCCCTGCAGTGCACATGGTCTTGCCCATTAGCTAACAAATTTGCTGTTGCGATCAGATCTGAATTAGGCCCCTAGTTAATGAGGTTAAAAAAAGACAAAATGTCCAATGAGTTCAACCTGTATTATAATTCTTACACTATTCTATATTTAGCTAAAGTTTACTATAATGACCCAGCTGAAGTAATGTTTTAAGTCTAATTAGCAACTATAATTCATGCTGTTCCTAAAATACAATTATTTGAAATGCTAAATTTATGGATATCTTTTTTAGTTAGATATTTATCAAGTACATTTTTAAACATATTTACCGTGTCCACCATCACTAATTTCTCTGGCAGAGAGTTCCAAATCCTTACTGCCCTTACTGTGAAGACACCTTTCCTTCATTTGGTATGACATTTTCTCTGCTCTAGCTTCAGAGGGTGACCCAGGGGCATAGGGCGGGTGGAGCAAGTGGAGCTTTGACAGAAGGCGCCGGCTCCCTGTAACACAGCTGAGAGCCGGGATCTCGGGGTAGGAGGAGATCACTAGAAGAGAGGGAAGGGGTGGCCACCACACTGCCTGCATGTTCCATGTAACTGATTGCAGTGCAGAGAGTCCAGTGCAGTGTAGTGTGGTGTGTTGTTAGGGAAGTGGGGAGGTTTGGAGGCTTGTCAGAAGATAGATGCTTCCTGGCTGTCAGGTATCTGCATTCAGTGATCTGGAACATGCAGGCAGTGTGGTGGCCACCACTTCCCTTTCCTCAGTCCTTTCCTTCTACCCACGGAGGCCCAGCCTGTCAATCACATAGAAGCTTTGCCCCTCCAGGCTAGAACGAGGTGCTGCTGCCCCCTTGGTGAGAATTAATATGTGTATACTGTATGTATATGTGTGTGTATATGTGTATGCTGTGTGTTTATGTGTATATGTCTGTGTTTGTGTGTGTAAATGTGTTTGTTTGTAAATGTGTGTATACAGTATGTCTGTGTGCATATGTGTGTTCATGTGTATATATGTATGTGTGTGTTTATGTGTATATATCTTTGTATACAGTATATGTGTGTATATATTTGTGTTTGTGTGTATATATCTGTGTATATGTGTGTGTTTATGTATGTCTGTATATCTGTGTGTATATTTGTGTGTATATATCTGTGTATGTTTATGAATGTGTATATCTGTGTATATTTGTGTGTATATATATCTGTGTATATGTGTGTGTTTATGTATATCTGTGTGTATATGTGTGTGTGTGTGTGTGTGTGTGTGTGTGTGTATATATATATATATATATATGTGTGTATATATATATGTGTATATGTGTGTGTGTTTATGTATGTCTGAGCCTATATGTGTGTGAATCTACGTATGTATGTATATATATATGTAGTGGTGGGTGGGGGTGCCATGACATGGCCCTGTTCCGGGTGTCATGTCTCCACGCTTCGCCTCTGGGGTGACCACGTGTCCTGTGCTTCTGTTTAAGCATGTGTTGCAAACTAGTAATATATTAGAGCAATAACCAATAAAAAGGGAATGCACAGTTTACAAATCAAGCACTTCAGCAATAGGAACTGCCACTTTTGTGGCTGAAATGCTTGGTTTGTTTGGGCCCCAACAAAACAATCTCTTGATAGTACTACTTATGATTGTTGTTGTTGTTGTTATTATTCTTATATTTTATTGTATGGTGTCCAAAGGGATCTGCAGCACCCCTTATAGGGGATATACACAAATGAGCAAACCAAGAAAAAAAGCACTTGCAGTGTGAGACAGTATAGGACAAGTACAAGGTATATACAGAAAACCTGGGGTTAGGTGGAATCAAAGGGAGTATTGATCATTAATGAGGAAGTTGATGATGAGGGTCTTGGTGGTGGAGTGCTGGTCCAAACCTGCTGGTTGCTGATATGCGACTGCTGGTTATTATTTTATAAGTTATTCTAATTTTGTTAAATAAGTTGCATGAACTGAAAATGATGTAACATGGAGGAAGTGCCTGGGTGGTTAAAGTCCCTACCTCTAATATCTCTACCATCACAAATGTTACAGATGCCTTTACAAATATCCGGATTTGGGTAAAAATAATCCCACACTCAAGAGGTTTTTTGGTCTTATGCCCAGTCATGACAATTACTTTTTTTTTTTTATAACAAACAAGAACAGCTGCCACTGGTGGCTGACTTACTCAAACAACATCATCAACATCCTCATTAGCATCACGTAGTACACAAATATCCACCTCATCCTGTTGCAATTCCACACAAGCATCCTCAATTTTTATTATCTGTCACCATCTTTTCTTGCACATTGCATCCCCACATTTGCACAGGATGCAGAAATGATGGAAGGTGTCTCTCAATGACAATGTCAGAATTGTCAGACTCACACATACTATAGCTAACATGGATAACCCTAGACCATCCCCAGGGATTTGAGAACACACAGTTTGTTCTTCAGTCTTAGTGTTCTTCTTTTTTGGGGAACTGGTTTGTCTGTTTTAAAGGTGACACCTCTTCTTCTTTTCTTTAACATTGTGAAATATTTAGATTTCAGGTGCCCTTTCAAAAAAAGTCTGTCCCCTGGATCAGCTTTAAATGACTGACAGCAACCAAAGCACTAGTACTGGGTTGCTGCTCTTGCACCCCTATCGACTGATCCATATTGACTCACAGTGTTGTTATAAACATTAGCACCCACTGAATATTATTTTTTAAGTACAGTGCCTGAATAACACATCACACACATTTTATTTTTATAATGATGATTTGCCTAACACTGACAGTCACAGGAGGTAATTCAGAATTGATCGCAGCAGCAAATTTGTTAGCAGTTGGGCAAAACCATGTGCAGTGCAGGGGGGGGGGGGGGGCATATATAACATGTGCAGAGAGAGTTAGATTTGGGTGGGTTATTTTGTTTCTGTGTAGGATAAATACTGGCTGCTTTATTTTTACACTGCAATTTAGATTTCAGTTTTAACATACCCCACCCAAATCTAACTCTCTCTGCACATGTTATATCTGCCCCCCTGCAGTGCACATGGTTTTGCCCAACTGCTAACAAATTTGCTGCTGCGATCAACTCTAATTTAGGCCCACAGTGCGCAGCCCACAGCCCTTCACTGAGGACACTGACGCAGTAGCCTACAGCTTAATCTTCACTGACAGTCACACTGCAGCCCACAACCCCTCACTGATGACAGTGATAGTGTGACACAGGCACAGACAGTGCTGCAGCCCATAACCTTAGATCACTGATGATGATAACACTTACACAGTAGCTCACAGCTCTTCACTGATGACATTCTGACATTGACAGTCACAGACAGTGCAGCATCCCACAGCCTTAGGTCACTGATGATGATAACACTTACACAGTAGCCCACGGCTCTTCACTGATGACATTCTGACTAGAGATGAGCGGGTTCAGTTCTCAGAGAACCGAACCCTACCGGACTTCACCATCCGAACCCGGATCCAAGTCAGCCCCGGGTTTTCCCGCCTGACTCAAAACCAGAACGAGGCAAAACGTCATGATCCCGCTGTCGGATCCTCGCGGGGTTAGGATTCCATATATGGAGCCGCGTGTCCCCGCCATTTTCACTCCGGCATTGGAGAGTGTAGAGAGAGGATGTGTCTCCATCCTCTCAGTGTCCTCAGTATCCGTGTCTTGTGCTGCATCTGTCCAGGCACAGTGGTTGTATCCTCTGCTGCCATATCTCCAGTGCAGTGACGTGCGGTGAGGTCAATGACTGGGGAGGCACTGGCTAACAAAACTGGATTTACACACTCACTGTGCCCGTACACACACACACACACACACACACACACACACACACACACAATGTGCTCCCATATACTGTACTCACTATGTTCCCATACACACACTGCGCCTCCATACACACTGAGCTCACACACACACTGTGCCCCCATACACACCGAGCTCACACACACTGTGACCACCATACACACTGAGCTCACACACACTGTGACCCCCATACACACTGAGCTCACACACACACACACACACACACACACACACACACACACACACACACACACACACACTCTGTGGCTCTATACACACATATATACTGTGCTTCCGTATACTCACTATGTTCCCATATACACACACACACTATGCCCCCATACACACTGAGCTCACACAAACACACACACACACACACACACACACACACACACACACACACTGTGCCCCCATACACACTGAGCTCACACACACACACACACACACACACACACACTGTGCCCCCATGCACACTGAGCTCACACAAACACACTGTGGCCCTATACACACACATATATAATGTGCGCCATTTACTCACTATGTTACCATACACACACACACACACACACACACACACACACACACACACTATGCCCCCATACACACTGAGCTCCAGCACACACACTATGCCCCCATACACACTGAGCTCCAGCACACACACACACACTATGCCCCCCCATACACACTGAGCTCCAGCACACACACACACACACACACACACACACACACACACACACACACACACACACTATGCCCCCATACACACTGAGCTCCAGCACACACACACACACACACACACACACACAACTATGCCCCCATACACACTGAGCTCCAGCACACACACACACACACACACACACACACACACACACACAACTATGTCCCCATACACACTGAGCTCCAGCACACACACACACCATGCCCCCATACACACTGAGCTCCAGCACACACACACACACACACACACACACACACACACACACTATGCCCCCATACACACTGAGCTCCAACACACACACTATGCCCCCATATAGACAGCTGGACTCACCATCTCTGTAAAGCTGACTTCCTTGTCACATGACTGCTCAGCACCAGTCATGTGACCTGTATACGGGAGGCACACACAGCATCAGCTTTTTGAGGCTCCGGGATCACTTCTGTTACTGGAGCTGAGGCATATTGCAGGTCTGTGGTGACATTCACCAGTGTGTGTGTGTGGGTGGTGGTGGGGGGGGGGGGGGGGGGGCAGCAGCACACACATACACCAGCAGAGGAGCAGAGCAGGGAGAGCGCCTCCCTGCTTTGCAGACTCTGCTGCACCTAGACAGGAAGAGAGAGAGAGAGAGAGAGACGGACTCTGCACTGACAGTGACAACAGGAAACAGTCACTGCTCAGTGCTGGACGCGCTGACCAATCAAATCTGTCACACTGACAGGGGTGTGCTCTGAGGTGGGATGCAGGCACGCCCCTGTCACTGAGGCAGATCTGCTGGTGCCTCTACTCTACGTTTTTTTAATGGGATTTTCCTGCCCTCCGTTTGGCCACGCCTCCTGCCCCCCCCCCCCCCCGCTCAGACACTTTAACATTGTCAGCGTGAGGCAGCGCTCTCAGCTGCCTGCCACCCACAGTTTCCACAGCAAATAGGATTAGAAAAGTGCAAAGAAGATAATTATGACACAGAACATGTTATAAATATCTTCTTTGCTTTTACTTCAGTCATTATGACAGGGGAGGCACTGCCTCCCCTGACTGCACGTCCCTGGTCCAGTGCTGCTGTATAAATCCCTTACAGTGTTGCTGTGTTGTGCTGCATCAGTTCAGTGGTGGTGTATTGTGCTGCATCTGTCCAGTCACAGTGGTGGTGTCCTTTGCTGTCATATGTCCAGTGCTGCTGTATAAGTCCAGTCCAGTGGTGCTGTATTTTGCTGCATCAGAACCGTGGTGTTGTTTTGTGCTGCATCAGTCCAGTCACAGTGGTGGTGTCCTCTGCTGCCATATGTCCAGTGCTGCTGTATAAATCCAGTCTATTGCAGTGGGGCTGTGTTGTCCTGCATCAGTCCAGTGGTGGTGTCCCTGTGCTGCCATATATGTCCAGTGGTACTGCCATATATGTCCAGTGATCCTGCCGTATATGTCCAGTGATCCTGCTGTATATGTCCATTGATACTGCCGTATATGTCCAGCGATACTGCCGTATATGTCCAGCGATACTGCCGTATAAATCTAGTGATCCTGCTGTATATGTCCATTGATACTGCCATATATGTCCAGCGGTACTGCTGTATAAATCCAGTGATCCTGCAGTATAAATTCAGTGATCCTGCTGTATAATTCCAGTGATCCTGCCGTATAATTCTAGTGATCCTGCCGTATAAATCCAGTGATCCTGCCGTATATGTCCATTGATACTGCCGTATATGTCCAGCGATACTGCCATATATGTCCAGTGATACTGCCGTATAAATCCAGTGATCCTGCCGTATAATTCCAGTGGTACTGGCGTATAAGTCAAGTGATCCTGCCGTATAATTACAGTGATACTGGCGTATAAGTCCAGTCCAGTGATCATGCCGTATATATGTCCATTGAACCTGCCGTATATGTCCAGCGGTACTGCCGTATATGTCCAGCGGTACTGCTGTATAAATCCAGTGATCCTGCTGTATAATTGCAGTGATCCTGCTGTATAAATCCAGTGATCCTGCCGTATAATTCCAGTGATCCTGCCGTATAATTCCAGTGGTACTGGCGTATAAGTCCAGTGATCCTGCCGTATAAGTACAGTGGTACTGGCATATAAATCCAGTCCAGTGATACTGCTGTATATGTCCAGTGATACTGCTGTATATGTCCAACGGTACTGCTGTATATGTTCAGCGGTACTGCCGTATATATCCAGTGATCCTGCCGTATAATTCCAGTGGTACTGGCGTATAAATCCAGTGATCCTGCCGTATAAATCCAGTCCAGTGATACTGCTGTATATGTCCAGTGGTACTGCCGTTTATGTCCAGTGGTACTGCAGTATAAATCCAGTGATCCTGCCATATAATTCCAGTTGTACTGGCGTATAAATCCAATGATCCTGCCATATATGTCCATTGATACTGCCGTATATGTCAAGCTGTACTG
The DNA here is from genome assembly GCF_028390025.1 of Pseudophryne corroboree. Taxonomy (NCBI): domain Eukaryota; kingdom Metazoa; phylum Chordata; class Amphibia; order Anura; family Myobatrachidae; genus Pseudophryne; species Pseudophryne corroboree. The sequence continues at coordinate 193,405,221 of NC_086444.1, read as the reverse complement.
CCTTATAAATCCAGTGATCCTGCCGTATAATTCCAGTGATACTGCCATATATGTCCAGTGATACTGCCATATACGTCCATTGATATTGCAGTATATGTCCAGCGGTACTGCCGTATATGTCCAGCAGTACTGCCGTATAAATCCAGTGATCCTACCGTATAATTCCAGTGATCCTGCCGTATAAATCCAGTGATACTGCCGTATAAGTCCAGTGATCCTGCCGTATAATTCCAGTGATCCTGCCGTATAATTCCAGTGGCACTGCCGTATAATTCCAGTGGTACTGGTGTATAAGTCCAGTGATCCTGCCGTATATTGCAGTGATCCTGCCATATAATTCCAGTGATCCTGCCGTATAAATCCATATAAGTCCATATAATTCCGTATAAGTCCAGTCCAGTGGTGCTGCCGTATTAGTCCAGTGGTGCTGTCCTGTGCTGTAAATTGTTTACTCCAAATAAAAGGGTTATTAATATTTAATTCAAATAATTTTCACAGGGTTTGCCCTGTGTGGTGTAGAGGTACCGCATATATTTATATAACTCCCAAAAAATAATGGAGAACAAAAATTTGGAGGCTAAAATAGGGAAAGATCAAGAACAACTTCCTAGTGCTAAAGCTGCTGCCACTAGTCATGACATAGACGATGAAATCCCATCAACGTTGTCTGCCAAGGCCGATGCCCAATGTAGAGGGCATGTAAAATCCAAAAAGCCAAAGTTCAGTAAAAAGAGCAAAAAAAGAAATTGAAATGCTCTGAGGAGAAATGTAAACGTGCCAATATGCCATTTACGACATGGAATGGCAAGGAACGGCTAAGGCCCTGGCCTATGTTCATGACTAGTGGTTCAGCTTCACATGACGATGGAAGCCCTCATCTTCCCGCTAGAAAAATGGTAAGAGTTAAGCTGGAAAAAGCACAGCAAAGAACTAAGATGGTATCACAAATCCCCAAGGAGAGTCCAAGTGCGTCGGCGGTTGCGATGCCTGACCTTCCCAACACTGGACGGGAAGAGGTGGCTCCTTCCACCATTTGCACGCCCTCTGCAAGTGCTGGAAGTAGCATCCACAGTCCAGTTTCTGATATTCAAATTGAAGAAGTCACTGTTGAAGTACACCAGGATGAGTATATGGCTGTTGCTGACGCTGAGGAGGAAGTTGACGATGAGGATTCTGATGGTGATGTGTTTTTTTAAATCAAGGGGAGACACCTGTTGTTAAGCCTGGGCAAAATACAAAAAAGCCACCTCTTCGGTGTGAAATTATTTCTCCACAAATCCAGACAACAGGTGTCAAGCCGTGTGTTGCATCTGTCAATCTGTAATAAGTAGCGGCAAGGACGTTAACCACCTAGGAACATCCTCCCTTATACGTCACCTGCTGCGCATTCATCAGAAGTCAGTGTCCAGTTGTGAAACTTTGGGTAAGAGCATAAGCAGTCCACTGACACCTAAATCCCTTCTTCCTCTTGTACCCAAGCTCCTGCAAGCCACATTACCAACTCCCTCAATGTAAACTTCCTCCTCAGTAAGGAACATCAGTAGTCCTGCAGGCCATGTCACTGGCAAGACTGAGGAGTCCTATCCTAACTGGGATTCCTCCGGAGGATCCTTGAGTGGTACGCCTGCTGTTGCTGCCGCTGCTGTTGTTGCTGCTGGGAGTCGATTGTCATCCCAGAGGGGAAGTCGGAAGACCACTTGTACTACTTCAACTAAGCAATTGACTGTCCAACAGTCCTTTGCGAGGAAGATGAAATATGACAGCAGTCATCCTTTTGCAAAGCGGATAACTGAGGCCTTGACAGCTATGTTAGTGTTAGACGTGCGTCCGGTATCCGCCATTAGTTCAGTGGGACTTAGAGAATTGTTTGAGGTACCGTGTCCCCGGTATCAAATCCCATCTAGGTTTCACTTCACTAGGCAGGTGATACCGAGAATGTACAGAGACGTCAGAAAAAGTGTCCTCAGTGTCCTACAAAATGCACTTGTACGCACTGTCCACTTAACCACGGACATGTGGACAAGTGGAACGGGGCAGACTAAGGACTATATGACTGAGACAGCCCACAGGGTAGATGTATGACCTCCCGCAGCAACAACAGCAGCGGCACCAGTAGCAGCATCTCGCAAACGACAACCGTTCCTAGGCAAGCTACACTATGTATCACCGCTTTCCATAAGAGGCACACCACTGACAACCTCTTACGGAAACTGAGGGACATCATTGCAGAATGGCTTACCCCAATTAGACTCTCCTGTGGATTTTTGATATCGGACAATGCCACCAATTTTGTGCATGCATTACCTCTGGGCAAATTCCTGCACACCCCATGTTTTGCACATACAATTAATTTGGTGGTGCAGGGGCATGCAGGAGATGCTGTCAGTGGCCCGAAAAATTGCGGGCCACTTTCGGCATTCGGCCACCATGTGCCGAAGACTGGAGTGCCATCAAACACACCTGAACCTGCCCTACCATTACCTGAAGCAAGAAGTGGTAACGAGGTGGAATTCAATCCTCTATATGCTTCAGGGGATGGAGGAGCAGCAAAAGGCCATTCAAGCCTATACATCCACCCACAATATAGGCAAAGGAGGGGGAATGCACCTGACTCAAGCGCAGTGGAGAATGATTTCTGTCTTGTGCAAGGTGCTCCAATGTTTTGAACTTGCCACACGTGAAGTTGGTTCAGACACTGCCAGCATGAGTCAGGTCATTCCCCTCATCAGGCTTTTGCAGAAGCAGCTGGATAAATTGAAGGAGGAGCTAATACGGAGTGATTCCGCAAAGTATGTTGGACTTGTGGATGGAGTTCTTCATTCACTTTGCCAGGATTCAAGGGTTGTCAATCTGTTGAAATCAGAGCACTACATTTTGGCCACCGTGCTCAATCCTAGGTTTAAAGCCTACATTGTATCTCTCTTTCCGGCAGACACAAGTCTGCAGAGGTTCAAAGACCTGCTGGTGAGAAAACTGTCAACTCAAGCGGAACGTGACCCGTCAACAGCTCCTTCTTCACTTTCTCCCGCAACTGGGGCTGCGAGGAAAAGGATAAGATTTCCTAGCCCACCCGCTGGCGGTGATGTAGGGCAGTCAGGAGCAAGTGCTGACATCTGGTCCGGATTGATGGACCTGCCAACGATTACTGACATGTCTACTGTCACTGCATATGATTATAGGAAAAAGAGGCAATTTGGAGGCCCTTGCACAAATTGGCTTTATTTTACCTAAGTTGCCCCCCCCCCCCCTCCAGTGTGTACTCCAAAAGAGTGTTTAGTGCAGCCGGTAACCTTGTCAGTGATCGGCGTAGGAGGTTACTTCAACAAAATGTGGAGAAGATGATGTTCATTAAAATGAATTATAAATTCCTCCGGGAAGACCTTGACCAGCAATTGCCTCCAGAAAGTACACAGGGACCTGTGATGGTGGATTCCAGTGGGGACAAATGAATACTCTGTGAGGAGGAGGATGTACACACTGAAAGGGGTGAGGAATTAGAGGATGAGGATGAGGTCGACATCTTGCCACTGTAGAGCCAGTTTGTGCAAGGAGAGATTAATTGCTTCTTTTTTGTGAGGGGATGAATTTCTTCTTTTTTTGTGGGGGCCCAAACAAACCAATCATTTCAGCCACAGTTATGTGGCAGACCCTGTTGCTGAAATGATTGGTTTGTTAAAGTGTGCATGTCCTGTTTATTCAACAAGAGGGTGGGTGGGAGGGCCCAAGGACAATTCCATCTTGCACCTCTTATTTTTCTTTGCATTATGTGCTCTTTGGAGCCTAGATTCTTTTTTAAGTACCATCCTGTCTGACACTGCAGTGCCACTACTAGATGGGTCAGATGTTTGTGCCGCCCACTTGTGTTGCTTACCTTAGTCATCCAGCTACCTCATTGCACCTCTTTTTCATCTTTGCATTATGTGCTCTTTGGGGCCTAATTTTTAAAAATGCCATCCTGTCTGCCACTGCAGTGACATGCCTAGATGGGCCAGGTGTTTGTGCCGCCCACTTGGGTCGCTTAGCTTAGTCATCCAGCGACCTTGGTGCAAATTTTTGGACTAAAAACAATAATGTGAGGTGTGAGGTGTTCAGAATAGACTGGAGATGAGTGGAAATTAATGTTATTGAGGTTAATAATATATAGGATCAAAATTACCCCCAAATTCTGTGATTTTAGCTATTTTTATGTTTTTTCAAAAATCATCCAGATCCAAAACCCAAACCAAAACTAAAACCTGAAAGGGTGGTTTTTACAAAACCAATCCAGATCCAAAACACGAGCGGGGATCCAGATCCAAAACCAAAACACGAAAAGTGCCCGCCGCACATCTCTACTACCTAATAGTTGTAACTATTTCTGTTTCTTTGGACATTACTCTAAACCTTTTACCCATTTCTTCTTTTACCCCTTAAATCCCCCTCTATTCCTTTCCTACTCTTATGTTCCTCTTAATTTCCCTCTTCCACATCTTTGCTTTGCAAACAAACATATTCTTTGTTTAACTAATGTTTATTTTGTTATAATGTATTTCACTTATGCCATCTTATCAGAGGCGGATTTACCACTATATGGCCAAAGCAGCAGCTTAGGACCCGGCCAGTCCCCTGGGGCCCGCAAACAAATGTGTTTAATATAGTGCTCGTAATGTACTGTATTTACTTCCAGTCCCCGGCAGTGCAATAATTTAAGTGTGACAGCTGCCAGGTGCTTGTTCCGATTCCAGCGCTCGCTTGTGCTGCCATTCTGTGTGTGCCTTCCTGGTTCCTACCTCTCACGTGACACGTCCAGAGGGAGAGAGGAGCTAAGGAGAGATGATGTGCTGTCGCCCTGACTCCAGAGACAGTATACACACCGATGAACTGCGGGGTGGGGCATGCCAAGTACAATCATTCACCTGCCACTTCCCGCGGGGGGAAATGGGGTGGTTGCGTTGTGGTGGAGAGTCATTCACCTGTCTGTCTCTACCCGTGGTGGTGAGGGTGCAGGTGCGGCGTTGGAGGTATTTTGTTCTGTAGTTTAGTAATGAAGCGTGATGCTGTATAGTAGTAATGATATATATTAGAGGCAGTGTCGGACTGGGGCATGTAGGGTCCACCGGGGAAATGCAGTGGTAGGGGCCCATGTTTAGGGGTGTGGCCAGTCTCTAGAGGGGGTGTGTCCAGCCACCACATTGGTTTGCCTAACCATTTTGCAAGTGTTGGTCCCCTAGATAAATATATACAGTAAATACTGTAGTGCATGCATGATAATGTACTAGATTAGTAACAGCGCAGTCTGGAACCTGATCCCTAGAGGAGGGGGTGGGCCCCTAGGCAGTAGGGCCCACCGGTGGTTTCCCCTGTACCCCTGTGGGCCAGTCCAACCCTGATAGAGGTATGTATTACTTTAGTGTAGCAGAGATATGTATTACTAGAATGTTTTAAGTATATCTACAATAGTAGTGGTATTTATTGCTGCAGTGTAGTAATGGCATTTGGCAGTGGTATTTATTACTATATTTTAGTAGTAATACTTTAATAGAGGCATGTATTGCTTGCTACTGTGTATTAATGGTACTGTATGCATTACTATAGTGTTTAATGATATGTAGTAGTGGTATGTATTGATGTGGTGTAGTATTGGCATGTTATAGTGGTATGTAACTCCGTAGTATAGAGCTATATGGTAAAAGGCATGTATTGACACAGTATTTTATGCGTTGAAATACTGCACTATTGTCACATAGCAATAGCAATATTTAAGTTATAAGATATTCAAGACAATTTTGTATTTTTGATTATATCTGCAAACTAACATTTTTGTACACTGTAATTACATTATTCTCATCTTTTTTGTTTGTTTTTTATTTTAATTTATTTGTAAGAAACTTGAGTTGTGATAAAAAGGGTTATTTAATAACATCAAATATAGCAGATATAGCAGCTTATCAGATATTGGCCCTCATTCCGAGTTGTTCGCTCGTTCTTTTTCATCGCATCGCAGTGAAAATCCGCTTAGTACGCATGCGCAAAGTTCGCACTGCGACTGCGCTAAGTAACTTTACTATGAAGAAAGTATTTTTACTCACGGCTTTTTCTTCGCTCCGGCGATCGTAATGTGATTGACAGGAAATGGGTGTTACTGGGCGGAAACACGGCGTTTCAGGGGCGTGTGGCTGAAAACGCTACCGTTTCCGGAAAAAACGCAGGAGTGGCCGGGGAAACGGTGGGAGTGCCTGGGCGAACGCTGGGTGTGTTTGTGACGTCAACCAGGAACGACAAGCACTGAAATGATCGCACAGGCAGAGTAAGTCTGGAGCTACTCTGAAACTGCTAAGTAGTTAGTAATCGCAATATTGCGAATACATCGGTCGCAATTTTAAGAAGCTAAGATTCACTCCCAGTAGGCGGCGGCTTAGCGTGTGTAACTCTGCTAAAATCGCCTTGCGAGCGATCAACTCGGAATGAGGGCCATTGGGAGGTATTTTATTAGCAGCAGTAATTTACCGCTTATAATCTATATTTCCTACCACATACACACACACACACACACACACACACACACACACACACACACACACACACACACACACACACACACACATTAGGGTTAGGGAGTCAATTAGCCTACAAGAATATTTTTGGATTGTGGGAGAAAACCAGAACACCCGGAAAAAATCCACGCAAGCACAGAGAATATACAAACTCCACTCAGTTAGAAAAATATGGGTCGGAATCGAACCCATACGCTCAGTGTTGTGAAGCAGTTATGCTAACCATTACAACGTCTGTGCTGTCCATGATGCCATTTTCCACTACATACACTGCATTTCTTATCTGACTGGACGCCATGGTTGGCAGTACATCTGTGCTATCTGTATTATGATATTAAATAAGCCTCTATGTTAGTTATGCATGGGCGATGTAGGTGTCTTCAAGGGCGACACCTGGGTCGCCAATATTGAGACAGTTTAGGGGATCTACAGTCCTTTACAGTTCCTTCAGTGTTCAAGTATTCTATAGCTGCAAATCCTTTCCGTTGCCAATGGGATATTTATAGATCTCTTCTCTGTGCCTCTCTCTCTATTTCTCTCTCCCCTCACTCACCTCTCTCCTCTCTCTGCCCCCCCCCCCCTTAGGCTCTCTCTGTCTACGCTTCTCTTGCTCTCTCTCTCTCTCTCTCTCTCTCTCATAAACATCTACCATCAGCTCCCATCTCGCTTCGTGCACCTGTCCATGATCTATCTCATTCCCCTTTGTTGTTGTTCCCCTTTGGTGCCCTTCTCTCTCTGAAACTGCAACACAAACTGTTCACAGCAGGGGGATTTCCAATTCCAGCTTCCCCTAAAAGAAATGTATAGATCCGTCCCTGCTGGCGCTGCTCAATTCCAGCCTCTGCCACCAGCAACAGGTCTACCAGCTAGTAGGAGAGCTGGTGGTGGTGGTGGCGGAGGCTGGAGAGGAGCAGAATAGGCCTCCATGGTGCCCGAGTGGAGGCTATGGAATCTGTCCCCACTACAGGAGTGTAGGTTGGGCCTGCACTTCTGCTGCCGCTGTCTCATGACAGTATATGCTGATTGTTTAAGGACAGGGAGCCCCAAATTGTTCTTTTGCTTAGGGCCTCATAAGGTCTTAATCCACCTCTGCATCTTATATTTCAGTGTTCAACTAAAAAAGTATGTGATTTTTTTTTTTACTTTTAATAAAAAAGTTTATAAAAGGAAAGTATTGTAACAAAATAAAAATAAAAATTATTAACTGTAAAATTTGATAAATGTTTTTACTATTCTTCATCATTTGTGTCAAACAAAAATTTTGGCTTCTAAAATTTGGTAAAATGGATTTTGCAGCACAATTCTTCTCCATGTACAAAGGTACTTTCCATATCCATTACAGAGAGCAAACCCTATTATATTTTTGAGAAGCGTTAATGGTAGGTTTAGTGTGTGTTGCCATGGTGGTTTGGTCCTGTGTAGTGTTGTTTCATCAGATCCTCTGCGTATTGCTTCCTGCGGTGATATAATAAAACTAATTTGCCATATTAGCAAATGACTTGTTTTATCAAGCTGATTTATGTGCAGTTGAAAAGCTACAATAAACCCTGTTGTTTCCTTTTCTGAAGCCCAACATTTCACCTCACTATGATCCCTCCTGCTATTTTCATCCATTAATACAGTGTCCTAAATTGCTATTATTTGGGGGGTTGCTGATTATGTAACAACAAACATCTTTGCATTTGAAAATTAGGTGTTTTTTCAGCTTGGTAAATGCAAGTAACTCTCACTATAAAGAAATATACTAAGAGTATTATGGTAAAAAACAGTTACTGTACAGAATAATTCATAGTATCTGTTAAAAGGAATCTCGAAGAATCATACTTATCTTAAGATTTTAAAGGATAACGATTTATGATTCAGTAGTGTGTTCAAAGACAAAAATGTCATAATGATATTGTTATGAGCCGCCGCTGCAGCTCATATTCCCGACAGGTCCCGATCTTTGCTAGGTGCCGGTTGCTAAGCAATCAGGACGCCAGGCAGCTCCACTGAATTCTGGGTCTACGGCTCTCTAAACAGCCGGGACCCATGTTGTACGTGCCTTGCAGCAGCTGCATGTAGTTGTTTACAGTGGTGCAAGTAGAAATATTTTCTTAGTGGTACTGAGTGCTGTAAAATGGGCGTGGTCATGTGTTGTGAGGGGGCATGCCCACACGCCACTAATGTGAGTGGCTACATGACACTAGCGACGTTGCCACATGACACAGCCCCTTTTCTTTGCACTCTGGAGGCAAGGCTAGAAATATATAGTAATGTCTCCAATATAATAGAAATATATAGTGATACCTCCAGTATAATAAATATATGTAGTAATACAGGTTGAGTATCCCTTATCCACGGGTGGTCTTCTGTATGCCGAATGTCGGGATCCCGGCACACAGTATACCGGCGCCGGAATCCCGACACCCAGCATACCGACAACTATTCTCCCTCGTGGGGGTCCACGACCCCCCTGGAGGGAGAATAAAATAGTGTGGCGCTCATAGCGCGCCACCGTGCCCGTAGCGTGGCGAGCGCAGCGAGCCCGCAAGGGGCTCCTTTGCACTCGCCACGCTGTCGGTATGCCGGCGGTCGGGCTCCCGGCGCCGGTATGCTGGTCGCCGGGAGCCCGAGCACCGGCATACCATACTACACCCCTTATCCACAATGCTTGGGACCAGAAGTATTTTGGATATCGGATTTTTCCGTATTTTGGAATAATTGCATACCATAATGAGATATCATGGCGATGGGACCAAAGTCTAAGCACAGAAGGCATTTATGTTACATATACACCTTATACACACAGCCTAAAGGTCATTTTAGCCAATATATTTTATAACTTTGTGCATTAAACAAAGTGTGTGTACATTCACACAATTCATTTATGTTTCATATACACATTATACACACAACCTAAAGGTAATTTAATACAATAATTTTAATAACGTTGTATATTAAACAAAGTTTGTGTATATTGAGCCATCAGAATAAAAAGGTTTCACTATCTCACTCCCACTCAAAGAATTCCGTATTTCAGAATATTCCATATTTCAGAATATTTGGATATGGGATACTCAAACTGTACCCCCAATTTAATAACATTATATATTAATGCCTCCATTATAACAGGAAACATACTGGAGTAGTGCCCCTGGTACAACAGAAATATCTAGGTATGTCCACATTACAATAGAAATATATAGTTATACCCCAATAATAATAGAAATATATAGTAATACCCCTATAATAATAAAAATATATAGTAGTGTCCACATTATATTAGAAATGAATTACCCCACACAGTGCTGCCAGAGACATGCCCAGCATCCCAGCCTGTGAAGAACAAAAGCCACTCAGTGCCGGTGCGTCACATGAGCCGAGTGAAGGCAAATGGCTGCACTGCTGCTCCCAGCAAGGGATCCTGCGGGAAAGTACAATCATGCTCATCTCTTCATGCCAGCCTCAGCGGCCAGAGGAGGAAGTGTGATGTGACACCATGACGTCACCGTCATGCCCCAGTAACCCTGACAAAGTGGGAGGCACCATCATGGTGCCAAGCACCATGGTCTTGTAGCTTTGTGGTGCATTATAATTGTGGTAATGGCGGTCACGGGTGCAAAGTGTGTGGCAGGTGGTACTGAGTACCCACTGCCAAATTCTTAAGGGTACTCCGTACCCGAGCGTACCCACATACTTGCACCACTGGTTGTTTATTAAAGATGCCTTTCTCTCTGGCTATGCTGATTGGTGCTGGTTTCTGTTATAAGCCCAGCTCTCTAGTGGCGGCTATAGCTTGTGCCTTGTCAGTATAAGCTGCTGGTACCTGTTTCCACATCCCATGGAGACTTTGCCTGTCTTGTGGACACTCTTCCGGTTTACCTACCCATTTGAGTTAAATGGGTCTATTTACTAAGCTTTGGATGGAGATAAAGTGGACGGAGATAAGTGACCAGCCAAACAGCTCCTAACTGCCATGTCACAGGCTATATTTGAAAAATTACAGTTAGGAGTCGATTGGCTGGTGCTTTATCTGTCCACTTTATCTCCATCTTAGGCTTAGTAAATAGACCCCTTAGTCCTTGCCCTGTCTGTGACTTTGTGGGGAAAAGGCATGGCCACATAATAGTAGCATTTCACATTACACTGCATAGTAGTGTCCATTATTCACATTACACCACACAGTAGTACCCCTTATACACATTACGCCACACAGTACTGCCCCTTATGCACATTACGCAACAGTAGAGCCCCTCCTCCTCTTCATTCCTCCTCATCATCGTCATTTCTCCTCATTATCCTCATCATTCCACTTCGTCTTATTCCTAAAGTACTCCTCATTCCCCCCAAAGCTGCTGTGCATCATCATTCCTCCTCCTTCGCATTCCTCCTCCTCTTCATCATCACCTCCCCAAAGCTAGTGTGCTTCATTATCATTCTTCCTCCTCATCATAAAAATCATTCCTCCCCCTCATTCCTACTCCTCATTCCTCACATTGCAATATATATCAAACAGTTAAGTCATATGTAGCTACATTAGGTGCCAGCACATACACTGTCCCACCAGACACTCTTTCAGAATGTGACAGCTCCATTGCCCACAACACTTTGGCATCAGATGCATTGGATGCAGTGATGTCGCTTAGTGGGTACTCCCACTACAGCTGTGTCCTCTCTGCATTATCCAGCTCCACACATCATCCAGATCCAGCTCCTGTCAGGGAGAGGGAATGCCAGGTGTGTAGCTGGATGATTCACTTCTGGGGGGAAAGAGCAAGAGGGGCAGGCAGCTGCAGTGATCCCCATTGCAATTTACTGTAAAATAGTAGCGGTGCGCCCAGCAGAGGAACAGCTGTGAACACTGCTACTATTATACATTCCAGCGGTGGTGGGCCAGCAGCGCTGTGATGCACACACAGACAACGGTATTACCGGTAGATGTACTAAGCCATAGAGAGAGATATAGTACCAGCCAATAAGCTCCTTACTGCCTTTTTACAGGTTGTGTTTGAAAAATGACAGGAGCTGAATAGTTGGTAAATTATCTCACTCCACTTTATCACTTTCCAAGGCTTATTATATCTGCCCTTATTCATGAATGGCTGAATATGTGAATAAGTGATGACACCACCATATAAGTGAATCCGCCCTGCCTCCGCAGCCTGGCTGCTGCCATTTTCCGCGTTACATCGGCTGCATGTGACATAATATGGCCATGCCGAAAACTGCTCTGACCCACTCCCATTTAAGCCGTTCTGCCCCTACAATGCTGTGTCACTGCCCTGCAAACGCTTCTGACTGTCAATCAAACAGAGGTGTTTGCAAGAATGCGGTGTGATCATATTTGCAAGCGCACTGGGCCGAACAACACCCAGATGCAATCGTATTGCATAAGCGGTGCATGTTGAATAGGGGCCTTTGTGAATATATCAAGAGATACCTAAATCTACAGTATATGGTAACTAAAGTCTCTTGTTTTGGTTTTGGTTGTAATTTCATTGTCGTGTTTTAATTTCAGTTTTCATTTTGCAAAACAAACCAAGTGTTTTGGTTCAAAATTCGGATTTAAAATTTGAATCTTGGGTTTTGGATTCCTTGAAAATGTCTAAAAACAGCTAAAATTGTGTAATTTTTGCAATCCAAAACCAAAAATTTGGGATTAAAATTTCAGACTGCTGAAAATCCAACCCTGGACTTGGTTTGGATCTGCAAAATGTGGGTGGATTTGGATTTCTGAAGAACTGACTCGCACATATCTAATGGTAATTAATTTATGCCGCATGAATTCATTGGAAATGCAGTGTATACTACACTGGGTCGCATAGAAAAGTGCAGAAAGCAGCATCTATTGGTGGTCGCCCATGTCATCTACAATCTGCTTGCCTTGTGTACATTCATGTGGCCGAATGTGCAAGGACTATAATGCCCACTTTAAGCACCAATGTTCACTGGAAAAACAATTGGTGTGTCTTTATATGCCACCATCGGTCAAACCATTGAAAATTGCACCAGCCCAATGAAGGACAGTTAAGAGCCAGGTACTTTTCAGGGTGTGTGGCCTAATCACAGGAGGTGTGGCCATGCACCCTTAGAAAAAAATACAGAAAAAATGGTATTGTAAGCGCCTCCCTGGCCACACTGCAGCCCAGCACACAGCAGCGTGAGGGCTGAGGAGAAGAGCTGCAGCTGCTACTGCTGCCAGGTAAGGGCCCCGCTGGCCCTTTGCTGGGCCCCTCCATCAGACCTGGGCCCAGGTAATGAGTACTCCCCCCTCTCTGCACTACTGGCCCAGTGGCAGGTGCAGTTTCTCTGTATGACCATGCACAGCTGTGCATCTGGGAACTCAGCTGATTCCACTGACAAGCCTGTGACACTACAATAATACTCCAACTGAACATACCATTTTTGCATGCATTATCAGTCACCTTCCAGTCACTGCCTGGGAACGCCCACCACTTCTGATAATGGTGGTCATTCCGAGTTGTTCGCTCGCTAGCAGTTTTTAGCAGCCATGCAAACGCTATGCCGCCTCCCACTGGGAGTGTAATTTAGCTTAGCAGAACTGCAAACGAAAGGATCGCAGAGCGGCTACAAAATAATTTTGTGCAGTTTCAGAGTAGCTTCAGACCTACTCAGCGCTTGCGATCGCTTCAGACTGTTCAGTTCCTGTTTTGACGTCACGAACACGCCCTGCGTTCGCCCAGCCACGCCTGCATTTTTCCTGGCACGCCTGCGTTTTTTTGAACACTCCCTGAAAAGTTGACACCCAGAAAAGCCCTCTTCCTGTCAATCACTCTGCGGCCAGCAGTGCGACAGAAAAGCTTTGCTAGACCTTGTGTGAAACTACATTGTTCTTTGTAATAGTACGACGCGCGTGCGCATTGCGCTGCATACGCATGCGCAGAAGTGCCTTTTTTTGCCTCATCGCTGCGGAGCGACCAAAAGCAGCTAGCGAACAACTCGTAATGACCACCAATGTCTGAATTGCAACAGCACCCTTGTGCATACATTTAGGATAACGCATGCACCACAGGAGATTTCAGAATTTTTCATGCATTCGGTACTATTTTTTCCATGCTCCACTGCAAGTAAGGCACATGTAAGTTATAGTGCAAAAATATATGGACAAATATAAATGTATTTGGACAAAATAAATAAATAAAGGATTGTCATTTGAAATAAAGGCAAACCCCGATATTGTCTTACAGTAGTATCAACAATTTCATGAGATGTGCATGAGGTTGAAGCAAACAGTGGGGCAGATGTATTAACCTGGAGAAGGCACAAGGAAGTGATAAACCAGTGATATGGGCAAGGTGATAAACACACCAGCAAATCAGCTCCCATATGTAAATTAATAGTTAGGAGCCGATTGGCTGGTGCATTATCACCTTGAACTTAACACTGCTTTATCACTGGTTTATCACTTCCTTATGCCTTCTCCAGGTTAATACATCTACCCCAGTATATGTAGGGAAACGTGGCATAGTTAAATCTATGATGTGGAAGAGGTGGGTATAATGTTGACGTGATGCTTTGTGGATTGCCGCCATCATAGCCACAAACATCACACACATCTACAGAAAGGGGTCTATGGGGGTAATTGGGCAAAACCATGTGCACTGCAGGGGGGGGGGGGCAGATATAACATTTGCAGAGAGAGTTAGATTTGGGTGGGTTATTTTGTTTCTGTGCAGGGTAAATACTGGCTGCTTTATTTTTACACTGCAATTTAGATTTCCGTTTGAATACACCCCACCCAAATCTAACTCTCTCTGCACATGTTATATCTGCCCCTCCTGCAGTGCACGGAGTTTTGCCCAACTGCTAACAAAATTGCTGCTGCGATCAACTCAGAATTAGACCCTACGTACTAAGCCATCTACAGAGATAAAGTGGACTGAGATAAAGTGCCAGCCAATCAACTCTACACTGCCATGTTACAGGCTGTTAGGGGGACATATACTAAGCAATGATAAAAGTGGAGAAGTGAGCCAGTGGAGAAGTTGCCAATGGCAACCAATCTGCATTGACGTAACATTTATAATTTGCATACTATAAAAGTATATAGAGCAGCTAATTGGTTGCCAAGGGCAATTTCTCCACTGGCTCACTTCTCCACTTTTATCACTGCTTAGTACATGTCCCAAAATAACAGTTGGGAGCTAGTTGGTTGATACTTATCTCTGTCCACTTTATGGGGTCATTCCGAGTTGTTCGCTCGCTAGCTGATTTTAGCAGCATTGCACACGCTAGGCCGCAGCCCTCTGGGAGTGAATCTTAGCATAGCAGAATTGCGAACGAAAGATTAGCAGAATTGCGAATAGAAAATTCTTAGCAGTTTCTGAGTAGCTCGAGACTTACTCCTACACTGCGATCAGCTCAGGCCGTTTCAATCCTGGTTTGACGTCACAAACACGCCCTGCGTTCGCCCAGCCACTCCCCCGTTTCTCCAGACACTCCCGCGTTTTTCCCTGACACGCCTGCGTTTTTTAGCCAACACCGGGAAAACGCTGAGTTACCACCCAGAAGCGCCCCTTTCCTGTCAATCATTTACCGAACACCAGTGTGACTGAAAAGCGCCGCAGAAGCCACAGTAAAACAGCTAAGTTTTTAGTAAAATAACTAAGCGCATGCGCTCTGCGTACCTTGCGCATGCGCAGTAAGCAACTAATCGCAGTATAGCGAAAATCGGCAACGAGCGAACAACTCGGAATGACCCCCTATGTCTCTCCAAGGTTTAGTACATAGATCCCTTAGTCACAGATGGACTGGATGTGGGTGTGAACCTTGTTTACACTGACCCATAAAAATAGGCATCATTCTGTCATTACATTTTCTTATTACGGAAAAGAGGTGATTTAACAATAGTGGTCATAATAACTTTTTCAGTGTGTAGATTCTACTGGCTTACTTGACAACTGGTAAAACTAAGGACATATAAATGAGCTTACAATGCATAAGTTCCTATATCTCCTCTCTGGGATTGGGGCTGTGCCTGGCTAACTACATCCTTAGGCCCTGACCACACGATAATAAATTGTTGTGATTGGCACATATTTGCAAAGGGGTGGGGCCAAGTGGCATGGTTGTTATGGAAACAAGACATTAGGCCACAACCTTTCCTTGGATTTCCATATTATTTTTCCCATATATATGTAGGAGGGGTGCCCACTCTTCTGAGGTTGGAGGGGACTACCTGAAAAATTGGTGGTCTACCACAGGAACCAGGAGTGTAGGCAAGTATGCTACAAAGTGGGAAAATTGTTTCAATGTACCTGTGTGAAGTAATAATGGGTGGGCACAGGCATGGCCGGACTGGCCATCTGGCAATTCTGGCACATGCCAGAAGGGCCGATGGGCAGGTGGGTGACCGGTTCGGTCACTCAGAGAGCCAGGAAGGCCGCGAGCATGGAAATAGGGGCGTGCCACGAGTCCACGCCCCCCATGACTACTGGCACGCCCCCACTTATCATGTGGCATGCCCCCTTCTACCCCCCTTTCACGAATGCCAGGGCTGAATTAAGGCCCCAGTCCGTCGCTGGGCACAGGTAATAATACAGGAAAACAAATTAGAATTTTAATAAAATAAATGATTTTGCATACGTGGATAGCTGCACTTTATTACTTCTCATGTACTCTGTACGTACAGTCATTTCTGGTATCAATTCCTTATTCTGAATGCATGGGTCACTTCACAGTATCACTTTTTCTATTGCATTTCATTCTTAATATTTGTGTTTACCTTGCATATTTGCTGAATACCAGTAATTATTCTATGTTCCTGATGTATTTTGTGTAGGGTGGAGCCAAATATTAGGCAGAGGAAGATATGTACACTGTGCTTATTTAGGCCCAGATTTATCAAGCCTTGGAGAGTGAAAAATTGCACTGTGATAAAGTGCCATCCAACCATTTCCTAACTGCCATGTTACAGGCTGTGTTTGAAATATGACAGGAGCTGATTGGTTGGTACCTTATGACTGTACAATTTATTAGAGATGAGCGGGTTCGGTTCTCAGAGAACCGAACCCTACCGGACTTTGCCTTCTGGGTCCGGATCCGAGCATGGCTCGGATTTTCCATCTTGACTCGGAAACCCGAACGCTGCAAAACGTCATCATCTCGCTGTCGGATTCTTGCGGGATTTGGATTCCATATAAGGAGCCGCGCATCCCCGCCAGTCTCGGAGAGTGTATAGAGAGGATGTGTCCTCAGTGTTCAGTGTCTGTGTGTTGGGGCGGGAAAGTGGGGTGGCAAGTGTTGTGCTGCTCAGTCCAGTCCAGTGTAGTCCCTCAGTGTATTGTGCTGCATCAGTCCAGGCAGTCACAGTGTTGGTGTTCTCTGCTGCCATATATCCAGTGTAGCTGTAAAGTGGTGCTGTGTTGTGCAGACCAGTCCAGTGTAGTCAGTGCATTGTGCTGTATCTGTCCAGCCATTCACAGTGTTGGTGTTCTCTGCTGCCATATATCCAGCATAGCTGTATAAAGTGGTGCTGTGTTGTGCAGACCAGTAGTAGTGTCCTGTGTCATCAGTATTTCCAGTGAAAATATACGCTGCTGCTATATATCCACTGCTGCAGTATAACAATTCTAACAACCTGTTGGGCTGCATTAGACCAGTGGTAGTGTCCTGTGTCATCAGTAATTCCAGTGACGATATATGCTGCTGCTATATATCCACTGCTGCAGTATAACATTATAACAACCTGTTGGGCTGCATCAGACCAGTGGTAGTGTCCTGTGTCATCAGTAATTCCAGTGAAGATATACGCTGCTGCTATGTGTCCACTGCTGCAGTATAATAATTATAACAACAACGTGTTGTGCTGCATCCGACCAGTGGTAGTGTCCTGTGTCATCAGTAATTCCAGTGACGATATACGCTGCTGCTATATGTCCACTGCTGTTTGTTTCTATATGTCCATGTGCTGTTTGGGGACTATTTTTTAAATCTGCCATCCTGTCTGCCACTGCAGTGCCACTTCTAGATGGGCCAGGTGTTTGTGCCGCACACTTGTGTGGCTTAGCTTAGTCATACAGCTACCTCATTGCACCTCTTTTTCTTCTTTGCATCATGTGCTGTTTGGGGGCTATTTTTTATATCTGCCATCCTGTCTGTAACTGCAGCTACACTCCTAGATGGGCCAGGTGTTTGTGCCGCACACTTGTGTCGCTTAGCTTGGCCATCCAGCTACCTAATTGCACCCCTTTTTCTTCTTTGCATCATGTGCTGTTTGGGGACTAGTTTTTGATTAGTGCCATCTTGTCTGCAACTGCAGTGCCACTCCTAGATGGGCCAGGTGTTTGTGCCGCACACTTGTGTCACTCAGCTTAGTCATACAGCCACCTCGGTGCAACTTTTAGGCCTAAAAACAATATTGTGAGGTGTTCAGAATAGACTGGAAATGAGTGGAAATGATTGTTATTGAGATTAATAATACTGTAGGAGCAAAATTACCCCCAAATTTTGTGATTTTAGCTGTTTTTATGGTTTTTTTTTCCAAAAATCATCCAGATCCAAAACCAAAATACGAAAGGGTGGTTTTGGCCAAACCAAGCCAAAACCAAAACACAAAAATGGAATTAGAACCAAAACACAAAACACGAAAAGTGCCCGCCGCACATCTCTACAATTTATCACTCTCCAAGGCTTGATAAATCAGGTAGTTGGCCTTCCTACCTCTGACTGTTATCAGCCAGTTTGTTATTGTTATTTCAAATTGTAAAGCGCAACGGAATTTGCTGCGCTATATAAGAAAATAAGATTTTACTCACCGGTAAATCTATTTCTCGTAGTCCGTAGTGGATGCTGGGTACTCCGTAAGGACCATGGGGATAGACGGGCTCCGCAGTAGACTGGGCACTTCTTTAAAGAAAAGATTAGGTACTACATCTGGTGTGCACTGGCTCCTCCCTCTATGCCCCTCCTCCAGACCTCAGTTAGGGAAACTGTGCCCGGAAGAGCTGACATTACAAGGAAAGGATTTGGAATCCAGGGTAAGACTCATACCAGCCACACCAATCACACCGTACAACTCGTGATAACTATACCCAGTTAACAGTATGAACAACAACTGAGCCTCATTAAACTGATGGCTCAGAACAAAAAACCCTATAGTTAAGCAATAACTATATACAAGTATTGCAGAATTCCGCACTTGAGACGGGCTCCCAGCATCCACTACGGACTACGAGAAATAGATTTACCGGTGAGTAAAATCTTATTTTCTCTGACGTCCTAGTGGATGCTGGGTACTCCGTAAGGACCATGGGGATTATACCAAAGCTCCCAAACGGACGGGAGAGTGCGGATGACTCTTTAGCACCGAATGAGCAAACTCAAGGTCCTCCTCAGCCAGGGTATCAAACTTGTAGAATTTTGCAAACGTGTTTGATCCCGACCAGGTAGCAGCTCGGCAAGTTGTAAAGCCGAGACCCCTCGGGCAGCCGCCCAAGAAGAGCCCACCTTCCTCGTGGAATGGGCCTTGACTGATTTAGGATGCGGCAGTCCAGCCGCAGAATGTGCAAGTTGAAACGTGCAACAGATCCAGCAACCAATAGTCTGCTTAGAAGCAGGAGCACCCAGCTTGTTGGGTGCATGCAGGATAAACAGCGAGTCAGTTTTTCTGACTCTAGCCGTCCTGGAAACATAGATTTTCAGGGCCCGCACTACATCCAGCAACTTGGAAGCCTCCAAGTCCCGAGTAGCCGCAGGCACCACAATAGGTTGGTTCAAATGAAACGCTGATACCACCTTAGGGAGAAATTGGGGACCACAGCAGAGACACCCTGGCCCTCGGGGACAGGGTGATCAGCCGATGCATCTGAAGATGCAATCCGGACCAGTTGTCTAACAGATCCCACTGAAAGATCCGTGCATGGAACCTGCCGAATGGAATTGCCTCGTAAGAAGCTACCATCTTTCCCAGGACTCGCGTGCAGTGATGCACCGACACCTGTTTTGGTTTTAGGAGGTCTCTGACCAGAGATGACAACTCCTTGGCCTTCTCCTCCGGGAGAAACACCTTCTTCTGTTCTGTGTCCAGAATCATACCCAGGAACAGCAGACGCGTCGTAGGAACCAGCTGCGACTTCGGGGTATTCAGAATCCAGCCGTGCTGTTGTAGCACTTTCTGAGATAGTGCTACTCCGACCAACAACTGCTCCCTGGACCTCGCCTTTATAAGGAGATCGTCCAAGTACGGGATAATTATAACTCCCTTCTTTCGAAGGAGTATCATCATTTTGGCCATTACTTTGGTAAATACCCTTGGTGCCGTGGACAGACCAAACGGCAACGTCTGGAATTGGTAATGGCAGTCCTGTACCACAAAACGGAGGTACACCTGGTGAGGTGGGTAAATGGGGACATGTAGGTAAGCATCCTTGATGTCCAGTGATACCATGTAATCCCCCTCTTCCAGGCTTGCAATAACCGCCCTGAGCAATTCCATTTTGAACTTGAACTTCCTTATATAAGTGTTCAAGGATTTCAAATTTAGAATGGGTCTCACCGAACCGTCTGGTTTCGGTACCACAAACATTGTGGAATAGTAACCCCGTCCCTGTTGAAGGAGGGGAACTTTGATTATCGATCACCTGCTGGAGGTACAGATTGTGAATTGCCGCCAGTACTACCTCCCTGTCCTGGGGAGTAGCTGGCAAGGCTGATTTGAGGTAACGGCGAGAGGGAGACGTCTCGAACTCCAGCTTGTATCCCTGAGATACCACTTGTAGAACCCAGAGATCCACCTGTGAGCGTACCCACTGGTCGCTGAAGTTCCGGAGACGGGCCCCAACTGCACCTGGCTCCACATGTGGAGCCCCAGCGTCATGCGGTGGACTTAGTGGAAGCAGGGGAGGATTTTTGTTCTTGGGAACTGGCTGTATGGTGCAGCTTTTTCCCTCTACCCCTGCCTCTGGGCAGAAAGGACGCGCCTCTAACCCGCTTGCCTTTCTGAGGCCGAAAGGACTGTACTTGATAATACGGTGCTTTCTTAGGCTGTGAGGGAACCTGAGGTAAAAAAGTCGACTTCCCAGCTGTTGCTGTGGATACGAGGTCCGAAAGACCGTCCCCAAACAATTCCTCACCCTTATAAGGCA
This sequence comes from Pseudophryne corroboree, assembly GCF_028390025.1. NCBI lineage: Eukaryota > Metazoa > Chordata > Amphibia > Anura > Myobatrachidae > Pseudophryne > Pseudophryne corroboree. The sequence continues at coordinate 193,384,601 of NC_086444.1, read as the reverse complement.
AAATTTCCATGTGCCTTTTAGAATCAGCATCACCTGTCCACTGCCGAGTCCATAATACTCTCCTGGCAGAAATGGACATCGCATTAATTCTAGATGCCAGCCGGCAAATGTCCCTCTGTGCATCTCTCATATGTAAGACTACGTCTTTAATATGCTCTATGGTTAGCAATATAGTGTCCCTGTCAAGGGAATCAATGTTATCAGACAGGGAATCAGACCACGCTGCTGCAGCACTACACATCCATGCTGAAGCAATAGCAGGTCTCAGTATAGTACCTGAGTGTGTATACACAGACTTCAGGATAGCCTCCTGCTTTCTATCTGCAGGCTCCTTTAAGGCGGCCGTATCCTGAGACGGCAGTGCCACCTTTTTTGATAAGCGTGTGAGCGCCTTGTCCACCTTAGGGGATGTCTACCAGCGTAACCTATCCGTTGGCGGGAAAGGGTACGCCATTAGTAACCGCTTAGAATTTTCCTCCTATGAAGGGGATTTTCCTCCTATGACGTCACTCACACCATGTGACTAATGTGAACCAATGATTAGCAAGTCACGTGATCGGAGACTCGGGGTCACGTGCACCAAAAGGATCCTTCTAAACCTAGAAACTACAATAAGTACCTTCTAAGAAGGGGACGATCGAGTCTCCGATCATGTGACTTAGATCACATGCTACAATGGGACCAATAGGATTGTATAGAATCCGGATCACGTGTTCTTTTATGTCACGTGACCGGCTTCATTCAATTTTAGTTTTATGTATAAATCAAGTATTAATACTCGTTTTGAGGTGGGATTTGTTCTGCATATGACAGCAGATTTTTGTGCAAATAATGATATATTTAAAGCTATATTTGTGACGGTTTGCTGCAGTTTTTAATTAAGCACCGGACAGGTGTTGGTTATCAATTCATGAAGCAGGGTATAAATAGAGACCCAATATACACTGAATTTATGCTCCTGAGGAAGCTGGATCACTCTGTTGCCAGCGAAACGCGTTGAGCCTGTCTACCCACCTGGGCATCACTCCACGATACATTGGGACTTTGACATCTTCGGCACCCATTGGACATTGCTCCTATCACTGGGAAATTTATTCCAACAAAGATAAAAGACCGGATCTACAAACACAGCTAGCAATGGACTCTTCCTAAAGCTGATGCCATCATATATCTCCATTGTGGAACTGGTAATTATCTTCTGCTACAGTGAATGCCATCTGGAGACTGTCCTAGCCGTAACAATATATGTCCCAGAGGAGAGTGGATGCAAAAGTGATTATACCCAGGGGGAATTTATAATTTTAAGTGTTATTAAGAATAATAACAGGAATCTACTCCTGGTTTTTTAATGGTTTAATAAATTGTTATTTTATTCAGCAAACCGTCTTTATATAATTTTTACAGCCAGCGCTGGTACTTTGTGTTTTTATTTACAATATATTCGGGGATTTGACCATCCCCTTACCAGCTGCTGCTGGCTGCGCACTTACATATCTTTTTACTTTTCCACCTTAGGGGATGTCTACCAGCGTAACCTATCCGTTGGCGGGAAAGGGTACGCCATTAGTAACCGCTTAGAAATTACTAGTTTCTTATCTGGGGAACCCCACGCTTCTTCACACAATTCATTTAACTCATCAGATGGGGGAAAAGTCACTGGCTGCTTTTTCTCCCCAAACATAATACCCTTTTTTGTGGTAACCGGGTTAATGTCAGGAATGTGCAACACATTTTTCATTGCCGTAATCATGCATTGGATGGCCCTAGTGGATTGTATATTTGTCTCATCCTCGTCGACACTGGAGTCAGACTCCGTGTCGACATCTGTGTCTGCCATCTGAGGTAGCGGGCGTTTTTGAGCCCCTGACGGCCTCTGAGATGCCTGGGCAGGCGCGGGCTGAGATGCCGGCTGTCCCAAAGCTGCGTCATCGAACCTTTTATGCAAGGAGTTGACACGGTCGGTTAATACCTTCCACATATCCATCCACTCAGGTGTCGGCCCCGCAGGGGGCGACATCGCACTTATCGGCACCTGCTCCGCCTCCACGTAAGCGTCCTCATCAAACATGTCGACACAGCCGTACCGACACACCGCACACACACACAGGGAATGCTCTGACTGAGGACAGGACCCCACAAAGTCCTTTGGGGAGACAGAGAGAGAGTATGCCAGCACACACCAGAGCGCTATATAACAGAGGGATAGACACTATACACAAAGTGAATTTTCCCCCTATAGCTGCTTATATCACAATTTGCGCCTAAATTTATGTGCCCCCCCTCTCTTTTTTACCCTTTCTGTAGTGTATACTGCAGGGGAGAGCATGGGGAGCGTCCTTCCAGCGGAGCTGTGAAGAGAAAATGGCGCTGGCTGTGCTGAGGGAGATAGCCCCGCCCCTTCAACGTTATACGTCATACTTTTTATATCGTTAATGGCGGGGGTTTCTGCACATATACAGTGTTAAACACTGTATTATGTGCTTTTTATTCTTCTTCAGCCGCCGATTTCCTCCGGTTTCTTCCGTCTTCTGGCTCTGCAAGGAGGACGGCGGCGCGGCTCCGGGAACGGACGATCGAGGTCGGGCCCTGTGTTCGATCTCTCTGGAGCTAATGGTGTCCAGTAGCCTAGAAGCACAAGCTAGCTGCAAGCAGGTAGGTTTGCTTCTCTCCCCTAAGTCCCACGTAGCAGTGAGTCTGTTGCCAGCAGATCTCACTGAAAATAAAAAACCTAACAAATACTTTTCTTTTTAGTGAACTCAGGAGAGCCCACGAAGTGCATCCAGCTCAGGCCGGGCACAGATTCTAACTGAGGTCTGGAGGAGGGGCATAGAGGGAGGAGCCAGTGCACACCAGATGTAGTACCTAATCTTTTCTTTAAATAAGTGCCCAGTCTCCTGCGGAGCCCGTCTATCCCCATGGTCCTTACGGAGTACCCAGCATCCAATAGGACGTCAGAGAAACTGTTAATAAATAAATAAATAAATAAATAATAGTTGGTTTCACTGTAATTTTGCAGGTGTGGCTGATGCAAAGATGCAGCAGGTTTGTTATTCTTATTATCAGTGATTTGTAAGATGCCACAGTTCTCCCTAGACAGTATATAGTACTGTATGTGCATACATAAAACAAGGTATCCAAGGCACTCAAGATGGAAAGACCCTGCTTATGAGAGAGTCAACAAATCAAGCGGGGCAAAGACAGAGCTAAAACTTGGTGAGTGTGACTTAGAATGAAATTTGGAACACTTGTGAGAGTGTACCAATTTGAGACTACAGTGAGAGTAAAGTATGTGAGGAGAGTCTGATCTGGTGGGGTAGGGAACTCCATAGCAAACCCTCTAACATGACACCTTTCATCAGGTACAACATACTCTCCTGGAGTTTCCTTTTAATTTATTACTGCCATCACATGTGCTGAAGCATCTTTCTCATCAATGAACTAGTTCTGCACAGTTAACAGAAATCAGGACTTAAGCAGGAAGTCCAGGAGCAGAGCATTTTGTACCTAATGTTGGCGGATCTGCCACAGGTGGGTCTTTTAGGCAGGAATTAGGCTGGTATTGGAGAGGTGACATGGCACAGGTCAAAGAAAAATCTTCATGGGTGTAATAAAAGTATTTTAAAATAACATTTTGGATGTTTGAAGGGGTGTGGTCTTTGCAGGTAAGGATAACTGGAGTGGATATTGGAGAATATGAGTTGCCAATGTAATATTTTGTAGTGTGGTGCAGTGAATGTAGAGATCGTGGAGAGAAGGTTAAATCATGCCACCAGGGGTGCTTATAGAGAGGAGGAGGCCCGTGTGCAGAATCCGTAGGGCCCCCTCCTCTCTAGCCAGTGGTGCTCTAGACTTGGGCACTAGGGACCCTAGCGCTGTCCCAGAGTCTAGTGGTCATGCACAGATCTTTGGCAAAATGGCATGGCGGACATTTTCCCAGAGATTTCTTCACTGAGCATGTGCAAATCTCCCAAAAAATGGCCACCGCACCATTTACCGGAGATTTGCTTAAAGATGCTGCCGCCGTCGGAGGACTCTGGAGATGTGAGTATTTAAAAAATAGATGCAGGGTGTGCGATGTAGGCCCCCTGGACCCCGCACACACTGCACCCATTGTAAATACGCCAGTGCATGCCACTACATTTAGGGATAACTTAGGTAGGAAATGATGGGTAATTGAAATGTGAGATACTGTAGGAGGGTGCAGTAGTCAGTTTTCAGTTTCAGATGAAATAATGTATAAGGGTTTGAGCTGCATCTAAGGTAAGAAACAGATGTATTCTAGGTCTGAATACATATTTTCTAGGTCTAAAGCAATATATTGAAGGACATGGCAGGCTGTCTCTCAATGTACAGTATATACTGTAGGAGAGAAGGAAGTGATATTATAATTCTGCTATTATTTACCTGAGTTCATTGAGAGGCATGCTATTTACAGTAAAAAGTCTGACTGTCTATTCAATGGGAGATTTCAGAAGACATTTACATTATGTTGGACTAATATGAAATAACGAGAACCTAGAACTCTTAATTACTTCAGGCAGATATTTTTCAGAAAGTAATAAATGTTGGAGTATAGTGCACTCAGTTCCTTGTCTCCTGTGTATACATTACACTGGGTGCACATCCTCTAGTCCAGGGGTGGCTGGACCTTTGGGACCTGGGATCTACTTTTTGTTAACTTACTTACCGGTGATCTACTGGCGTCAAATAACACCAATAATAATGCTTACAATTAATAAATAGCATTAATAACGATGCTATCAAATAACAGCACCAATAATAATGCGCACATTTAAAAATAGTATTAAGAATGACATCAAATAACCCCCCTCTGTGCAAATCCCCCCTTTGCAGATCCCCCCTTGTGCAGATACCCCCTTCCACTCCCCTGCATAATAGCCCCCTGTACAATACCCTTCTCCGTGCAAATCCCCCACTTTGCAGATACCCCCCTTCCAGTCCCCTACATAATAGCCCCCTGTACAATAATCCCCTCTGTGTAGATCCTCCACCTTTTGCAGATCTCCCCTTGTGTTAAAAAAAAACAACCTTTACCACGTGAAGATACCACGCTCTATGCAGATCCTCCCTCCCCTTGTGAAGAAACCCCCTTTGCATAACTTACCTGACAAGTTGTCACGCTGCCTAGTTTCAGTCCTCTCTCTTCCCACAGTCACACTCCCGCTTTCACACTGTATGGCCTTCAGCTGGATGCTTCTCCTGTCGTCGCCACCACCAGCTGGATCAAACTGGATCCAACTAGTGCCCAGGTTCCTCACATCGCGGGTGACGTCATTATGTCACCCGCACACTGCATCCCTGGGAACTGTGAATAGCAGCAGTGGCGGCAGGCTCCTTACAGTTATTTTCTGTTAATTCTATCGCAATCTACTGGCGGAAGCTCCGCGAGCTACCAGTAGATCGCAATCTACCTTTTGGCCACCTCTGCTCTAGTGTTTACCCTCTAGTGCTGGAGCATCAGGGAGGCGGAGACTGATGACGCAGTTCCTCCTGCAGTGGACAGGGAGAGAGAGGCGGTTCCTCCTGTAGCGTGTGTCTCACAGCCTGAGTGGGACGGGGAGCAGTGGGCGGTGTGTGTTCCTTCCAGCGGGAGTCAGTCTGCACAGATGTGCAGCCTTCCATCCCATACCGTCAGAGTCACTACCTTACCACAGCCACATGATGTATAGTGATAAGTACCGCGCTTTCACTGTACCAGCCTGTCATATATATGAGTGAGCTACTGCTGCTGCAGAACATCTTCCACATTATCAAGTGTTGTATTGGTATGTTAATAAACCATCATTCTGGTTAATTATCAATTGTGTGGATTAAAATCACTATCAAACACCGCAACACTCTGTCAACAATAAAATCCATAGCGCTCAGTAATGATTGTATCCAGTCATCTGTAGCATTTATGTGTACTATAAAGTAGTAGTTGGGTTAGTGTATCATTAATAATACATCAACTCAGGAGGACATGTGACCAGGAAGTAGAAAACAGGAGAACATGATGAGGAGACGTCTGTGTGTATTCCTGTAATGAAAGTAAAATGCATTATTAACATGTCTGATGCTGCATTGCTATAGAAGAAGGGATCATCAGAACATCCTCCATAGGACTTCTCTATGTTTGTGATTTATTTAGTCAGATTACAAACTGATCCTCAGTTTAGACATACCTATCATGTCACTAACTTTTATAGGATGGGGAGATCAATTGTGTGGATTTACATTACTATCGAACACCGCAACACTCTGCCAAGTTATGGGCCCAGCCCCGCGTGTTTGAGTGATAGCCCAGAACAGAGGTACACAGAACAAAAGTAAAACAGCTTAATTTAAAGAAACATTTTATTAAAACGCTGAGAACATGCATAGCACAGGGCACAGCATGAACTTTGTAAAATTGAAAGATTCAGAGAACTGTACTACATGGAAGTTTGCCATGGAGATGCAGATTAAGCGGGAAAAATTGTGGAAGGTCACAATAGACCCAGGAGCAGGTCCTAACCCAGATGATGTAGACAGAGCCATCGTCACGATAGGCTTAGCTGTGGAGCAGCATGTTTATTCTATAATCAATGGGAAAGTGTCAGCTAAGGACATGTCGACAGCCCTACAAAATCCGTATGAGGACAGAGGTCTGATGAGAAGGATAAGTTTAAGGTGCATGCTATGTGGGACAAAACTGAGTGTCTGCAAGGACTTGAATGATTACATTGATAAGATATTGTCAATAGCGCAGCAGTTGGCATCTGTGGGGGCACACGTGGACGAGGAGGAAGTGGCAATGACGATGTTACAAAATCTGACGCCAGAGTTTGATTTTTTTGGTGGTTGCTTTGGAGTCTAATGATACCAAGCTGACAAAAGAAATTGTAATGGCCAAGCTACTACAGTTCCAAGAACGTATTCCTGTCGAGACCATAGCTGATGGTTCTGCCTTACTCACAAAAGGGACAAAGTCCAAAAAGCTCAAGTTCAAGTGTTTTGTGTGTCCCAAGTTGGGACACAAGGCTTCAGATCATAGGATGAGAAATTCCAGTGGTGTGCAGAAACAACGTGACAAAACAAACGAGTCAGCACTGAATGTAGTAGATAGTCACAAGAAGGATCGCTGGTACATGGACTCGGGGGCCACTAGTCATTTCAGTTGCAATCAGCATTGGTTCAGTTCTTTAACACTGTGTGAACGCACTACAGTAAAAGGGATTGTAAGTAAAATCCTTACTGCATCACAAGTTGGAACAATCACAGTGCATTTAAGAATTGGAGGAGAAACAGTTGTTACAGATTTCCAAGATGTATTATTCGTGCCAGATTTGGGAAGTAATCTCATTGCTATCATCATCCTAGAGAAAAAGTGCTACAGAGTTAGGTTTGCAAAGGGCAAGTGTATGGTGCAAAATAAAAGAGGGACTGTAATTGCTTAATCAACCCGGTACCACCAACTATATGTCTTGGACACTCATGAGTGTTCTGCAATGATGGCTACTGTTGCAAACCAATCAATGGAGCTGTGGCACAAATGTTTGGGTCATCTAGGATATGACAATGTCCAGAAACTGCTAAATGTAATGGTAACATGGATCACCGTGAGTAACGATGAAAGACCTATGTGTGAGAGCTGTATAAAAGTAAAGCAAATTCGCAACCCATTTCCAAAGTCATTTAGTAGAGCAGAGACACCACTAGCTCTAGTGCACACCGACGTATGTGGTCCAATGAAGGTGGAATCAATCTGCGACTACAGAAATTTCATGACTCTCATTGATGACGCCACAAGAATTACAATGTATATTTTATTAAAGAAAAGAGGGAAGTTGTCAACAAAATTGTGGAATACAAAAATCCGGTGGAGACTCAGACAGGTCTGAAATTAAAGGTCTTGAGATCCAACAATGGTGGAGAGTATGACAACAAGGTGTTAGCTGCATTCCTTTAAAAATATGGTATAAAGCATCAACTAACAATTGCCTACACGCTGGAACAAAATGGTGTGAGTGAACAGGCAAACCGCACAATTGTTGAGAGAGCACGAACTATGTTAAGTGACGCGGGCCTAGAAAAAGATTTTGGGCAGAAGCAGTATCTACTGCAGTATACCTAAAAAATAGTGCACCTACAGTAGCTGTAAAAGGTAAAAAGCCACTGGAGGTGTGGTCCAATAAAAATCCAAGTGTCAGTCAACATCGTGTCTTTGGGAGCAAAGATTTTGCACATATACCTAAGGAGAAAAGGAGAAAGTTAGATCTAAAATCCATAGAATGTATGCTCGGATACTGTGAAGAAAGCAAAGGATACAGACTTTGGGATATTTCAAATGTCTTCTTAAATCCAGAGATGTGGTGTTCTTTGAAATAGCGCCACTAACTGAGGCAGTGGAGCAAGAATAAAAACAACATGTATCATTGGATGTACAGGCAGCAGAAAACATGTCTGAAACTGAGAATGTCAATGTAGACAACCTATAAGGAAACAAGAGTTCCATGAGGAGCAACAAAGGTTTTCCAGCCAAGAAATACAGTGAGGAATATGCAAACATAGCTTACTGTGAACATCAAAACATACAGGAAGCAAACCAGTGATTGGACAGAGTGGAAGTCAGCAATTGATACAGAGATGTCAGCACTGGATGTTAACAGTACATGGACTGTAGTTGATATTCCACACAACCGTAAAACAGTCAAGAACAAGTGGGTCTTTTGCAAGAAGTTAAATGCAGATGGGACAATTGCTCGTTACAAAGCCCACCTTTTTGCCAAGGAATGTATCCAAAGGTCTGGAATCGATTATGGAGAGATCTACTCACCTGTCGCAAGGTACAGCACCTTAAGGTTAGTATTTGCTATTCTACACTACATGATTTACTGTTATATCAGCTAGACTTTGATTCTGCATTTCTGAATGGAGAGTTAGTTGAGGAGATTTAAATGGAACCACCAGAACATTATGACGAGAATATATTCTAAGTAGGAAAAGTTTACCTCTTAAAGTAGCCTCAAGCAAAATGTTGTTGCTGGTATGTGAAGTTAGATGCTGTGTTATTAGAAATGAACTGTGTTAGTTCAGAGACTGATCACTGCCTATATCACAAGACTATAGACAAAAAGTTGTTCATTATAGCTGTATGCGTAGATGATATACTACTGGCAGGACAAGAGAAACACACCACTGACGTAAAACATCAGTTAAAGCAAAGGTTCAAGTTAAAGGATCTAGGCATTGCAAATCATTTGTTATGTCTTCTTTGTCACAGTGAGACCATCAACTTTGCATGTGATAACAAAGGAACAATAGATTTGTCTTCTAGCACCAAGCATTATGGACGGTTTAAGCATATTACCATAAGACATCACTTCATTCGTGAATTGGTGGAGAATAAGTCAATGAATGTGGAATATGTGGCAAGTGAGGACAATGATGCCGACATGTTAACAAAGGGTCTGTCATCACACCTGCTAAATGTGTCCTTGAAAGAATGTGGACTAGAATATATTTCATGTTGATTTGTTCTTACTGTTTTTTACTTCATAACCATGTTTTCAGTTACAGGTATGACTTTATTGAAAAGTTTTGATAAAATGTCATGTTCTTTTATATGTGACCGGAGACAGTCCTGAGTGAGGGGAGGGGGGTGGGTGTTGAGTATAGTGCACTCAGTACCTTGTCTACTGTGTATACATTACACAATGTGTGTGCATCCTCTAGTGTTTACCCTCTAGTGCTGGAGCATCAGGGAGGCGGAGACTGATGACACATTTCCTCCTGCAGTGAAGAGGGAGAGACAGTTCCTCCTGCAGTGGAGAGGGAGAGACAGTTCCTCCTGCAGTAGGGAGAGAGAGAGACGGTTCCTCCTGCAGTGTGTGTCGCAGTGCCTGAGCGGGATGGAGAGCAGTGGGCAAAGTGTGTTCCTTCCAACGGGAGTCAGTCTGCATGGACATGCAGCCTATCATCCCATACTATCGAAAAAAGGGGGTGCACTGGTTAGGTAAAGTAAAAAAATATTGTCGAATAGAATGTAAAACCAATATGCCAAACTGTAATCATTAAATTTCATACAGTATTCAATTGGTGGTGCTCCCAGAATTTTTTGTTGAAACGGACCACACAATTCCAAGAAAGAAGAAATACAAAAAAAAGTCTCTTCCAGGAGCACTCTTTATAAAAGATTTTATATAATCAGACAGTTAATAGAGTAGTGAAACATCCAGCTTTTCATCTCTGGAAAAGTACATACATATGCAATAAAACGTAACTTTTATTTATATATTTATATAAAAAAGCACAATAAATAGAAATACTTAAATATTATTGAAAGGAAAATCAATGTCTGAACGGGACACATGAGTCCCTTGTACGTACCTATATATATATATCTCTAGGTATCCCACGTACAAGTACAGTATATATAGAGACAACCTTTAGACAAGGTGAAAATATGACATGTAGAGTGTATACGGACTCTTGATGATCCTTTACCCTAATTTCATGAATGGGGGAGTCTCCACTCTGCAAATTCACTGATTAAGCATCATTAATATTAAAGTGGTTATTGAATTCGCAACTAATAAGTTGTTGAATGTGCACCACAGTGTTTGGTCTATGTATGGGGTGGTCTTGTTATTATAACTTATGCCACTGTCTGGTCAAGCGAGTTTGGTGTAAAAAGGACTATGTGTGGATGCATTGATAAAAGATAGATTTATAGAATGGAAATGAAAAAAATATAGATTGCAAATCTGCTGTCAGCGTTAGACCTTATGTTTTCCAGCTCCTGGTGAAACCTACAACACCTCGTATTCTCCTGGGGTCCCCTCCATGGTACTGGCCAGGCCCAACACGTTATTGCTTCCAAGATCGGACGAGATTGGGCAAATTCAATGTGATATGGTTGTAGGATGTTACTTTCTCATAAGGAATTGTTCATGAATAAGAGCAGTAATGAAACAGAAAATGAAAAGCAAAAGAATTGCAACAAGAAAATGTAGAGGAATAAAGACCTCCTTATTAACCATAAAGGTATAGGAGGATGAAAGTAAGTAAATGTAGGATCTGCTTTCAGAGTTAGACAGAGATGCATCTTGAGACCTCCCAAATGGAAACTGTCTCTAAATCACTGATGAGAGTCCTGAATAAAAAGTTTAGAAAATGAAAGTGTATTTCAATCTAATTGTATGTGTTGATAATTGTTCACCTGCTGGTATGTGGCTTAGTACCAAAATTTACCACAGCATCACTATTCCATGAGCATGAGTGTGATACCAAACGTGATCATACACATTGATGTAGTAATGCTTATTATCTTATTGGTGTGTAGCTAAATGGCAGAATTTGTCACAACATTTCCATTCCAAAAAATGGTAATATAAAGAGAGGCGTGATCACTCACACTAGTCCATAATACATATGTATGTACACAGGGGGTCATTCTGTGTTGATCGCACAAAGCTACTTTTTGCAGCCTGTACGATCAACTAGATGCCGCCTATGGGGAGGGACTTTTGCATAGCAAGGCTGCGAACTCTTGTGCAGCCCTGCTCTGCAAAAAAAGTTTTGAGCAAAAGAAGACCAGGGTCAGACTTACTTACCCTGTGCGACGGATCCAGCGACGAAGGATGTCAGACATCCGCCCTCCAAATGCATGGACACGCCTGCGTTCACCTCACCAAGCCTTGAAAATGGTCAGTTGACCCCCCCGGAACGCCTCCCGCCTGTCAGTCTTCCTGCGATTGCCGCTGCAATTACTTTTTCCACTGGCGACGTCGCTGTCCAGCGTCAGACAATGACGCACGTGCACAATGCAGCCGCCGCGCATGCGCAGTTCTGACCCATTCGCACCGCTGCGACAAACTGAAGCGTGCGAACAGGTTGTAATGACCCCCACAGTCCCAATAGTTTGTAGCAAACCAGTTTTGATATTCTATCTGTATACTAAAACAACATTATCTCACAGAGTGGATTATGGAATACTTCATATGTGTGTGCAAAATAGCACCAGTTTCATAATGTAACAAGACACCGTATCTATATCACATTTTTGATTAAACACTGGCCAAAGTCAGTCTGAGTATATGATAATTTATCGATTAGAATGTAAAGGCCCCATAGATAGAATTCTATAAAAAATTGGATACAAATTCAATAATCCAGTGGTTAATACAGTTGGCCCGGCACCAGGGCAAATTTTAACATTGTAACATACTTTTTATGAATTAGATACATAGGGGTAAATTTACTAAGATTCGTATTTTCCCGTTTCAGGTCAAAGTTCAATCACGAATGACATCGAAAGTGTAAAACTGCAACTTTTTGAATTTATTACGACTAATTTACTAAGCTGTCGTATTCGGATTTTTCTTTTGTTCCGATGTCGATGTCATTCGTGTTTTTATTTTTATTTTTACGGCAGTGATTAGCAAAACACTGCCGACTTTTTAAAAATGAATCTCGGCCGGATCTGTGTGATCCGTGCTGGGGTTCATTTTTTTTTTTTTTAAATTAAACCCTGTAAAATCACAAAAAAAAAATGCGTGGGGTCCCCCCTCCTAAGCATAACCAGCCTCGGGCTCTTTGAGCCGATCCTGGTTGCAAAAATATGGGGGAAAAAATGACAGGGGTTCCCCCATATTTAAGCAACCAGCATCGGGCTCTGCGCCTGGTCCTGGTTCCAAAAATACGGGGGACAAAAAGAGTAGGGGTCCCCCGTATTTTTAAAACCAGCACCGGGCTCCACTAGCTGGACAGATAATGCCACAGCCGGGGGTCACTTTTATATAGTGCCCTGCGGCTGTGGCATCAAAAATCCAACTAGTCACCCCTGGCCGGGGTACCCTGGGGGAGTGGGGACCCCTTCAATCAAGGGGTCCCCCCCCCCCAGCCACCCAAGGGCCAGGGGTGAAGCCCGAGGCTGTCCCCCCCATCCAATTGGCTGCGGATGGGGGGCTTTTAGCCTTTTGTCAAAATGAAAAGATATTGTTTTTAGTAGCAGTACTACAAGTCCCAGCAAGCCTCCCCCGCATGCTGGTACTTGGAGAACCACAAGTACCAGCATGCGGCGGAAAAACGGGCCCGCTGGTACCTGTAGTACTACTACTAAAAAAATACCCAAATAAACACAAGACACACACACCTTGAAAGTAAAGATTTATTACATACATCCACACAAACATATACACATACTTACCTTATGTTCACACGCAGGTCGGTCCTCTTCTCCAGTAGAATCCAAGGGGTACCTGTTGAAAAAATTCTACTCACCAGATCCAGGGTCCCAGGCTCCTCGTAGCATCCTTTTGTAATCCACGTACTTGAATAAAATAACAAAACGGAGACCCGAGCCACGAACTGAAAGGGGCCCCATGTTTTCACATGGGACTCCTTTCCCCCGAATGCCAGAAACCCACTCTGACTTCTGTCTAAGTGGGTTTCTTCAGCCAATCAGGGAGCGCCACGTTGTAGCACTCTCCTGATCGGCTGTGTGCTCCTGTACTGAGTGACAGGCGGCACACGGCAGTGTTACAATGTAGCGCCTATGCGCTCCATTGTAACCAATGGTGGGAACTTTCTGCTCAGCGGTGACGTCACTTTAGGTCAACCGCAGGGCAGAAAGTTCCCACCATTGGTTACAATGGAGCGCATAGGCGCTACATTGTAACACTGCCGTGTGCCGCCTGTCACTCAGTACAGGAGCACACAGCCGATCAGGAGAGTGCTACAACGTGGCGCTCCCTGATTGGCTGAGGAAACCCACTTAGACAGAAGTCAGAGTGGGTTTCTGGCATTCAGGGAAAGGAGTCCCATGTGAAAACATGGGGCCCCTTTCAGTTCGTGGCTCGGGTCTCCGTTTTGTTATTTTATTCAAGTACGTGGATTACAAAAGGATGCTACGAGGAGCCTGGGACCCTGGATCTGGTGAGTAGAATTTTTTCAACAGGTACCCCTTGGATTCTACTGGAGAAGAGGACCGACCTGCGTGTGAACATAAGGTAAGTATGTATGTATGTTTGTGTGGATGTATGTAATAAATCTTTACTTTCAAGGTGTGTGTGTCTTGTGTTTTTTTGGGTATTTTTTTAGTAATAGTACTACAGGTACCAGCGGGCCCATTTTTCCGCCGCATGCTGGTACTTGTGGTTCTCCAAGTACCAGCATGCGGGGGAGGCTTGCTGGGACTTGTAGTACTGCTACTAAAAACAATATCTTTTCATTTTAAACAAAGGCTATCAGCCCCCCATCCGCAGCCCATTGGATGGGGGGGACAGCCTCGGGCTTCACCCCTGGCCCTTGGGTGGCTGGGGGACGACGACCCCTTGATTGAAGGGGTCCTTACTCCCCCAGGGTACCCCGGCCAGGGGTGACTAGTTGGATTTTTGATGCCACGGCCGCAGGGCACTATATAAAAGTGACCCCCGGCTGTGGCATTATCTGTCCAGCTAGTGGAGCCCGGTGCTGGTTTTAAAAATACGGGGGACCCCTACTCTTTTTGTCCCCCGTATTTTTGGAACCAGGACCAGGCGCAGAGCCCGATGCTGGTTGCTTAAATATGGGGGAACCCCTGTCAATTTTTTCCCCATATTTCTGCAACCAGGATCGGCTCAAAGAGCCCGAGGCTGGTTATGCTTAGGAGGGGGACCCCACGCAATTTTTTTTTAAAAAATAACCACTTTCCCACCCCTTCCCACTGATAGACATGCACGGATCTCATGGATCCGTGCATGCCTATCCAATCACGGATATAAAAAGCAGGTCTGTTTTTTTTTTGCACTTTTTTACGAGTTGTAATTTTTCACGGCAGTGTTTTTTTTTTTTTTGCTTTGCACTTCTTAGTAAATGACCGAGATTCATACTTAAACAGCCGCGTTTTGACCGATGGTGTATTCATTCGTATTTTTTTGGATGACCTTCCAAAAAAATACGAATGCCCTCATCACTGCCGTGATTTAAGTTTAGTAAATGACCGAGATGACACTTTGAAGAAAAAAAAGCATCTCGGTCAAAATCGGGACCTTAGTAAATTTACCCCATAGTTCACAATGTGGCCTAAGAATAAGCATTGATAATCTTATGTGCAGCAATTATTTATCATGGCACATATTATAGGCTTATTCTTAGGATTTCTTCACAGAAAGTATGTATTTCATTCACATCTATTACCTGGGCTATGTGTGCAGTCAGAAATTACTGTAGCAATGTTTCACTCTTGCAGCAATTTTACCCTGAAAACAGTTATGGGCTGTTTCATATTTATTATTCCAAAATTAGAACACCAATAGCAGGGAAGACACCATGCATCAGGGACGTGCAGTCAGGGAAGGCAGTGCCTCCCCTGTCATTAATGATTAAAATAATGCAAAGAAGATACTTATGACACATATTCTGTGTCATAAGTATCTCCTCTATTAAACTAATCATTAATCCTCTGTAAATGTGTTTGGGAGGCACCGATCATGGTGCCTCCCATTGTCAATAGGGAAAGGTATAGGAGCGGGGGGCGGGCGGGCGCGGGCGGGGCCAAGCCATGGGCAGTAAAAGCCCATTGAAAATGCATTGGAAAGCGGCACCATTAGAGGTGTCAGTGAGGCCACAGTGATTGGCCAGTGGATCCGTCACTGGATCCGCTGTCATCACTGTGTGGGCGTCGGTGGTGGCGGAGGTGCGGGCGGCGGGATGCAGCGAAGGTGCGGGCGGCAGGATGCGGCGGTGGTGTGGGCGACGGGATGCAGCAGACGTGCGGGTGATGGGACGCCATAGTATTACCTGAAGTTTGGCAGCGGAGCGGTACCAGTTTAAAAAATGGTGCCCCAGCATCATTTTTGAAATTCAAGATGGCAACTGCGAGCCAATCACAGCTCACCGCGTCATCACCCAGCCCCCTCCGGCTGACTTATATAAGTCAGCCGCGAGGCAGCAGCATCAGTCTGACGTCGGAGGAGCAGTGAAGAGCTCCTGAAGAAAGAAGACGCCGTGGAAGTCCTGGATGGGCGGCGGCTATGCAAAAGAGCTTAACAGCCGCCGCCCGCCAGGTGAAGACATCGGAAGCCCTGGGGTTGTGGCGGCCATGCAAAAGAGCTTAAAGGCCGCTGCCCCCAGGTGAAGATCCTGTCTAAAAAAAAAAAAATTTTGAGACATTGTGGTGTTTTATTTTAATATTTTCTTTACAGGTGGACTACAGGTGCCAGCGGGCCCTTTATGTCTGGGCATGCTGGCACTTTTGGTTCTCCAAGTGCCAGCATGCTGGGGCAGGCTTGCTGGGACCTGTAGGCCACCTGTAAAGAACAATATTAAAATACAATGAACCCCGCACCCACCGCCACCAGGGGTGCGGGGCATAGCACTGGGCTATCAGCCCAGTGCTGGTTGTTGCTCAGGAGGGGGGACCCCATTTTTATTTTTTGGGGTCCCCACTTTCCGAGGAATTCCAGCCCTGGGCTGACTGGCTTGGGCGGTGATTAAAGTTATGGCAGGGGGACCCCACGCTGAGTGTCTCCCCAGCTATGGCATTATCCCCCCTGGCTGGTTCTGCCTGGTGCTGGTTTTAGTGATGTGTGGGTGGGGGGACTACACTTTTTATTTTTATTATTTCCCCTTATGGGGGGGGGGGGGGTGTTAGCTGCCAGTACCTCCCCAGCCATTGACCTCACCGCACGTCACTGCCATGCATAGAAAGGGAGTTGGAATTGAAGGTGTATACATTACCACTACCGTGATTGTACCACAGAAATAGTCAGCATGTTATAGAGACCTATTGCAGTCGTGACATACATCAATGGATCGCGCTGCGGAACGGGACCGGAATCAGATGCTGCACTACTAAGTGGCTGCGACCTTGACCCTATGCTGGAGCACATCATGGTGCATCTGCCTCTGTGTCCGGGGCCGGTGTCAGGTACTGCACTCCTGAGTAGCCGCTGCCGTTGCTCAGAATGGGGATCATGCAACGGCACGTGTGCCGCTGGAGCCAGGACCAGATAGATCAGCTGTTCACCTGAGTCCTGTCCACCTTCCAGAGTGGACAGAGCAGGGAAAAGTCCTCCTGATGTACGTTTCACACTAAAGTTTGTTCACAGGGGTCCCTTTCCTCCTGTTAATTCCTTTGCTATAAAAAGAAAAATGAGCCAATCATCTTATCAGTATTAGTGACTGACATTTTGTTCATCCTATAGGACGCATAGTATGATGGTCGAAGCAGGATTCCATTCATTCTATGTCTCATATAGGAAAAACCATGAGCCAATCATCTAATCCGCCTTAGTGATTGACATTTTATGCATCCAATAGGATGAATGGCATATTAGTCGAAGGGGGATTCCATTCATTTTATATCTCATTCACTTTTACCATTAGAAGCCATGGGATTGATATTAAACCTTTGTTGGGAGAGAGCAGACAGATAGTTGATGAAGATTCTATAATTCTGGAAGATATCTAAATTGGTTCCTACATTAATAGGCACACCTTGCATATAGTCCCAGATGTCAGTTTAAGATACTGCAGCAGTGATAGTAAATATTAAAAAATACTAAAAAATATATTTGGAAAATTGCTGATCTGTGCATATTGCCATGATACGTAGTTTAAATATTGCTCCTATGTACGTAATATAAAATTAGTGTTCTGATTGCCTTAAATAAGTTAATTGTGATATGTTTTATACTGTGTTGTATAAATCTCACAGTATTACTAGCACTGAGATATACTATTCTCAGGTGGTATCTCTCGAAAGTGTAAGTGCTGAAATAAACATGAGGAGGATTGGCCAGTAGTGCATAAGTATTCAAAAGACGTGATTAAGCAAAAATAAGTAAGTGTGATGTAAGTGAAACACTCAAAAAAATTATCAGTTGTGAATATCAGTCCAGTGAGGGAAGAACAAAGGAACTAGTGTAAGAGCAAAGACTGCCGTAATTATTATGCCAGTATGGCATTATAATTTCTTATAATACATGGTGTGACTGGAAGGAACTATGTTATTATTAGAAGGAAAAGAAGAAAAAAAGAGAAAAGAAGAAAATGAGGGTACCTGGATTATATGTGCATGGACGTCCAGCAGTTATAAAATGGCACCGTAAATTATATTTTCTCTGAGTCCTTTGGGGATTAACGTGCCCAATCTGAATATCCACTCACTGTCTTTTTTTTCTAGAGGGTGAAGGTGATGTCCCCCTCCTCTCAGACCCAGACTGACTTTTTCTAATCCAAAGATTTTTATGTCCTTGTTTCGACTGGCATGTATCTGGAGAAAATGTCTTGCTATTGTTGTCAGTTGTTTGAATTTACTGATGTCCATCTGGGGATTTCTCACTGTTCCTATATGCTCCAGGGCCCATTCTTTAAGCATTCGTGTCGTCATGCCAACATATCGTATTTGGCATGGACATGTAATGCAGTAGATGACATTAGTAGTACGGCAGTTGAAATAGTCTTTAATCTCAATCTTCTGTCCATATTTGTCTGTCACATTCCTATTGTTAGAAATATGAGATCATACCTTGCAGTTGCCACATGGGTAACTGCCTATAATTGACGCCATGGTTTTTGGAGATGCTGAGAAATGACTTACAACCAATATATCCCTATGTTTCGGTGCTCGATGCCAAGTGAAATTGATGGTTTATCCAATCTCCTTGGATAGATCTTTATTCATTTGTCAGACATGCCAGTGTCGTTGTAAAATGTTTTCCGCTTCTCTCCACTCATGACAGAATTCTCCAATGAATCTCATGGTTTCCATGTCTGTCTTCTTGTTCTTGTCTTGAAAGACTAGGGATTCTCTTTCAACCCTTAGTATCTCTGATCTGGCTTTTTTTAATTAGGCAGTTACTGTACCTGCATTCTTTCAGTCTAATTATTAGCTCCTTGCTTTTATTTTCAAATGTTTCATTATCAGAGCAGTTGCGTTTAAGCCTTATAAATTTCCCTTTCAGAATGTTCCTGATGATAGGGGGCAAATGAGCATTTGTGCTGTGTAATAAACTATTTGTGGAAGTCTCTTTCCTGTAGATCTCAGTTGCAATCTTTTTGTCCTTATCCCTGTATATTCTTAAGTCAAGGAATGGGATGCCGGTTCGACTACTGGTGTAGGTTAGTTTCAGATTGACTGTGTTCTGATTAAGAATTTTGATGTAGTCATCCAGAGTTTCTTGAGGGCCATCCCAGATTAGAAAAACATCATCTATATAACACATCCAGATGACGCTATGTTGGGTATAGGGGTCATGAGCTTCATGAAATACTATTTCTCTCTCCCACCACCCAAGGAAAAGATTTGCATATGCCAGAGCACATGCCGCTCCCATAGCAGTGCCCCTCACTTGGATGTGGCATTTGTTATTAAAGAGAAAGTAGTTGTGATGCAGAACAAAATCCAATAGTTGCAACAAAAATTCTTTGAATTCATCAATGCCTTCCATTGTGAGGAAGTGTAGTACTGCTTTGATGCCCAAATTGTGTTTAATGGATGTACAGATGGGTCCACATTTATCTTGACCTTTAATAGGATTAACTGCGACTGGCCAGTCGGACTTAATCCCCTGCTGTAATGACTTAATCCCCTGCTGTATTGTTCTCTGTATTGTATTAATAAGTCATGTTGTGCCTAGGTGCAGAAAACTAGTCAAGATAACCGTGGACCCATCTATATATAAGAACTCTACATCCAGACCCACTAACAGATGTGCATCATGTACATTCCTTAGTACTTCTGTGGTATCTTTAATATAAGAAGGAAGAAATAGGACAAGATGCCTAAGATGTACATCCAGAAAGCACCTAGCCTTTTCCAGAAGACCCCCATTTCCTGACATTATTAGTGTCCCTGGGGAATTGATTAGGTCTTTATGTACTTTGGGGAGAAGGTAGAATGTAGGTGTTCTTGGGTGGGGTGTGTTCAAAAAGTCCCATTATGATTTGGTTATTACACCTTGATCTAGGGTGTTGTTAATCATTTTGAGATACTGAGCTTGGAAGTCCTGAGAATGATTAAATATTGTTGTCCGATAACAGGATATGTCTTTGAATTGTCTATTTGCCTCTCTGAGATGTTGTTCAATAGGCCATAGGACAATGTTTCCACTCTTGTCGGATGGTTTAATCACAATATCCTTCCTTTTTTGCATCTCCTTCAGAGCTTTCCTCTGGTGTGTTGTAAGATTACCATTGATTTTGTAAGTTCTCTGTTGCTGGTGTAATTTGTCAAAATTCCAGGAGACAAGATTGAGGAAAACCTTTACTTCCGGGCAAATATCAGGTGGAAGAAAGGTTGACCAGTTCTAACATATGGGTCTATTAATTGAGACTTCCTGTTCCGACAGTGCTTCTAAGGTGCGTATTGCTTCATCTTCAAGCTATGAAAATGTAGGTGGTGTCTCCATTTCTTGAGGGATGTCCCTTTCCTTCCTATTATGAAATTTCTTCAACAGGAAGTTACAACCAAATAGTCTGGGGCTGGTTTCCCATTTGAAACAATTAAACCTATTGGTCGGTGAGAAGGAGAGGCTCTTCCCTAAGACATCAATTTGATCTGGAGTCAAGGTATAAGAAGAGAGATTGATAATTTAAGTGTAGAAGTTGTGGAGGTTGCCACTATTTCCTCCTGTTCTGATAACAATTTGGGGATGGAGAAACCCATCTTCTTTTTCTTCTTCCTTCCCCGCCTCATTTTGATTCTGCGAAGTATCCACGGTTACCCCTGATGTCTTCTAAAAAAGAAGAGGATGAAGGTCCTAAGTGTGTGGTATTTTCTCTTCTTTGATTAAATATCCCTCTCTGTTCTGAAATGGGATCTCCGTAATCTTCTGTATCCGATGGTTCCACTTCAGATGATGATGGTGTCTGATCATGTCTGGTGGTGCAGACTCCGTCTGAGCCCCCTCCTCTGTAGCCAGCAGCGCTCTAAACTTGGTCACTAGGGGACCCTAGCACTGTCCCAGAATCTAGTGCGCATGCACAGATCTTTGGCAAAGTGGCACGGCGGACATTTTCCCAGAGATTTCCTTACTGAGCATGCTCAAATCTCCAAAAAATGGCCACCGCGCCATTTACCGGAGATTTGCTTAGAGATACTTCCGCCATCGGAGGACTCTGGAGACATGTGTATTATAAAAATAGATGCAGGGTGTGCGATGTGGGCCCCCCTGGACCCCGCCCACACTGCACCCATTGTTAATACGCCAGTGCATTCCATTACATTTAGGGATAACTTAATGGTAGGAAAAGATGGGTAATAGAAATGTGAGATACTGTAGGAGAGTACAGTAGTCAGTTTGAGATGAAATAATGTGTAAGGTTTTGAGCTGCATCTAAGGTAAGAAACTGATGTATTCTAGGTCTGAATACAAATTTTCTAGGTCTAAAGCAATATATTGAAGGGCATGGCAGGCAGTCTCTCAATGTACAGTATATACTGTAGGAGAGAAAGAAGTTATATTATAATTCTGCTGTTATTTACCTGAGTGCATTGAGAGGCATGCTATATACAGTAAAAGGTCTGACTGTCTACTCAATGGGAGATTGCAGAAGACATTTACATTATGTTGGACCAATATGAAATAATGAGAACCTAGAACTCTTAATTACTTCAGGCAGATATTTTTCAGAAAGCAATAAATGTTGAGGTATAGTGCACTCAGTTCCTTGTCTCCTGTGTATACATTACACTGGGTGCGTATCCTCTAGTGTTTACCCTCTAGTGCTGGAGCATCAGGAAGGTGGAGGCTGATGACACAGTTTCTCCTGCAGTGGAGAGATAGAGAGAGAGAGAGAGAGAGAGAGAGAGAGAGGCGGTTCCTCCTGTAGCTTGTGTCGCACTGCCTGAGTGGGACGGAGAGCAGTAGGCGGTGTGTGCTCCTTCCAACGGGATTCAGTCTGCACGGACGTGCAACCTTCCATCCCATACTGTCAGAGTCACTACCTTACCACAGACGCATGATGTATAGTGATAACTACCGCGCTTTCACTGTACCAGGCTGTCATATATATGAGTGAGTTACTGCTGCTGCAGAACAGCTTCCGCATTAACGAGTGTTATCTTTGTATGTTAATAAACCAGCGTTCTGGTTAACTATCAATTGTGTGGATTAAAATCACTATCAAACACCGCAACACTCTGCCAATAATAAAATCCATAGCGCTCAGTAATGATTGTATCCAGTCATCTGTAGCATTTATGTGTACTATAAAGTAGTAGTTGAGTTAGTGTATCTTTTATAATACATCAACTCAGGATGACATGTGACCAGGAAGTAGAAAACAGGAGAACATGATGAGGAGACGTCTGTGTGTATTCCTGTAATGAAATTAAAATGCATTATTAACATGTCTGATGCTGCATTGCTATAGAAGAAGGGACCATCAGAACATCCTCCATAGGGCTTCTCTGTTTGTGATTTATTTAGATAGATTACAAACTGATCCTCAGTCTAGACCTACTTATCATGTCACTAACTTTTTTATGATGGGAAGATCTATATTTATGACCTTTGTTAACAAAGTCAGCTAAAAAGATAACAACCATTTTTCTTAACTCTAGTTGGCATAAGTAAGTACACACTGGTGCAGATGTATTAAGCCTGGAGAAGGGATAAAGAAGTGATGCAGCAGTGATAAGTGGAAGGTGATAACGCACCAGCCAGTCAGCTCCTAACTGTCTCTGGTAACATTTCACTGTGAAGAAATACAACAGATTAAAGCAAGACAATAATAAGGGGCCAATGTATCATTTTCATATTAACTTTGTGAAAAAATCCACCTATTATCGCGGATCTTTGGATTTTATCGGCGGAATGTAATGAAAAGATCCAGAATAATATTGCCATAAGAAAACTGCTGTGGAATGCAAAGCTATTTTAGAGATGCGATTGTTTCCATTTTATCTTATCACAAATCTGTACATAAACACCCTGGAATGTGTTGCATTGCGCATGTGCCAGGAAGAAGCCGACATGCATGCACCATCTCAATTTGCAGGCCGTCGGGATTCCGGCAGTTAAGATACCACCAGCCGGAATCCCGCCAGCCGGTGGCTGGGATGCCGCTGTCGTTAAATTGATGGCCGGCATCCTGGCCGCATGTATATCATACTGAATCCACGATCACATTAGCAAGCATATACCAGCCAGCTCACCCCTGGAACAGGGTCCTTTAGGAGCCCCTGTCCCTACGGGTGATTTGTAATATATTCCCACAATCTGTAATTTCATATTGCCACAATCTGGTGTACAACTCAGAATTGATAAATATGGCATAGTTTAACAAATTATAACATTCTCATACAACCAACAAATGATTTAAATACCGTGCAACTTACACAGTGTGCCATGATTACAATTACTCAATTAAAATATGTTATATATTGTGGACCCATTTACTTACTTGTGTAGAATAATTCATAATAATTAAAGATTCAGTCGATGTGGTCTTTGATGAAGGCCCTGCTCACCAGGAACAAGTAGAACAAGGAAATGGAGCTGCTACACTACATTGGGGGGTCTTATCAATTTATCATACATACATGGGTGAGCTATCAAATCCACTTCTCCTACAGTACCTTCTTCTTTTGACATACAGTAGTTATTTCTTCTCCATCTGAGGCGTGCAATAAACTTGAACACAAAAATCTCATAAATAGTTGCGATTCTTTAATGATAAATATAAATTTCACGTTTCTACTATTTTTCAACTGCAATACAGAGGTTTTGCGATCTTTACTACTTACATATTTATTGCAATCATTTTTTGCTTAATACATCTGACTGGTTCTACATTATTGCTTTTATCATGTGATAATTAAATTATACATCAGCGGGGAAAGCAGTCAGAATCCCGGATATCAGTATCCCGGCAGTCAGAATACCGATGCTGGAATACCAACTCTATTCTGAATGGGTATAACATCCCAACACCTGATTACAGACAGACGGAATCCCGAACAAGGAGAGACCATGCCGCAAGGCAGGAAAGCTGTAAGGGAAGTGGATGGGGGGAGGTTAGGTTTAGGCTGCGGGGGGAGGGTTAGGGTTAGGCTGCGCCCCGGGGGTTTAGCCTTAGGTTGCAGGAAGGGGGGTTAGGATTAGGCACCCCCCTCGGAGGGTTAGGATGTGGTGGGGGGGGGGGGGTTTAGGCAGCATGGATAGGGGGTTAGGTTTAGGCACCTACAGGGGATGTTAGGGTTAGGCACCAAGGGAGGAGCCTAGGGTTAGGCTGCAGGGAGGGAGAGTTAGGGGGTTGGGGAGAGGGGAGAACACCACTTTCTCACCCCTGTCGGCTTTGTACACATCGGGATCCAGGCGTCAATATTTCAAGCGGCGGGATCCCATGCACCAGTAAATCATACTGCTGCCATCAGCGGCGCCACTTCATTGATCCAACTGCATCATCCATCTGCTGACTGGATCTGTAGATCGGCAGCCATCAATGATCGCTATCCATTGGGAAATCTGGGAAATTAAACATGTTTAATATTGGTGATTCCTCCACCCAGCCATCGAAGGATCATCAAAAAGCGTCAATATGTCTCTGATGTATGGTGGCCATTAGTCTTTTACTGTTCTAAAAGTGAAGAGTATTACTTGCTTTCTCCACATGGCAAGTCATTTTCTTTTGGCATTACCTATGCTATAGACAAAAGTCACATTCTGTGGGTGATTCAAAGTCACATGCAGTTCAGCAGCAACAACGGTGGAATTACGTGCTCGGAAACAAATTCAGATCTCCATCTTTATTCAGACCCGCCACATGTATAGTATACGTGCTGTACATGTAATGTTTTAATTTTTTTCCCATGACATTTTTTATTTTGGCCAGAAATGGGTGTACTAAGTAAAATAAGCAGATCCAGCTAAATCCAATGATATGTGACATGCCTATATTCTGTATATAATTGCAAGTGTATCTGCACACAAAATGTTATGCTACAGTGTTTTCTGAAAAATACTAACATCATTTAGGATGATGATAATGTCGCAATTATACACAGAATATAGGCATGCTGCGTATTATTTTAAACAGCAGGAGCTGCTTGTGCGTCCTACTATCAAAATGCAAATCTGTACTTAGAAGACGCACAAACAGCTTCTGCTATTTAAAATTATATGCAGCATGCCCATATTCTGTGTAACAGCAACTGTATCTGCATACAAAATGTTATGCTACAGTGTTTTCCAGCCAAACACTGTAACATAATTTGGCATGCTGATACCGTCGCAATTACACACTGAATATAGCCATGCCGCATATCATTTAAATCAGCATAAGCTGCTTGTGCGTCCTGGATGACTGGAGTTTATTTAGGGTATGTGTTGCTTTAATCATGGGACTTTTGGGTGCCAAAGTTTAAGTTCTCTCACTGTGCAACTGTTAGAATAACAGATGCTGTCCGGTTGGTCTGAAAAAACGGACGTTTCCTTGTCTAATATCCTGTCAGAAGTCGGATCCGATTTGTATTGCGAACGGAAAAGACACGCTATTACATTGTCCGAGTTACGGGAAATAGATGCACATTTGTAATGTTCGATGTAGTGCGAGCATTTCTCGGGCGGCATTATCGGCTCCCATTACATCCCGGTCATTATCTCTGTCAGATTTTGATGCATCAGAAACATACTGTAGATCCCATCCCAGTTGAACAGCACTATGGAATATGATAGCTCTACGTAAATAATTGGTGGTCCAGGACCAATTCACATTATCTATGATCAATGTAATGGCAAAATCAGTGCTTGTGGCTGTCAATCATTAAATATGTGGACAAACCGAAGCAAATCTAATCCCTACCACATAACTGACCTTAATGACATATAAACATAATTTACTTCATTTAATATTTCATTCTAAATTTCTCAGTAAGAAACTTTGGCCTAGAGGTGCTTTGAAAAACAATTTGATACTCTAGGGAGCCTTGATTCAAAAAAGTTTGAGAACTACTGATCACCTATGACATCCAAAAAAGGCAACTATGTCAGTACAGCTTGATTGCAGTTATCTGCAATTTTGGTAGCTTTGTTGGACTTCCCTTTTGCTATTTTCACTGCTATGGCTCTATTGGATATTAGCAGAAGCAAACAGCAACAAATAAATGCCCCTGCAATGATCACAGTTCCCCATATGTCTACCTTCCTGGACTCATATTGTGCAAGAGTGCCCTTGACAAGAACAGATGTTCAGGCACTAATACAGTACCTGCACACGTTTGGTAGATACTCAGAACGCACCTGGGCAAGGTTAGCACAGGCTCATTGGTAACAATTTTTCAAATCTCCCCCTCAACAGAGCCAAAATATTGCCTTGGTCTGATCAGAGGTAACTTTTATGCTGTCACTCTCATACCATAAGTTACTGTATGTATAGTGTCAAGGCTGTAGCTGCCATAGTTAGGGAGTGCAGCTGCTATGGAGCCCAGCACTAAGAGACGCCCATTTTTCCTGTCAATGTTATACGTATTATATATATTCATCAATATTGGTTGGTACATAGGTGCTATTACCAGGGCTGTTTCTAGACAATTTGGTTCCCAGGTGTAAGATTTAAAAATGCACCCACCCCCCATTGACATAAAAAAAATGTGCCCCACCATAAATATAAATAAATTGAGGGGACGTGGCCTTACTAAAATGGGTGTGGCCTTGCAGGAAAAGACTACCAAACACCAACAGACCTCGGCCACCACAAGGAAAAAAATAAATTCCACCATATTAAGCCCCACACAGTAATGCCCCTTGCACCATATTATGCTCCCTGCACCATATTATGTCACACACCACAATGCCCGTGATACATTATGCCCTAGAGTAAAGCTTCTAATTACTTTTAAATTACCTGCTCGTTGCCAAGGGTTTCACATGCTGGGTGTCATGCTCGTTGGCAGGGGTTTCATGTGCTAGGTGTCATGCTCGTTGCCAGGGGTTTCATGGGCTGGGTGTCTTGCTTGATGCCAAGGGTTTCATGCACTGGGTCTCATGCTCATTGCCAGGGATTTCATGGGCTGGGTGTTTTGCTCGTTGCAGGGGATTC
This sequence comes from Pseudophryne corroboree, assembly GCF_028390025.1. Taxonomy (NCBI): domain Eukaryota; kingdom Metazoa; phylum Chordata; class Amphibia; order Anura; family Myobatrachidae; genus Pseudophryne; species Pseudophryne corroboree. The sequence continues at coordinate 193,357,589 of NC_086444.1, read as the reverse complement.
ATGCTCTTGGATCCATGCTTGTTGCCTGGGGTTTCATGATCTGGGAAGGGTGTCATGCTATTTGCCTGGGGTAATGCACATTGTTAGGGGTGTGTATAGCTGGCCACAGTCAGCCCACCCACCCGCCCGTCCGTCCGTCAGCTTCCCTGCCCGCCCGTCCATCAGCTACCCTGCCTGCCAGCTCCCCTGCTCCCCCTCCCTATCATACTACTCCGCTCGGAGGCCGGAGTTTCGTGGAATGATGCATTGCATCAAAACTCCACCCACAGAGTGGAGTACTATGACAGGGAGGAGGGGACGCAGTTGGGACACCGCGAAAAGAGCAGCAGTGGGCACCCCGTGTAGTAACATGGTTCGTCTGCCACTAGAAACGGCACTGGCTATTACAAACGTTTGCCTAGGGGTCTGCAGTATATCTAGTTACACCCCTGGACCTGCTCATTGTAATGTGGTATAATATGAACTGGATGGCATTACAATGTTATATAATGTGAACTAAGACACTGTACAGTATGTCATATTGTGAATTGGGGAAACTGTGTGGTTTAATGTGTAGTAGTAGTCCTACAATGGGACATAATGGGAACTAGGCACTTCTATGCTTCGTAAAAATTAACTAGTGCACTGATATGGGGCATAACATTAACTAAGACACTACTATCGTTCAGAAAATGAACTAGGGTATTATGGGACAAAAAAAAAATCAAAAACTGCTGCAGAAAGGCGTCTCTAAAAGCATAGGAACGGGGACCCATCAAAATGTTGCTATGGTGCCAACAAAGTTCTGGCTATGCTCCTTTATAGTGTATTTGTAATCCCAACTTCTTTTGAATGAGTAAAAAGTTAAGTGACTGAGGGGCTGATTCACTATCATTTGCTAATGTGAGATTGCACACAGAGAGCCATTATTGGCAGACTGCGCATGAACTGCGAATGCATTGCTTGTGCATGAAGGTCAAAATGCGATCGTTCTGCATATGCAGCCTAATTGTAAAGATAATGCAATTTAATTGACAAGAAGTGACCGTTCGTGGGTGGTAACAGCATTTGTGGGGAGTGGCTGGGAAAACGCAGGCGTGTCATGGCCATTTTCAGGGCATGTATTTGACATAATCTGCGAATGATGCGTTGAAAAACATGGTGTCCTGGTGCGTCTGCATTCACATTGATTTGAGTATGCTGGGGTCAGCCGCTACTGCCAGTAATGCTAATTTTTTGCGTATGCATTGCGATTCTGCTAATGCATACACAGATTTGCGGATGCATCAGTGGGCGTCTTTTATCCTTTCTGACAGTAATTTACTAGTAACTTGCAGTACTCTATATGTCGTCACGGTGGCAGTATAACCTTGGTTGGCCCTGTATACTGCTTATATCTAAGGCATGTGCCTAACAAAATATCTACGCTAAGTAGCGGAAAAGTCAATTTTAAGTGAACTCATTTATACCTCATAGTCTTAAAGGTAGCAAGTAAAGTGGGTAATTGGAAATCAAAAGCACAGTTCACATATAAAGCACAGTTTTGGAGTGCAGGATAGCAGTAGCAGGTATATAGTATAAGGCTAGCAGTTAAGTACAGGTGAAAGCGGCATGCGGGTCCCTAACACGGCTCAGTCAATAGAAGAGTATGCATAAGCTGGCAGGTTTAAGCTGTACAGTACAGTGGGGTAGATGTATTAACCTGGAGAAGGCACAAGGAAGTGATAAACCAGTGATATGTGCAAGGTGATAAAGGCAGCAGCCAATGAGATCCTAACTGTTAATTTACATATTGGAGCTGATTGGCTGGTACATTTATCACCTTGCACATATCACTGGTTTATCACTTCCAGGTTAATACATCTGCCCCAGTGTCTGATGTGCATAAGGGATCCCCACCTGACTGACACACTGACGTTGGCAAAAGTCACTTTGGAGTCTGTTCATGAAGCAGTGAAACTGTGGAGAAGTGAGCCAGTGGAGAAGAGCCAATCAGCACTGAAGTAACATTTATAATTTGCATACTATAAAATTATACAGAGAAGCTGATTGGTTGCCATGGGGAACTTCTCCTGTGGCTCACTTCTTCACTCTTTTCACTGCTTCATGAATAAACCCCTTTGTCTGTACTCAGAGCCGGCCCTAACCATTATGATGCCCTAGGCAAGATTTTGGCTGGTGCCCCCTAGCACCACCGCTGGTTCCGCCTCTGACCTGACACCTCTTTCCCAGCACCATCACCCCTCACCCATAGCAGTCCTTATTTTGGTGTTTGTACCCCCTATATTTTGGGTACAGCCCAAAAAGGGGTGTGTTTTTGCTGGCAAGGGGCATGGCCACACAATAGTAACCCCAATTTCAATTACGCCACACAGTACTGCAACTTCATTCACATTTGATCATGCAATAGTGTCCATAATTCATATTACATCACACAGTAGTATCACTTTACCTTATAAACGTTACTCCTCACAGTAGAGCCCCTTATTCACAATACATCACACTGAATTGCTCCTTATTCACATTACACCACACCCTATTGCTCTTTATTCACATTAGACAACACAGTAGTGCCTTTTCTATATGCAACGCCACATAGTAGAGCACCTTATACACATAATGCCACACATTAGTAAAGCATTTATGCACATTCCACACAGTAATGCCCCTTACACATGAGACATATTATTAATGTCCTTATAAACATAATGCGCCTTACACATAATGCCAACCTTTATTAATGCCCTTTTACACATAATGTCCTTTACACATATGCTGCACATTATTAATGCACTTATACACATAATGACAAACATAGTGCCCCCTACACATTTGCTGCACATTATTAGTGCCCCTATACACATAATGACACGCATATAGTAGTACCCTTTTACACATATGCCGCACATTATTAATGCCCTTATACACATAATGACATGCATAGTGCCCCTTACATATATTCCGAACACTACTGCACAACCAACCCACTCACATGCACACAGCAATCACACTGCCACTAACACTGTGACCTCTGCCTCTGCTTGGATACTGATGTGTCCTCCTAAATCTTGACTCAATGCTAACATCTGGTACCTTTTTTTAATCAAAATGCATCTTATTTACATTGCTATATGGCTAGGATGCACAAGCAACTTCTACTGATTAAAATGATATGCGCCATGATTATATACTGTGTGAGACTGTGGCTGTGTCTGCATATGAAATGCTACACTCAGAATATAGGCTTGCCGCATATCATTTTAATCAGCAGAATGTCACGATCCGGGTATCTGGACGCCATTACTTACCCTTCAGATGCCTCCTAAGGCTGGCTCAGCGTTCCAGGACCGGATCCCGCTGTTCCTGAGTTTCCACATGCAGAATGTCAGAGTGGTGATTTCATCAGCCGCGGCCTCTGCTGTGCCCGCGTGGTTAAATGTGCGCTTGTCAGTCTGGCGTCTCCTGTCTCCTGTGGCCGGCGTCGCCATTACTGTTTCAATTCTCACATGGATTACAAACCAAACTTCCCTCCAAGTGTCTGCATGGGCGCAGCCATCTTGGATTTTGTCATCTGATTATTTCCACCAATCTGCTGTCTGTATTGTTGATTTGCATAATTGCCTAGCCAACCCCTTCCTTGCTGCAGGTATAAGTATGCTGTGCCTGAGCAAGGAAGGCGTCAGTGCTTTGGTTGTCTAACCTAGTTCGAGTTTGTCTCTCTCCTGTGGTTGTCTTCCAGGTTCCAGCTCCTGTCTCCAGACTTCTGCTATAGAGACCCGCACCAGCATTCCATCTGCGGTGTAGCCTGACTCTCCGATCCATTCTGGACTCACCTGTTTCCAGCTACAACAATCACCTGCTACCAGCAGTGTACAGCTTCTCTTAAAGGGCCGGTGTCCTTTCTGCAGTTTACCACTCTCCACCGGTATTATTATTTCACCGCTCTCAAACAATCACCTGCTTCCAGCCCAGCTTCCAGCAGTGTATAGCTTCTCTTAAAGGGCCGGTGTCCTTTTCTGCAGTTTACCACTCTCCACCGGTATTATTATTTCACCGCTCTCAAACTCCAAACTTCATTATTATTTCATCGCTCTCAAGTTCCTTTATTATTTAACTGGTTCCAGCCAGTATCCACTCCGTACCAACAACAGTCTGGTTCCAGCCAGTATCCACAGCAGCCGTTTTACCTTCAGCAGCCCAGCCTTTCCTGGAACATCAGCTGGTACGATCCTGGGTTCTCTCCATTGCTACAGTCAGGCCTGGTAAGGACTTTCCAACTAGAAGATTATAAGAACTGTCTCACACTACCAGTGCCTGTGTAGTACCCAGGAATTGTATTTATCCTCTGTTGACTTTTATGTTTCCTTTTACTGCTGCTGTGTTACGGAGTTTGTCATAATAAACATCATTGACTTTTATCCTGGTTGTCGTGGTCACGCCTTCGGGCAGTTATTCTACATGTTACTTACATGTCTAGGGGTCTGATACAACCTCCCAGGTTCCGTTACATCTCAGCCCCTACAACTGAGGCTGCCTCCCGTCAGCTCAGGCCCTCAGTTGTGACAGTAAGCACTGACCTAATGAATCCAGCCGGAGACCAGGATCAAGCGGCCAGGCCGATGCAAGAACTGGCAGCCCGACTTGAACATCAGGAGGCTGCACAGGGCCACATCATCCGCTGTCTCCAGGATCTCTCTACACGGCTGGATGGGATTCAAACGACCCTCCGTGGACCTGGCACGTCCGGTGCGTCCACTACAGTAACACCAGCTGTAACCCCACCCACCTTACCCATTTCCAGTCCACATCTTCATCTTCCAACGCCAGCAAAATTTGATGGATCTCCAAGGTTCTGCAGGGGATTTCTCAATCAATGTGAAATCCACTTTGAGCTTCTACCTGGCAATTTCTTCAGTGACCGTACCAAAATTGCCTATATCATCTCCCTTCTCAGTGGCTCAGCCCTTGACTGGGCATCACCTTTATGGGAGAAGTCTGATCCCCTGCTATACTCCTATACTGACTTTGTAGCTACATTCAGGCGCATCTTCGACGAGCCAGGCCGGATAACATCTGCTTCATCTGAGATTCTCCGTTTACGCCAGGGAACACGTACTGTGGGACAGTATCTTATACAGTTTAAAATCCTGGCATCCGAACTGGCATGGAACGACGAGGCCCTGTATGCTGCATTCTGGCATGGCTTATCAGAACGCATCAAGGATGAGTTAGCTACCAGAGACTTGCCCTCTAAGTTGGATGAGCTAATTTCTCTTTGCACGAAGGTTGATCTACGTTTCAGAGAGAGAGCAACCGAGCGAGGAAGATCATCTACTCCTAAATCTTCTGCTCCTCCTCCTCGTCAACCATCTCCATCCAAGGATGAGCCTATGCAAATTAGTCGTTCCCGTCTATCTCCCGCTGAGCGCCGAAGACGTCTCACTGAGTCTCTCTTTCTCTACTGTGCAGCTCCGTCGCACACTATCAATGCCTGTCCCAAACGTCCGGGAAACTCCAGATCCTAGCTCGCCAAGGAGAGGGCCGGCTAGGAGTAATGATCTCCTCTCCATCTCCTCATGACTGTAACCTCCCAGTGTCGCTCCAAATTGCTCAACGTTACAGGAACGTCATTGCCCTCCTTGATTCCGGAGCAGCTGGGAATTTCATAACCGAAGCTTATGTTAAACGGTGGTCCCTACCCACCGAGAGACTGTCCTCGTCCAACTCTTTGACTGCCGTGGATGGCAGCAAGATTTTTGACGCAGTCATTTCCTTAAGGACTCTTCCAGTTCGTCTGAGAGTGGGAGTTCTTCATTCTGAGTATATTTCTTTTTTAGTGATTCCAAGAGCCACACATCCAGTGGTTTTAGGCCTTCCATGGCTCCGTCTCCACAACCCATCAATTGACTGGACGACTACGCAAATACTGGCATGGGGTCCCTCCTGTGCTGAGACTTGTTTAGCCAAAGTTCTTCCTGTTTGTTCTTCCTTCCCCAGGTCATCTGATGTTCCGCCTCCTCCATATCAAGACTTCACGGACGTGTTCAGTAAAGCCTCTGCTGATATCCTTCCTCCTCATAGAGAATGGGACTGCCCAATCGACCTCATTCCAGGGAAGGTTCCACCGCGAGGTCGAACTTATCCGTTGTCTCTGCCTGAGACACACTCCATGGAAGAGTACATCAAAGAGAACCTGGCGAAGGGTTTCATCCGACCATCTTCTTCTCCAGCCGGCGCAGGCTTCTTCTTCGTTAAGAAGAAAGATGGTGGTCTGCGTCCGTGCATCGATTACAGAGGTCTGAACGACATTACCGTCAAGAACCGATACCCTTTACCCCTGATTACCGAGCTCTTTGATAGAGTTAGTGGTGCAACTATTTTCACAAAGCTGGACTTGAGGGGTGCCTACAATCTCATCCGAATCCGTGAGGGTGACGAGTGGAAGACCGCCTTTAACAGCCGTGACGGACATTATGAGTACCTCGTCATGCCCTTCGGATTGAGCAACGCTCCAGCAGTCTTCCAGCACTTCGTGAATGAGATTTTCAGGGACATCTTGTACCGCCATGTCGTGGTTTATCTAGACGACATCCTCATCTTTGCTAATAATCTCGAAGATCATCGTTTCTGGGTAAAAGAGGTTCTTTCCCGTCTCCGTGTCAATCACCTCTATTGTAAATTGGAGAAGTGTGTGTTTGAAGTTAAAACCATTCCGTTTCTAGGTTACATTGTGTCCGGTTCCGGACTAGAGATGGATCCTGAGAAACTCCAAGCAATCAAGAATTGGCCTATACCCTTAAGCCTCAAAGGGGTCCAGAGGTTCTTAGGGTTCGCCAATTATTATAGAAAATTTATACGAGACTTTTCCACCATCGTGGCGCCTATCACTGCATTAACCAAGAAAGGTGCTAATCCGTCCAAGTGGTCCGAGGAAGCTACACAGGCCTTTCACCTTCTGAAGCAACGGTTCATCTCTGCACCAGTTCTGAAACAGCCCGACACCGACTCTCCTTTTATCTTAGAGGTAGATGCCTCCTCCGTTGGAGTAGGAGCGGTGTTATCCCAGAGGGCCAAAGATGGACATCTACATCCTTGCAGTTTCTTCTCCCGGAAGTTCTCCCCAGCTGAGCGCAACTATGCCATTGGCGATCAGGAGTTGCTAGCCATCAAGCTCGCTCTGGAGGAGTGGAGATACCTGTTGGAGGGAGCTTCCCACTCAATCACCATACTTACCGACCACAAAAATCTTTTATATCTCAAAGGCGCACAATGTCTGAATCCTCGTCAGGCCAGATGGGCACTTTTCTTTTCTAGGTTTGACTTTAAACTCCAGTTCTGTCCGGGTTCTCAGAATCGTAAGGCCGATGCCCTTTCCCGCTCATGGGAGCAAGAAAATGAGTCCGAGTCTGCAGACAAGCATCCTATTATTAATCCGTTGGCATTCTCCACGGTAGGGATGGACTCTACGCCTCCACCAGGGAAAAGTTTTGTTAAGCCAGTTCTAAGGAAGAAGCTCATGCATTGGGCCCATGCTTCCCATTTTGCTGGACATACAGGCATTCAGAAAACCCTTGAATTTATTTCTAGGTCCTACTGGTGGCCAACTCTGAAGAAGGACGTTATGGAATTTATTGCCTCCTGCCCAAAGTTTGCCCAACACAAAGTCTCCCGCCAGTCGCCTGCGGGGCAACTGGTTCCATTATCTGTTCCCCGTCGACCTTGGACCCATTTGTCGATGGACTTTGTTTCCGATCTACCTATCTGCAACAAGTTTAATACCATCTGGGTGGTAGTTGACCGGTTCACCAAGATGGCACATTTCATCCCTCTCACCGGTCTTCCGTCAGCTTCCAAGTTGGCTCAAGTGTTTATACAAGAGATCTTCCGACTTCACGGTCTTCCTGAAGAGATCATCTCGGATCGTGGAGTACAATTTGTAGCCAAATTTTGGCGAAGTTTGTGTCAAGCCCTCCAAGTCAAGTTAAAGTTTTCCACGGCTTACCATCCTCAGACCAATGGTCAAACCGAGAGGGTGAATCAGGACTTGGAGGCCTTCCTCCGTATATATGTGTCTTCCTCTCAAGATGACTGGGTTCAACTCCTTCCTTGGGCCGAGTTCAGCCACAACAATCAATACCATTCCTCATCTTCTTCTACACCATTCTTCATTAATTATGGATTCCACCCTAAAGTCCCAGAATTCCAACCGCTTCCCGCAACTTCTGTTCCAGCAGTGGATGTCACCTTGCGTCAGTTTTCAAATAACTGGAGGAACGTCCGCGCAGCCCTGCTTAAAGCCTCATTCAGGTATAAGAAGTTTGCCGATAGGAAGCGTAGAGCGGTTCCTGCTCTCAAGGTGGGTGATCGTGTGTGGCTGTCCACGAAGAATTTGAGGTTGAGAGTTCCCAGCATGAAATTTGCACCTCGCTACATCGGACCCTTCAAGATTGAACAAGTCATCAATCCTGTTGCCTACAGGTTACAGTTACCATCCTTCTTGAAAATACCCAGGACATTTCATGTTTCTTTGTTGAAACCGCTGATCCTGAATCGGTTTCATTCCGCACTTCCTCCAGCTCCCAAAGTTCAGACTCAACGGGGAGTCGAGTACGAGGTGGCCAAGATTTTGGACTCACGTTTCCGTTATGGTCAGTTACAATACCTCATTGACTGGAAGGGCTATGGTCCTGAAGAACGCTCTTGGACCAATGCCTCAGACGTCCATGCTCCTGCCTTGGTCCGAAATTTCCACGCAAAGTTTCCTTTAAAGCCTAAGAAGTGTCCTGGGGCCACTCCTAAAGGGGGGGGTGCTGTCACGATCCGGGTATCTGGAAACCATTACTTACCCTTCAGATGCCTCCTAAGGCTGGCTCAGCGTTCCAGGACCAGATCCCGCTGTTCCTGAGTTTCCACATGCAGAATGTCAGAGTGGTGATTTCATCAGCCGCGGCCTCTGCTGTGCCCGCGTGGTTAAATGTGCGCTTGTCAGTCTGGCGTCTCCTGTCTCCTGTGGCCGGCGTCGCCATTACTGTTTCAATTCTCACATGGATTACAAACCAAACTTCCCTCCAAGTGTCTGCATGGGCGCAGCCATCTTGGATTTTGTCATCTGATTATTTCCACCAATCTGCTGTCTGTATTGTTGATTTGCATAATTGCCTAGCCAACCCCTTCCTTGCTGCAGGTATAAGTATGCTGTGCCTGAGCAAGGAAGGCGTCAGTGCTTTGGTTGTCTAACCTAGTTCCAGTTTGTCTCTCTCCTGTGGTTGTCTTCCAGGTTCCAGCTCCTGTCTCCAGACTTCTGCTATAGAGACCCGCACCAGCATTCCATCTGCGGTGTAGCCTGACTCTCCGATCCATTCTGGACTCACCTGTTTCCAGCTACAACAATCACCTGCTTCCAGCAGTGTACAGCTTCTCTTAAAGGGCCGGTGTCCTTTCTGCAGTTTACCACTCTCCACCGGTATTATTATTTCACCGCTCTCAAACAATCACCTGCTTCCAGCCCAGCTTCCAGCAGTGTATAGCTTCTCTTAAAGGGCCGGTGTCCTTTTCTGCAGTTTACCACTCTCCACCGGTATTATTATTTCACCGCTCTCAAACTCCAAACTTCATTATTATTTCATCGCTCTCAAGTTCGTTTATTATTTAACTGGTTCCAGCCAGTATCCACTCCGTACCAACAACAGTCTGGTTCCAGCCAGTATCCACAGCAGCCGTTTTACCTTCAGCAGCCCAGCCTTTCCTGGAACATCAGCTGGTACGATCCTGGGTTCTCTCCATTGCTACAGTCAGGCCTGGTAAGGACTTTCCAACTAGAAGATTATAAGAACTGTCTCACACTACCAGTGCCTGTGGCCCTTGCCACCCTGTAGTACCCAGGAATTGTATTTATCCTCTGTTGACTTTTATGTTTCCTTTTACTGCTGCTGTGTTACGGAGTTTGTCATAATAAACATCATTGACTTTTATCCTGGTTGTCGTGGTCACGCCTTCGGGCAGTTATTCTACATGTTACTTACATGTCTAGGGGTCTGATACAACCTCCCAGGTTCCGTTACATCTCAGCCCCTACAACTGAGGCTGCCTCCCGTCAGCTCAGGCCCTCAGTTGTGACACAGAAGCTGCTGATGCCCCTAGGCATATCAAATGCCCTAGGCAATTGCCTAGTTTGCCTATACCTATGGCCGGCTCTGTCTGTACTAGACTCTCCCTATATAGCTTGCGTTAAGTGTAACTTATTGAGGGTGCTGGCTTGGCTGTTAGATAAAAGGTTGATGGAGCTTAGCCCCTTTTCTATGGTGATGACAGTTCCTGAGCTGACGGCTACTGACTGGACCCTCAGGGTCGACTGGTAGTGACAGGGTGCTGGAGTATGTGATAGTGGCCAAGGATAGCGCCTCCATAATGAGCAGGGGATGGATCTGAGATAAAATACCTGTGGTGGCGTTACACTCCCGATTCCTTGTCAGCCCACCAGCTCTCCGGGTGATCCCAGTCTCTGCAGCGGCTTGCGGCTTTCCTTGGTGTTGGACAGGCGGGCGGTAATGTGCGGCTTCCGGTTCTGCAGCACTCTTCCCTTGTCAGCGGCTCCGTCCCGGCAGTCACCCGCGATCTCCGGTTCCTCCTCCCGACGTCTCTCCTCTGCTGGACTCGCCACAGCGTCCTGCGGTTTCTCCTCAGTGCGGCTCCCAACAGTAAGATGCGTGTTGGCGGCGGTGCTCAGCTTCCAGCTTCGATCACCTCAGCAGCGGCTCCACTATCTTTAGCGCACACACTCCCGTCAGTGGGCTCTCTCTCTGGACTGCCCGCAAGAGCCCCTCCACTCCTGCTCCCGCCCAGCTGGAGCCAATCAATTACGTTCTCAGCTTCCCGCTCTTCACATGACTCCAGGTAACTCCAGGGTCCTAGTGCTTAGTGGGTTGCAGCCAGAGCAGCCACTGACGTCATCCTTGAGCATAATGAGGGAGGGTTTTAACTAGTGATGAGCACCGGAAATTTTTCGGGTTTTGTGTTTTGGTTTTGGGTTCGGTTCCGCAGCCGTGTTTTGGGTTCGAACGCGTTTTGGCAAAACCTCACCGAATTTTTTTTGCCGGATTCGGGTGTGTTTTGGATTCGGGTGTTTTTTTAAAAAAAACCCTAAAAAACAGCTTAAATCATAGAATTTGGGGGTCATTTTGATCCCAAAGTATTATTAACCTCAATAACCATAATTTCCACTCATTTTCAGTCTATTCTGAACACCTCACACCTCACAATATTATTTTTAGTCCTAAAATTTGCACCGAGGTCGCTGGATGACTAAGCTCAGCGACCCAAGTGGCCGACACAAACATCTGGCCCATCTAGGAGTGGCACTGCAGTGTCACGCAGGATGGCCCTTCCAAAAAACACCCCCCAAACAGCACATGACGCAAAGAAGAAAAAAAAGAGGCGCAATGAGGTAGCTGTGTGAGTAAGCTAAGCGACCCTAGTGGCCGACACAAACACCTGGCCCATCTAGGAGTGGCACTGCAGTGTCACGCAGGATGGCCCTTCCAAAAAACACCCCCCAAACAGCACATGACGCAAAGAAAAAAAGAGGCGCAATGAGGTAGCTGTGTGACTAAGATAAGCGACCCAAGTGGCCGACACAAACACCTGGCCCATCTAGGAGTGGCACTGCAGTGTCACGCAGGATGGCCCTTCCAAAAACTACTCCCCAAACAGCACATGACGCAAAGAAAAATGAAAGAAAAAAGAGGTGCAAGATGGAATTGTCCTTGGGCCCTCCCACCCACCCTTATGTTGTATAAACAGGACATGCACACTTTAACCAACCCATCATTTCAGTGACAGGGTCTGCCACACGACTGTGACTGAAATGACAGGTTGGTTTGGACCCCCACCAAAAAAGAAGCAATTAATCTCTCCTTGCACAAACTGGCTCTACAGAGGCAAGATGTCCACCTCATCATCATCCTCCGATATATCACCGTGTACATCCCCCTCCTCACAGATTATCAATTCGTCCCCACTGGAATCCACCATCTCAGCTCCCTGTGTACTTTGTGGAGGCAATTGCTGCTGGTGAATGTCTCCACGGAGGAATTGATTATAATTCATTTTAATGAACATCATCTTCTCCACATTTTCTGGATGTAACCTCGTACGCCGATTGCTGACAAGGTGAGCGGCGGCACTAAACACTCTTTCGGAGTACACACTTGTGGGAGGGCAACTTAGGTAGAATAAAGCCAATTTGTGCAAGGGCCTCCAAATTGCCTCTTTTTCCTGCCAGTATAAGTACGGACTGTCTGACGTGCCTACTTGGATGCGGTCACTCATATAATCCTCCACCATTCTTTCAATGGGGAGAGAATCATATGCAGTGACAGTAGACGACATGTCCGTAATCGTTGTCAGGTCCTTCAGTCCGGACCAGATGTCAGCATCAGCAGTCGCTCCAGACTGCCCTGCATCACCGCCAGCGGGTGGGCTCGGAATTCTGAGCCTTTTCCTCGCACCCCCAGTTGCGGGAGAATGTGAAGGAGGAGATGTTGACAGGTCGCGTTCCGCTTGACTTGACAATTTTCTCACCAGCAGTTCTTTGAACCCCAGCAGACTTGTGTCTGCCGGAAAGAGAGATCCAAGGTAGGTTTTAAATCTAGGATCGAGCACGGTGGCCAAAATGTAGTGCTCTGATTTCAACAGATTGACCACCCGTGAATCCTTGTTAAGCGAATTAAGGGCTCCATCCACAAGTCCCACATGCCTAGCGGAATCGTTCTGTGTTAGCTCCTCCTTCAATGTCTCCAGCTTCTTCTGCAAAAGCCTGATGAGGGGAATGACCTGACTCAGGCTGGCAGTGTCTGAACTGACTTCACGTGTGGCAAGTTCAAAAGGTTGCAGAACCTTGCACAATGTTGAAATCATTCTCCACTGCGCTTGAGACAGGTGCATTCCACCTCCTATATCGTGCTCAGTTGTATAGGCTTGAATGGCCTTTTGCTGCTCCTCCAACCTCTGAAGCATATAGAGGGTTGAATTCCACCTCGTTACCACTTCTTGCTTCAGATGATGGCAGGGCAGGTTCAGGCGTTTTTGGTGGTGCTCCAGTCTTCTGTACGTGGTGCCTGTACGCCGAAAGTGTGCCGCAATTTTTCTGGCCACCGACAGCATCTCTTGCACGCCCCTGTCGTTTTTTAAATAATTCTGCACCACAAAATTCAAGGTATGTGCAAAACATGGGACGTGCTGGAATTTGCCCAGATTTAATGCACACACTATATTGCTGGCGTTGTCCGATGCCACAAATCCACAGGAGAGTCCAATTGGGGGAACCCATTCTGCGATGATCTTCCTCAGTTGCCGTAAGAGGTTTTCAGCTGTGTGCGTATTCTGGAAAGCGGTGATACAAAGCGTAGCCTGCCTAGGAAAGAGTTGGCGTTTGCGAGATGCTGCTACTGGTGCCGCCGCTGCTGTTCTTGCGGCGGGAGTCAATACATCTACCCAGTGGGCTGTCACAGTCATATAGTCCTGAGTCTGCCCTGCTCCACTTGTCCACATTTCCGTGGTTAAGTGGACATTGGGTACAACTGCATTTTTTAGGACACTGGTGAGTCTTTTTCTGAGGTCTGTGTACATTTTCGGTATCGCCTGCCTAGAGAAATGGAACCTAGATGGTATTTGGTACCGGGGACACAGTACCTCCAACAAGTCTCTAGTTGGCTCTGCAGTAATGATGGATACCGGAACCACGTTTCTCACCGCCCAGGATGACAAGGCCTCAGTTATCCGCTTTGCAGCAGGATGACTGCTGTGATATTTCATCTTCCTCGCAAAGGACTGTTGGACAGTCAATTGCTTGGTGGAAGTAGTAAAAGTGGTCTTACGACTTCCCCTCTGGGATGACCATCGACTCCCAGCAGCAACAACAGCAGCGCCAGCAGCAGTAGGCGTTACACGCAAGGATACATCGGAGGAATCCCAGGCAGGAGAGGACTCGTCAGAATTGCCAGTGACATGGCCTGCAGGACTATTGGCATTCCTGGGGAAGGAGGAAATTGACACTGAGGGAGTTGGTGGGGTGGTTTGCGTGAGCTTGGTTACAAGAGGAAGGGATTTACTGGTCAGTGGACTGCTTCCGCTGTCGCCCAAAGTTTTTGAACTTGTCACTGACTTATGATGAATGCGCTGCAGGTGACGTATAAGGGAGGATGTTCCGAGGTGGTTAACGTCCTTACCCCTACTTATTACAGCTTGACAAAGGCAACACACGGCTTGACAAATGTTGTCCGCATTTCTGTTGAAATACTTCCACACTGAAGAGCTGATTTTTTTGGTATTTTCACCAGGCATGTCAATGGCCATATTCCTCCCACGGACAACAGGTGTATCCCCGGGTGCCTGACTTAAACAAACCACCTCACCATCAGAATCCTCCTGGTCAATTTCCTCCCCAGCGCCAGCAACACCCATATCCTCCTCATCCTGGTGTACTTAAACACTGACATCTTCAATCTGACTATCAGGAACTGGACTGCGGGTGCTCCTTCCAGCACTTGCAGGGGGCGTGCAAATGGTGGAAGGCGCATGCTCTTCACGTCCAGTGTTGGGAAGGTCAGGCATCGCAACCGACACAATTGGACTCTCCTTGTGGATTTGTGATTTCGAAGAACGCACAGTTCTTTGCTGTGCTTTTGCCAGCTTAAGTCTTTTCATTTTTCTAGCGAGAGGCTGAGTGCTTCCATCCTCATGTGAAGCTGAACCACTAGCCATGAACATAGGCCAGGGCCTCAGCCGTTCCTTGCCACTCCGTGTGGTAAATGGCATATTGGCAAGTTTACGCTTCTCCTCCGACGATTTTATTTTAGATTTTTGAGTCCTTTTTTTACTGATATTTGGTGTTTTGGATTTTACATGCTCTGTACTATGACATTGGGCATCGGCCTTGGCAGACGACGTTGATGGCATTTCATCGTCTCGGCCATGACTAGTGGCAGCAGCTTCAGCACGAGGTGGAAGTGGATCTTGATCTTTCCCTATTTTTGGAACCTCAACATTTTTGTTCTCCATATTTTAATAGGCACAACTAAAAGGCACCTCAGGTAAACAAAGGAGATGGATGGATACTAGTATACTTATGGATGACGAGCGACTGCCGACACAGAGGTAGCTACAGCCGTGGACTACCGTACTGCGTCTGCTAGTATAGACTGGATGATAATGATATACAAAATATATATATATCACTACTGCAGGACAGGTATATATTGTATAATGACGGACCTGCTAGACACTGTCAGCACTGCAGACTCCTAAACTACTAGTATGAAGAAGATAGAAAAAAAAAACACCACAGGTAGGTATACAATTATGGACGAGCGACTGCCGACACAGAGGTAGCTACAGCCGTGGACTACCGTACTGCGTTTGCTAGTATAGACTGGATGATAATGATATAAAAAAAATATATATATCACTACTGCAGGACAGGTATATATTGTATAATGACGGACCTGCTGGACACTGTCAGCACTGCAGACTCCTAAACTACTAGTATGAAGAGGATAGAAAAAAAAAACCACCACAGGTAGGTATACAATTATGGACGAGCGACTGCCGACACAGAGGTAGCTACAGCCGTGGACTACCGTACTGCGTCTGCTAGTATAGACTGGATGATAATGATATAAAAAATATATATATATCACTACTGCAGGACAGGTATATATTGTATAATGACGGACCTGCTGGACACTGTCAGCACTGCAGACTCCTAAACTACTAGTATGAAGAAGATAGAAAAAAAAACCCCACCACAGGTAGGTATACAATTATGGACGAGCGACTGCCAGTGCCGACACAGAGGTAGCTACAGCCGTGGACTACCGTACTGCGTCTGCTAGTATAGACTGGATGATAATGATATAAAAAATATATATATATCACTACTGCAGGACAGGTATATATTATATAATGACGGACCTGCTGGGCACTGTCAGCACTGCAGACTCCTAAACTACTAGTATGAAGAAGATAGAAAAAAAAAAACCACCACAGGTAGGTATACAATTATGAACGAGCGACTGCCGACACAGAGGTAGCTACAGCCGTGGACTACCGTACTGCGTCTGCTAGTATAGACTGGATGATAATGATATAAAAAATATATATATATCACTACTGCAGGACAGGTATATATTATATAATGACGGACCTGCTGGACACTGTCAGCACTGCAGACTCCTAAACTACTAGTATGAAGAAGATAGAAAAAAAAACCACCACAGGTAGGTATACAATTATGGACGAGTGACTGCCAGTGCCGACACAGAGGTAGCTACAGCCGTGGACTACCGTACTGCGTCTGCTAGTATAGACTGGATGATAATGATATAAAAAATATATATATATCACTACTGCAGGACAGGTATATATTATATAATGACGGACCTGCTGGACACTGTCAGCACTGCAGACTCCTAAACTACTAGTATGAAGAAGATAGAAAAAAAAAAAACACCACAGGTAGGTATACAATTATGGACGAGCGACTGCCGACACAGAGGTAGCTACAGCCGTGGACTACCGTACTGCGTCTGCTAGTATAGACTGGATGATAATGATATAAAAAATATATATATATCACTACTGCAGGACAGGTATATATTATATAATGACGGACCTGCTGGACACTGTCAGCACTGCAGACTCCTAAACTACTAGTATGAAGAAGATAGAAATATAATGAATGACGGACCTGCTGGACACTGTCAGCAGAATGCGTTTATAGAATAAATAAAAAAAACACCACACGAGTGTTTAACTTTTTCAGGCAGACATTATACTGGTGGTCACTGCTGGTCAGTCACACTGGCACTCTGGCAGCAAAAGTATGCACTGTTAAATATGTACTCCTGCTATAACTGCTCCCCAGTCTCCCCCACAATTAAGCTGTGTGAGCAGTGAGCACTACTCAGCACAGTCAGATATACATAGATGATATTATCATGCAGCACACTGAGGCTGAGCACAGATATGGTATGTGACTGTGTATCGTTTTTTTTCAGGCAGAGAACGGATTATATTAAATAATAAATAAAACTGGTGGTCACCACTAGTATAACTATCAGCAAAACTCTGCACTCTCTGAGTACTCCTAATGCTCCAGTAAATCAAGTGTCTCACTCTCTATCTAAACGGAGAGGACGCCAGCCACGTCCTCTCCCTATCAATCTCAATGCACGTGTGAAAATGGCGGCGACGCGCGGCTCCTTATATAGAATCCGAGTCTCGCGATAGAATACGAGCCTCGCGAGAATCCGACAGCGGGATGATGACGTTCGGGCGCGCTCGGGTTAGCCGAGCAAGGCGGGAAGATCCGAGTCTGCCTCGGACCCGTGTAAAAAGCGTGAAGTTCGGGGGGGTTCGGTTTCCGAGAAACCGAACCCGCTCATCACTAGTTTTAACCCCTATAAGCGCATGCGCCGTCTCTGTCCTGCGATTGCCTCTGCCTGATTGACAGGCAGAGGCGTTCGCTGGGTGGGAGGGGGAGGGCTGGCGGCGTTTGGCCGCCATTTTAGGGGTGCAGTCCGGGAAACGCAGGAGTGCGGGGGCGGGCCGCGGCGGCTGTGTGACGTTACACGCAGCCGCTGCGACCTGGACAGCGATGTGTAGCTCCCTGCCAGTGTGCAGCTGCTAGCGAGCCAGGAGCTGCGCTGGTAGGGAGCTACTCTTCAAGTACAAAAGCATCACCGCTGTGCGATGCTTTTGTACTTGTGCGGGGGGGGGGTCTGGCCTCACATGCGGGGCGGACTAGCCCTGTGCTGGGCGTCCCCCCTCATGTCTATGTGACTAATGGCAGATGTGCTAAATTTAACACATCTACGATCAGGTCTGAATTAGGCCCACTGTAAAAGGTGCATTGCCTCTGCAAGCAAAGGGAATTTGCTAAAATTTTCCTGGAGATACATATATGATATACTGTATTATTTTATTTACCTACAATATTCCAACACCCACTGTTTTTTTTACCCTCAAGTGGGCACTTGGATGATGCACATGCCTAAATAGAGGGACTGAACAGGAAGTCTGTCACAATTGGGAACGACTGAAGAAGGGTCCTATGCACAGCAAAAGTACTTGCTCTGGGGCTGATACATTATCATGAAGTTGGTATGTCACATTGTGAATTCAGGTGAAAATAATGAAAATGAGCTCAGCAAATCCACAAAACATGATAAATCTGCCCTATAATGACTTAGGGCCTAATTCTGAGTTGATCGCAGCAGCAAGTTTGTTAGCAATTGGGCAAAACCATGTGCACTGCAGGGGGGGCAGATATAACATGTGCAGAGAGAGTTAGATTTGGGTGGGGTGTGTTCAAACTGAAATCTAAATAGCAGTGTAAAAATAAAGCAGCCAGTATTTACCCTGCACAGAAACAAAATAACCCACCCAAATCTAACTCTTTCTGCACATGTTATATCTGCCTCCCCTGCAGTGCACATTGTTTTGCCAAACTGCTAACAAAATTCCTGCTGCGATCGCTTGTGCAGCCCTGCTATGCTAAAAAAGTTTCCTGCAAAACAAGACCACGGTCACACTTACTTATCCTGTGCGACGGATCCAGCAACGAAGGTCCCGGGATTGACGTCAGACATCCGCCCTCCAAACACTTGGACACGCCTGCGTTCGGATCTCCACACCCAGAAAACGGTGAGTATCCGCCCCGGAACACCTCCCCGCTGTCAATCTTCTTGCGATCGCGCTAGCGATCACTTTGTTCTCTCTTCTGGTCGTTGCTGGCGACGGCTGTCGCTGAGCAACAACACGCGTACACTTTCTGTGCGCCGCACATGCGCAATTCCAACCCGTTTGCACCGCAGCGAAGAACCGCTGCGTGCGAACGAGTAGTAATGACCCCCTTAGTATCCGTTTGGATGGTCGACCATGTTAAGGTCATTAGGTCGGCCACTATTGGTCGACATTGACTTGGTCGATGTGGACAAATGGTCGACATATGAAAATGGTCGACACAGGACAGGTCGACGCATGGAAAGGTTGACGTGGCTCTTTCTATAAAAAAAATTAGATTTTTTACTTTTTCATAGTTTACCATCCACGTGGACTACGATTGAAATGGTAACATGTGAGTGCAGCGGTAGCAGAGCGAAGCACCTTGTCCACAGTTCGTTCGCCATGCAAGGGGACGTGGTCCACTAATTGGGGTTCCTGGGCATGTTACGGAAAAATTACACCAAAAACAGTAAAAAAATCCATGTCAACATTTTCATGTGTTGACCTGTCCCGTGTCGACCATTTTCACGAGTCCACTATTAATCCATGTCGACATGTCTATGTCGACCAAAAGTGGTCGACCTAATGAATGTTGACCTGTCCTTAACATGGTCAACCATTCATACTAGACATGAGCGGGTTTAGTTCTCAGAGAACCGAACCCTACCGGACTTTGTCTTCCAAGTCCGGATCCGAGCCAGGCTTGGGTTTTCCCGCCTGACCCGGAAACCCGAACGAGGCAAAACGTCATCATCCCGCTGTCGGATTCTCGCAGGATTTTGATTCCATATAAGGAGCCGTGCGTCGAAGCCATTTTCACTCCAGTCTCGGAGAGTGTATTGAGAGGACGTGTCCTCAGTGTTCAGTTTCTGTGTGGGGGCGGGAAAGTGGGGTGGCGAGTCTTGTGCTGTGTTGTGCTGTCCAGTCCAGTGTAGTCAGTGTATTGTGCTGCATCAGTCCAGGCAGTCACAGTGTTGGTGTTCTCTGCTGCCATATATCCAGTGTAGCTGTATAAAGTGGTGCTGTGTTGTGCTGTCCAGTCCAGTGTAGTCAGTGTATTGTGCTGCATCAGTCCAGCCAGTCACAGTGTTGGTGTTCTCTGCTGCCATATATCCAGTGTAGCTGTATAAAGTGGTACTGTGTTGTGCTGTCCAGTCCAGTGTAGTCAGTGTATTGTGCTGCATCAGTCCAGCCAGTCACAGTGTTGGTGTTCTCTGCTGCCATATATCCAGTGTAGCTGTATACAGTGGTGCTGTGTTGTGCAGACCAGTGGTAGTGTCCTGTCTCATCAGTCATTCCAGTGACGATATACACTGCTGCTATATATCCACTTCTGCAGTATAATAATTATAACAACAACCACCTGTTGTGCTGCATCAGACCAGTGGTAGTGTCCTGTCTCATCAGTCATTCCATTGACGATATACGCTGCTGCTATATGTCCACTGCTGCAGTATAATAATTATAACAACAACCACAAGTCCCTTACAGTGTTGTTGTGCTGCATCAGACCAGTGGTAGTGTCCTGTCCATCAGTCATTCCAGTCATTCCTGTGCCGCATATTGTCTCATATAACTCCAGAAAAATAATGGAGAACAAAAATTTTGAGGATAAAATAGGGAAATATCAAGAAGAACCACTTCCTCCTAGTGCTGAAGCTGCTGCCACTAACCATGACAGAGATGATGAAATGCCATCAAAGTCGTCTGCCAAGGCCGATGCCCAATATGATAGTAGAGGGCATGTAAAATCCAAAAAGCCAAAGTTCACCAAAAAAGGAGATTTTAATTGTCTGAGGAGAAATGTAAACTTGCCAATATGCCATTTACGACATGCCGTGGCAAGGAACGGCTGAGGCCCTGGCCTATGTTCATGGCTAGTGGTTCAGCTTCACATGACAATGGAAAACCTCATCCTCCTGCTAGAAAAATAATAAGAGTTAAGCTAGAAAGAGCACAGAAAAGAACTGTGCGTTCTGAGATGGTATCACAAATCCCCAAGGAGAGTCCAAGTGTGTCGGCAGTTGCGATGCCTGACCTTCCCAACACTGGATGGGAAGAGGTGGCTCCTTTCACCATTTGCACGCCCCCTGCAAGAGCTGGAAGGAGCACCCACAGTACATTTCCTGATATTGAAATTGAAGATGTCACTGTTGAAGTACACCAGGATGAGGAAATGGGTGTTGCTGGTGCTGAGGAGGAAGTTGACGATGAGGATTCTGATGGTGATGTGGTTTGTTTAAGTCAGGCACCGGGGGAGACACCTGTTGTCCTTGGGACGAAGAAGCCCATTGTGATACCTGGACAAACTACCAAAAAAGCCACCTCTTCGGTGTGGAATTATTTCTCCACAAATCCGGACAACAGGTGTCAAGCTATCTGTTGCCTCTGTCAATCTGTAATAAGTAGGGGTAATGATGTTAACTACCTAGGAACATCCTCCCTTATACATCAACTGCTGCGCATTCATCAGAAGTCAGTGTCAAGTTGTGAAACTTTGGGTAAGAGCATAAGCAGTCCACTGACACCTAAATCCCTTCTTCCTCTTGTACCCAAGCTCCTGCAAGCCACACCACCAACTCCCTCAATGTCAACTTCCTCCTCAGTCAGGAACGTCCGTAGTCCTGCAGGCCATGTCACTGTCAAGACTGAGGAGTCCTCTCCAAACCGGGATTCCTCCATAGGATCCTTGAGTGTTACGCCTGCTATTGCTGCTGGCGCTGCTGTTGTTGCTGCTGGGAGTCGATCGTCATCCCAGAGGGGAAGTCGGAAGACCACTTGTACTACTTCAAGTAAGCAATGGACTGTCCAACAGTCCTTTGTGAGGAAGATGAAATATGACAGTAGTCATACTTTTGCAAAGCAGATAACTGAGGCCTTGATGGCTATGTTGGTGTTAGAGGTGCATCCAGTATCCACCATTAGTTCAGTGGGACTTAGAGAATTGTTTGAGGTACTGTGTCCCCGGTATCAAATCCCATCTAGGTTCCACTACTCTAGGAAGACGATACCGAGAATATACACAGACGTCAGAAAAAGAGTCACCAGTGTCCTACAAAATGCGGTTGTATCCAGTGTCCACTCAACCATGGACATGTGGACAAGTGGAACAGGGCAGACTAAGGACTATATGACTGTGACAGCCCACTGGGTAGATGTATGGCCTCCGGCAGCAACAACAGCAGCGGCACCAGTAGCAGCATCTCGCAAACGCCAACTCGTTCCTAGGCAGGCTACGCCATGTATCACCACTTTCCTTAAGAGGCACACAGCTGACAACCTCTTATAGAAACTGAGGAACATCATCGCAGAATGGCTTACCCCAATTGGACCCTCCTGGGGATTTGTGATATCGGACAACGCCGCCAATATTGTGCGTGCATTACATCTGGGCAAATTCCAGCATGTCCCATGTCTTGCACATACAATTAATTTGGTGGTGCAGAATTTTTTAAAAAATGACAGGGGTGTGCAGCAGATGCTGTCGGTGGCCCAAAAAATTGTGGACCACTTTCAGCATTCAGCCACTGCTTGCCGAAGACTGGAGCACCAGCAAACAGTCCTGAACCTGCCGCGCCATCAACTGAAGCAAGAGGTGGTAACGAGGTGGAATTCAACACTCTATATGCTTCAGGCGATGGAGGAGCAGCAAAAGGGAATGGGAAAAAGGGGATATGTTCTGCACCAGCTAAATTTTGAACATTTTCTATTTGAAGGGAAAAAAACCCGACCAATGTCCGTCAGTTTGATGTAATAATTAATCACTGGACGTTCGGGGGGGCCGATGTAAACTGTGTATATGTCAAGTGTTTCACATAAGTGTATTGTATTGTCATGTGTGCGCCAACAAAGAGGCATTCTTTCTTCTCCTTTCTCCTTTGTGGAGCAGCAAAAGGCCATTCAAGCCTATACATCCACCTACGATATAGGCAAAGGAGGGGTAATGCACCTGACTCAAGCGCAGTGGAGAATGATTTCCGTCTGGTGCAAGGTTCTCCAACCCTTCGAACTTGCCACACGTGAAGTCAGTTCAGACACTGCCAGCTTGAGTCAGGTTATTCCCCTCATCGGGCTTTTGCAGAAGCAGCTGGAGAAATTGAAGGAGCTAAGACGGAGCGATTCCGCAAAGTATGTGGGACTTGTGGATGGAGCGCTTCTTTCGCTTTGCAAGGATTCAAGGGTGGTCAATCTGTTGAAATCAGAGCACTACATTATGGCCACTGTGCTCGATCCTAGGTTTAAAGCCTATGTTGTATCTCTCTTTCCAGCAGACACAAGTGTGCAGAGGTGCAAAGACCTGCTGGTTAGTAAATTGTCAACTCAAGCGGAACATGACCCATCAACAGCTCCTCCTTCAATTTCTCCCGCCACTGGGGCTGCAAGGAAAAGGATAAGATTTCCTAGCCCACCCACTGGCGGTGATGCAGGGCAGTCAGGAGTGAAATCTGACATCTGGTCCGGACTGAAGGACCTGCCAACGATTACTGACATGTCTGCTGTCACTGCATTTGATTCTGTCACCATTGAAAGAATGGTGGAGGATTATATGAGTGACAACATCCAAGTTGGCATGTCAGATAGTCCGTATGTATACTGGCAGGAAAAGAGGCAATTTGGGGGCCCTGGCACAAATTGGCTTTATTTTACCTAAGTTGCCCCCCCCCCCCCTCCAGTGTGCACTCCGAAAGAGTGTTTAGTGCAGCCGGTCACCTTGTCAGCGATCAGCGTAGGAGGTTACGTCCACAAAATGTGGAGAAGATGATGTTCATCAAAATTAATTATAAATTCCTCCGGGAAGACCTTGACCAGCAATTGCCTCCAGAAAGTACACAGGGACCTGTGATGGATTCCAGTGGGGACAAATTAATACTGTGTGAGGAGGATGTACACAGTGATAGAAGTGAGGAATCGGAGGATGAGGTCGACATCTTGCCTCTGTAGAGCCAGTATGTGCAAGGAGAGATCGATTGCTTCTTTTTTGGTGGGGGCCCAAACAAACCAGTCATTTCAGCCACAGTCGTATGGCAGACCCTGTGGCTGAAATGATTGGTTTGTTAAAGTGTGCATGTCCTGTTTATACAACATAAGGGTGGGAGGGAGGGCCCAAGGACAATTCCATCTTGCACCTCTTTTTCTTCTTTGCATCATGTGTTGTTTGGGTACTAGTTTTCTTTAAGTGTCATCCTGTCTGTAACTGCAGTGCCACTCCTAGATGGGCCAGGTGTTTGTGCCGCACACTTGTGTTGCTTAGCTTAGTCATTCAGCCACCTTGGTGCAACTTTTAGGCCTAAAAACAATATTGTGAGGTGTTCAGCATAGACTGGAAATGAGTGGAAATGATTGTTATTGAGGTTAATAATACCGTAGGAGCCAAATTACCCCAAAATTCTGTGCTTTTAGCGGTTTTTATGTTTTTTTCAAAAATCATCCAGATCCAAATCCAAAACCAAAACATGAAAGGGTGGTTTTGACAAAACCAAGCCAAAACCAAAACACGAAAGTGGAATTAGAACCAAAACCCAAACCACGAAAAGTGCCCGCCGCACATCTCTAATTCATGCCAGAACCAATGACTTCAAATAGTCGATAAATAAGACTCCACCAAATGTGTTGACATTCTAAAGGTGCATACACATGTGAAATATAAACTAAGTGCCAATTTTGACTTTGCGATTGCCCTTGAACTCCCCTGAGCCCAGAACCATCGATATTGACTATCTTTACTTGCGATTTTGACTATGTGCAATTTTGACTATACTAGAAACTAGAAGCGTGAGCGTGTATCGGTATCGCAAGCTGTATACACACGGTGCGATATGTGCTAACCTTTCTTACGATTTTAACTATATAGTCAAAATCATAAGCAAATATCACACTGGTTGTATGTACCATAAGGGGTGTGGTGCACACATAGATAGCATGTTGGTGGTGATTCCAAAATTATGATTACTTTTTTATGAAGTTTATAGTTTGGTTTGTGATTCTTGGGGTGGTGGCTAAGAACAGAAAAGAAAAGAAACAGCAGGTTTACCATGCTATAAACTAATAGCTTCCTGCACCTGTTTTTGGTTGTTTTTTATCCTCCTGTAATGTAACACCTTTGTACAGTATATGGGGATAAAAAAAAAAACCCAAATGAACCATTTTATAGGCTATCTGTTAGCACCCTTCATTGGTGGTACTTCTCCATCAGACATTGTAAAGAAATGTTTTTATCTACTGTACATTACATTAGTTTGTGTTTCTCAGATATTTATAATACAGCCACTACAGTGGAGAATGGAGATAGTCATGCTCATGATACAAAACCAAGCCTGGTGTTCATGTATCTCTGCATTTCTTGATTTATATTATCTTTTGTTTTAATTTTTGTTTGCCTAGCCATTATTTATAACCAATCTCTGAGTGGAGTATTTATCAATTAATATTGGACTAAATCATTTAAATTTTAGTATGATTTAACTATACAAATGTATCATTGGTTTACCTGCAATAAATGTGTTGTTTATTAAATTAATTGGCCCTGTTTTCTTTATTTCATGTTGTAAATAAACATGAAGATCTAGCGCTGAAACATAAAGTACCAATTCTGTCAGCACTGGTCAACTCAGGATATTCAAAACTAATTCAATATTTACAAGGAATGTTTGTCAACATTGAAGCCTTTTATGTACATTTCCAGTAATGTACTTTCAAGGTCAGACATTGAGTGAATGCATTCATTTTGAAAATCAATCTTCTGCACATTGCCCCAATCGTTTTATTTACTGGAACAATAAACATACTTTTTTCTTTTTCTTTTTTTTACTTAAAAGAAAACAAGTAAATGTGTTAAACGGTTCTCGCTTCAGAAGAGTCAGGTGCCACTGCCAATGGGCATAGATTTCTGACAATTATTCTATAATACTTAAATTTATATATGAATGAGAGAGTATATGAATGAGAGAGTATAAAAATCAGTTTCAGTTACGTTTGTTTGTTCATTACAATGCTGCATCTCTTAATCAAATTATTTATTAATTTATGCATAAAAATAATTTTTAAATATCCCTATTTACCAAAAGTCATGCAGAGGATAACCACCACGTTCACCTAAGTCATGCAGGATACCACAGTCCCCATTATTCATAGTGCGGTCTTGGACAATTTACCTGCTAACTAATGCCATTGCCATCCCTCTTTGGTATGACAACCTATACTGTGCATATACGTGTTTGTCAGTACCAGGTGAGCTTGGTAAGAACGCAGCAGAGTAATCTTTTGTTGCTGTGATCCGTGTGTAAAATAATACTTTTTATCATTCAGAGGGACAGCTGCTTTTTGCACTAGGGGGGTAATTCTGACTTGATCGCACGCTGCCGTTCATTGCTGCGCAGCAATCAGGTCAAAAGTGCGCATGCGCCGGCGCCGCAGTGCGCCGGCACATGGCTGACAGCCAAAGGCTGTCGATGCCTAGCGTTCACCTCTGCCTGATTGACAGGCAGAGGCAGTCGCCGGGAGGGAGGGAGCGGCACGGTGGCGTTTGGCCCCCATTTAGTGGGCGAGGTCTGGCGATGCTTTTGTATTTCTGCAGAGGGGGGGGCGGGCTTGACATGCGGGGCGAACTAACCCTGTGCTGGGCGTCCCCCCGCATGTCAGTGTGCCTGATTGTAGCCCTGCAAAATTTTGCAGGGCTACGATCAGGTCTGAAATAGGCCCTAGATGTCCCCACATGAGAAAAACACTATATTATTCCTTATCATTGTTTATAGAGGCATTAATAAGAGATTATAGTCATTGAACATTATGTCAACATGTGAGATTTTGTTGCCATAGCATATTCAATGCATTTCATCCCTAACCCTAGCAGCCTAACCCTAACCCTAACCAACCCTACTGCTAACCCTTACTACAAATTATCTCTCAACATTGTGCCTGTCGACATAACATATAACATCCATGTAAACATTTGAAACATTGACATATAGATTTATATTATAATTATGGATCAGTGGTTAGAAAACATTTTTATCCGTTTCACCGTTCAAAGATTGCCAAATGTTTAAGTGCTAAACTTTTAGAACAAATTTGAATATTTATCATTACCTTACTTTAATATTCTTTTCACTTACTGTATACGATTGGGAGGTAACTGCTCACAAGTAATCATGCCAAAGGAGTTGCTTTGAGGACTAATTGCTCTGTGTTTGGGGGCAGTTTCCGGGAGCAGATTAGCCATCATCAGGCCTTGTAGACCTGAGAAAATGTTTAGCACAAACATCAATTTGTACTTTGTATAGACAGATAAATGGTAGAGATTACCTAAAAAAATTATTCCAGCTTCATTGTTATTTCCTTAATTTTGTGATTTCAGTAAAAATTAAATATGAAATGAATATGACTGATTTGCTTATTTTCTGTATGTAATACTTTCCTAATGCTGAATTTAATAATACTATTTAATTCTTTTATTTCCATCACCAAAAGAGCCAAACCGAGCATCATAATAATGGGATTTCATTCAATCAATCAGCAGAAAGATTTAGAGTACACATTTATTAAATATTACTTTTTCATTACTAGATTTGTTTAAGAAAAGATACATTTGATTGTAACATATCACCATCAAATTGCATGAAATTGCTATCAAAAAGGATAACACTCTGGGAATTGATTGTAGGCTTCCTATTATTTATGGCTAGTTAACCATTCGGAAACAGTGGTCAACTAGTTTCTATTCATTTCTGGGGGAAAAATAAAAAATAATAGTGATTGTTTTAGAAGGAATATTAATGCAAGCAATTAACAGGGAGTTGTTACTATAGGCTCTAGGTTCTCAACCTGTCATATGTGTATACCATACATTACAGTATCTGTTATTTTAGGGAGGTTATTGTCAAAATTACATTTATTAGTAAAGAATGTTATTTATACAAAATAAAGTATAAAGGTTATTTTTAAAATATCTAAATGGATGTGGGCTAAATTTATTTAAAATAAATATCTGTACAATAGAGAGTGCATCTTAATGGCTGATATACAGTACAATAGAGACCACATTCTAGTGACCGGTATTCAATGTAGAGAGAATCGTAATTTGTATAGCATGATCTCCAACCAAACCCTTGTCATACATTGTGTCCCAATGTTTCCCATTATAATCATTCCTTGTTCACAATTTATGCCCCCAATCCATTTCTTGTACTTTAAAATCATCCTTTCATTACTCATTGTACCTACCCAACCCACTCCTCCTCATACACTGTCATCCCAATCCACCCTGCCTCATGCATTGTGTCCACCAAACCCGCTCTTCACAACCCGCTCCCCCTCAAGCATTGTGCCCTCAACCCATATCACCACAAGCGATGTGCTCTCCTAACCTACCCCTCCCCTTGCATTGTGCCCTCCCAACCTGCTCCTCCTCACACGTTGCATCCCCCAACTGGTTCTTTCTCATGCATTGTGCTTTCCCAACTTACTCCTCCTCATGCATTGTGCCCTCCCAATCTATATCTCCTAACACATTAGGCTCCCAACCCACCCCTCCTTGTTCTATGTGTCCTACCAGACAACCCACCTCATGCATTATGCCACCCAACCCACCCTCCTCATATGTTGTGGCACCTGTAAGATTTTTACCCTCCTTGTGTCACACATTAAAGCTCTCTATGATGAGATTGCCAATATGAGGAGCAATTCTCTAGTCTAACTCCTTCCTCCAACAGACAGAGGAATGTGGAGACAATCAAGTCCAGTCCTACTCCTAATATACAGTAGGACTGATTTGTGGGCATATTTGTGACTGGCCCAAAGCCCAGCCCACCCAAATCCATGTGTAGAGTAGTTTATAGTAGGAGGAGCTAGTTCAATGTGTTCCAAAACTATAAAATGAACAACAGTAAAGTTGTAGTAATTTCATGAGGCTCCTTTGGAAGTAATATAGAAAGATTATTTCATCAAATGACCCTTAATGTGAGATACATTTCATACACTCAGCTAGCAAAGAGAATCTGAACAACCTCAAATCTTCGGCCTGTACCTTGACTAAAGTTTCATATACAGTGGAGATCGAAAGTTTGGGCACCCCAGGCAAAAATTCATTTTAATGTGCAAAAAAAAGCCAAGGAAAGATGGAAAAATCTCCAAAAGGCATCAAATTACAGATTAGACATTCTTATAACATGTCAAAAAAAAGTTTGATTTTATTTCCATCATTTACACTTTCAAAAGAACAGAAAACAAAAAATGGTGTCTGCAAAAGTTTGGGCACCCTGCAGAGTGAATACCTTGTACTGCTCCCTTTGGCAAGTATCACAGCTTGTAAACGCTTTTTGTAGCCAGCCAAGAGTCTTTCAATTCTTGTTTGAGGTATCTCCGCCCATTCTTCTTTACAAAAGTCTTCCAGTTCTTTGAGATTCCTGGGCTGTCTGTGATGCACTGCTCTTTTAAGGTCTAACCATAGATTTTCAATTATGTTGAGGTCAGGAGATTGTGAAGGCCATGGCAAAACCTTCAGTTTACGCCTCTTGATGTAATCCACCGTGGATTTTGAGGTGTGTTTAGGATCATTATCCATCATAGAAGCCAGCCTCTCTTTAACTTCAGCTTTTTCACAGATGGCATCAAGTTAGCGTCCAAAATTTGCTGGAATCTTATTGAATCCATTTTTCCTTCTACTCGTGAAATGTTTCCTGTGCCACTGGCTGCAATACAACCCCAAAGCATGATTGATCCACCCCCATGCTTAACAGTTGGACAGGGGTTCTTTTCATTAAATTCTGTGCCCTTCCTTCTCCAAACGTACCTTTGCTCATTCCGGCCAAAAAGTTCGATTTTAACCTCATCGGTCCACAGAACTTTATTCCAAAATGCATCAGGCTTGTCTATATGTTCATTTGAAAACTTCAAACGTTTATTTTTGTGGTGAGGACGTAGAAGAGGTTTTCTTCTGATGACTCTTCCATGAAGACCATATTTGTAAAAGTATCTCTTTATAGTGGAATAGTGTACCACAACTCCAGTGTCTGCCAGATCTTCCTGGAGGGATCGTGCAGTCAAACGTGGATTTTGACTTGCTTTTCTCACATTCCTGCGAGCTGTTCTGTCTGATATTTTTCTTGGTCTTCCAGATCTTGCTTTAACTTCCACTGTTCCTGATGACTGCCATTTCTTAATTACATCCGAGCAGAGGATATGGGCATCTAATAACGCTTTGCTATCTTCTTATAGCCTTCTCCTGCTTTGAAAGCGTCAACTATTCTCAGTTTCAGTGTTCTACACAACTGCTTAGAGGAACCCATGGTGCTGATTGTTGGAGCAAGGTCAGATGAGTCTGGGCTTTTAAAACCTTTGATATTGACATCACCTGGTCTTTCCAGACGATGATTGAGAACAATCCATGACACTGCCAGGTCTCAGCTGTCCAAAGGGGGCAGTACAAGGTATTAACTCTGCGGGGTGCCCAAACTTTTGCAGACGCCATTTTTTGTTTTCTGTTCTTTTGATAGTGTAAATGATGGAAATAAAATCAAACTTTTTTTTTACATGTTATAAGAATGTCTAATCTGTAATTTGATGCCTTTTGGAGATTTTTCCATCTTTCCTTGGCTTCTTTTTGCACATTAAAATGAATTTTTGCCTGGGGTGCCCAAACTTTCGATCCCCACTGTAAGTAAATGACTGTGCTGTTACTTTTCACAGAAGTGCCTACATGAGATGGTTCAAACAATACTCTCGACCTCTCCTCCGCAATGCTCCGCACTGCTAAATACATTGCAATGTTACTATATACTGCTTAGTGTGATCCCATCATTTATTCAGCTGGAAAGTGTCTCTGGATAATGTAGCCTAACACCTGCAGCTATGTATCTGACATACTGACAGTTATGGGATTTAAACAAAAGGAAAAAAAACATAATAAACATGTATATCCTGCTGAGTTTTCATGCATGGTTGGGTCAATCACTGTGTGTTGCGCTTGGCTGTATGCTGAGGCCCAAGATTTTCCAGGTACTTAACTACACCCCTGAATAAGGCCTGTCAGGACAAAATTAATTGAACTACACATATTAAAATATCAAACCATGTTACTCATATACTGTACAAAGTTCATATTGTAAAAATATTTAAGATTTCAACAATGTGTACTGTATTTTGCTTAAAGTTATTAGCAAGATAAATATTTTATGTTTTAGATGAAGGCTAGGTTCCATGTGATCCAAAAGTAATTATAACCTGTTGTAGTCTAATATTTGGCATATGCCATTTGTTCTTTGAGTTATATATTGCATATTATATATGGGACATATTTGTCAAGCAATTCTGCTGTTTCAGTATGTTTAACGGCAGAACTAAGTGATGCTGGAATGTAACACACAAAGTTGGTGCTGGGGTATCTTTCTAAATCCCTCAGTATGTGTGCTACATAGACCCGGTGGGTATTCAAGTGGGATATTCTTGTACTTGGGCACATAAGACTGTGGACATAAAAGAATGCAGTATACTTTTTCTGGCATTGCCTTCTATCACAAGGGACAGCTTTTGTGTGGATAGACTAGCTTCAGTAGCCAGCGTATAGCAATGGATTTTGCTTAAAGAAGCTGCATGATGATGTGGCTCAGAAAGAGAGATAGAGGGGCTGTTGGAGAGTTTGTTGTGCGGCCATTTTGGAGGATGACTGAAGAGAGCAGCGGTGCCTGAAGGAGCTGAAGCTGTGCTGTTAAGACCTGCGCTTTCCCGGTCCTGGTGACACGGTTGGTAGCAGAGAGACTCAGCCGAAGTGGTTGACTGTAAGGGTGTGTACACACGGTGAGATAGTTTCTTTCGATTTTGACTATATAGTCAAAATCGCAAGAAAAGTTAGTGCAGGTCGCAAGGTGAAAGTCACCTTGCGATCCCGATTCGATCCCGATGCGCGGTCCCGCCAGGTCGGCATCGCAAGAAAAGATAGACTGTGCAGGCAAGTCAATCCTTGCTAGATCGGTGTACTATCTAGCTCATCTCACATGTCACATGACATCTCACATAAGCCAAAATTGTAAGCACACATCTCAAGAAAAGTTAGTCAAAATCTGTGCTATCTGGTCTCCAGGGAGTTCAAGGGAAATCGCAAGTGAAAATCAGGCATAGCAAGGATCTCACCGTGTGTACACACCCTTAGGACCAGAGCATAGGAGAGCTCCAGTCAGCATTACTGAGAAAAAGGATAACGGCACCGTGGTAGGAGGCGGCTTTCCTTCCCAAGAGGCAGGCAGTAGACGTCCAGTTTGAGTATAGGGGTGGCTTCGGTGTGGAGGGCTAACCCTGCAACCTCTATTTGGCTAAGGAGACAGATTTGAAGGCGATAGTCTAGCCCTGAGGAAACAGGTGGGTAACCCTGCAGCCCAACTGTCACTTTACACCAGTTAAATTTAGAAAGAGATCTCGTCATTAGCAGTGAGATTAATTAGTCTGACCAGATACACTATAAATTACATTTTGTGCACAAGGACAGCATTTTAATTACAAGCTATTGGGCAGTAATAATAATTCATCTTGACCTGTAGTGTCCTTGCAATTCAATAGAGAACTTATTGAGATACAAGCAGCTGTCAGTATATAGTTCAGAACTGCTTCACCTAGCAAAAGTCTGAACAGAGCAGCATTCAGGAGGATAGATCGCTCCCAACACAGTATGGAAAGCATTGTGGCTAACTTTAAAGAGCAGTGACAGTCTTTGACTGGCAAAACTTATAGTCAGCAGACTAATGGGTCCTACACACTGACAGATCCGCCGCCGAGCTGCCCGACGTCGAATACGGGTGACGGGCGACCCGGCGGCGGGGGGAATGAAGTTTCTTCACTCCCCTCGTCACCCGGCGCCATAGCAATGCATGCTAATATGGACAATCTCATCCATATTTGCCTGCATGCAAAAGCGACGGGGCACCAACGATGAATGAGCGTGGGGCCGTGCATCGTTAATCGTTGTTGCCTACACACTGCACGATATGAACGAGTTCTCGTTCATGAATGAATGAGAACGGTCATATCGTGCATTTTATTTGCCAGTGTTTAGGGCCCATTAAGGTGGGTACACACTGGCCGATATATCGCGGGTCCGTCGGCCAGTGTGTACGGGCTTTACGTCTGTGAACTCCGTCGTTCACAGACATATTGCGTCGGCCCCACAGCACAGCCGACGGCCAGTATTTCTACCGATATATTGGCGCATCGCTGTGTGTGTACGGGCGGACGTACACATGCTGCGGCAGCCGGCGGTGATTGACAGCTGAACTGGGTAGGCGTGTGTACATGCCCGCCCAGTTCATGACATCAGTCCCCGACAGATTGGGCAGTGTGTATGCTCAACATACTGTCTGATCCGTCCATAGATATTTCTGCCGATCAATTGATCGGCAGATATATCTACCAGTGTGTACCCACCTTAAGAAAGCTTTGGGACGAAACCCCCATTGATTGCTACTTAGGAAGATACAAAGTGTCCACTGTAATTATATCAGAGAGTGGTGACTATTATTATACAGGAAAGTGCACCATCGAGCTCCAACATATTGAACTGTGATCTCATATTTAATGGGACCCCAAGGTGTATGTAATTTTATATAATTGCAGTATTGCTTACTGTATAAGGTTGTTAAAGCTAAACACTGTGATTGAAGATTGCTCTAACTTGAATTTACTGAGTGTATGGTTATACTTATGTTTGTATGATAAAGGTTAAGGTGTGAAAGCTTAGGAAGAATTTATTATCAGTAAATTATTCAGTTAGCAGTTGTTTTTAATTTAAATTCTGCATTTGTCAAAGTGTATAAGTCTTTGCTTTGCCTAAATTTGACTGTGCTTATTAACTAAAAGTTCTTGCAACTACAAAGGCTGAGCCTTACAAGATTCCAGTTAAATAAATGTAATATAGTACTTTGTGTACAAAGAAATCCCATTATCTTTCTGTTGAACTACGGAGAAACTTGAGTTAACCAGTCGGACAAGACAGCCGTATCCGGTAAGAAGTGTAACCCAGGTGGTATCTATTACCTATCTACATCATTTGAACTATTGATCACGACTTGAGTATCACATACTGTATACTGTAGTGTATATCCAATCCAGCAATCTGTAGCACTCTGCCGTGATGCCCTCCAATGTGCACAAATTTAAATACATCCAGAAAGAGGCAGCACTTGGAGACTTTTACTCATAGGAAAGACAGCTCCACCCCCGTAGGCTAATCCAATATTTCAGTATATGACAACTTTCATCAGGGATACAATTACATAAAATGTGCATAATTTTATAGACCAAACACCCCCAGTGTATTGGATACAGGGGTCTACGTACTAAACCTTGGAGAGAGATTAAGTGGAGAGAGATAAAGTACCAGCCTATCAGCACCTAACTAACATTTTTCAAACACAGTCTATAACATGGCAGCTAGGAGCTGATTGGTTGGTAGTTTATTAAAATAGACCCCATAGTCTCTGCATGCTGCTGGTGGGGTCTGATGACATCATGCATTCACAACTTACATAAGATGATGCCCCCTGGTGACCCTGTGTGTTCCAGTAATTATAATGGAATACCAACAACATCAGTGAGTTACATTATACAATGAACTCACAGAACATCTGGAATTGTTTATTCAAAAATGGCTGATTGACGAAAACGGGGGTTCGGGATGCATAGCCACATCCCTCACATTTTCTTGAAGCACGCCGGTGAAGCTTGTACAGATAAATTAGAGCTGACAGCATCCCAGTGATCACCATACAGCATATCTCCTAACATTCTAGTAGTGGAGATTGAAACCTTTTGTGTGCTTATGGCTTGTGGTTTGTCTAATTTGTGTGTTTGGGGTAATGGAAAACCCACATTAAGTGAGTCTTTACTTTATCAATAGTGAAGTGTTTTAATGTGACAGCTTTAAATATCCTCTAATACGGGTATGGGTCGTTGGGTCGACCCAACTTAGGTCGACACTCATTAGGTCGACCACTGAAGGTTGACATTGCCATTAGGTCGACATACATTAGGTCGACGTGCACATTGTCGATCTTCAGCACCTAACACCTAATGAGTGTTAACCTAAGTTGTGTCGACCTAACGACCGTAACCCCTCTAATACAGGGGTGTTAAACTAATGACCCTCCAGCTATTGTAGAACTACACATCCCAGCATGCCCTGCCACAGATTTTCTATTTAGGAGTTCTAATACTGTGGCAAGGCATGCTGAGATGTTTAGTTTCACAACCACTGGAGAGCTGCGAGTTTGACACTCCTGCTCTAATAGCTTCATCAGAAACAGTATTTGTGAAATGTTAAATAGAGGATTTTAATATTTTGAAAGTGTTCCAAGCCAGTGAAAGAATATAGGAGGTCATTCCGAGTTGATCGCTCGCTAGCTGTTTTTTTGCAGCGCTGCGATCAGATAGTCGCCACCTATGGGGGAGTGTATTTTCGCTTTGCAAGTGTGCGAACGCTTGTGCAGCCGAGCGTTACAAAAAAGTTTTGTGCAGTTTTTGAGTAGGTCTGAACTTACTCAGCCCTTGCGATCACTTCAGCTTGTCCGCTCCCGGAATTGACGTCAGACACCCGCCCTACAAACGCTTGAACACGCCTGCATTTTTCCAACCACTCCCTGAAAACGGTCAGTTGACAGTGCACCCATAAATGCCTTCTTCCTGTCAATCTTCTTGTGATCGGCTGTGCCAATGGGTTCTTCGTTAAATCCATCGCCCAGCACCGATCCGCTTTGTACTAGGGATGTGCACTTGAAATTTTTCGGGTTTTGTGTTTTGGTTTTCGGTTTGGTTCCGCGGCCGTGATTTGGGTTCGAACGCGTTTTGGCAAAACCTCACCGAATTTTTTTTGTCGGATTCGGGTGTGTTTTGGATTCGGGTGTTTTTTTCAAAAAACCCTAAAAAACAGCTTAAATCATAGAATTTGGGGGTCATTTTGATCCCAAAGTATTATTAACCTCAAAAACCATAATTTCCACTCATTTTCAGTCTATTCTGAACACCTCACACCTCACAATATTATTTTTAGTCCTAAAATTTGCACCGAGGTCGCTGGATGACTAAGCTAAGCGACCCAAGTGGCCGACACAAACACCTGGCCCATCTAGGAGTGGCACTGCAGTGTCACGCAGGATGGCCCTTCAAAAAAACACTCCCCAAACAGCACATGACGCAAAGAAAAAAAGAGGCGCAATGAGGTAGCTGTGTGACTAAGCTCAACGACCCAAGTGGCCGACACAAACACCTGGCCCATCTAGGAGTTGCACTGCAGTGTCACGCAGGATGGCCCTTCCAAAAAACACTCCCCAAACAGCACATGATGCAAAGAAAAAAAGAGGCGCAATGAGGTAGCTGTGTGACTAAGCTCAACGACCCAAGTGGCCGACACAAACACCTGGCCCATCTAGGAGTGGCACTGCAGTGTCACGCAGGATGGCCCTTCCAAAAAACACTCCCCAAACAGCACATGACGCAAAGAAAAAAAGAGGCGCAATGAGGTAGCTGTATGACTAAGCTCAGCGACCCAAGTGGCCGACACAAACACCTGGCCCATCTAGAAGTGGCACTGCAGTGTCACGCAGGATGGCCCTTCCAAAAAACACTCCCCAAATAGCACATGATGCAAAGAAAAAAAGAGGCGCAATGAGGTAGCTGTGTGACTAAGCTCAACGACCCAAGTGGCCGACACAAACACCTGGCCCATCTAGGAGTGGCACTGCAGTGTCACGCAGGATGGCCCTTCCAAAAAACACCCCCCAAATAGCACATGACGCAAAGAAAAAAAGAGGAGCAATGAGGTAGCTGTGTGAGTAAGCTAAGCGACCCTAGTGGCCGACACAAACACCTGGCCCATCTAGGCGTGGCACTGCAGTGCCACGCAGGCTGGCCCTTCAAAAAACTACTCCCCAAACAGCACATGACGCAAAGAAAAAAAGAGGCGCAATGAGGTAGCTGTGTGAGTAAGCTAAGCGACCCTAGTGGCCGACACAAACACCTGGCCCATCTAGGAGTGGCACTGCAGCGTCACGCAGGATGGCCCTTCAAAAAACACTCCCCAAACAGCACATGACGCAAAGAAGAAAAAAAAAAAGGCGCAATGAGGTAGCTGTGTGAGTAAGCTAAGCGACCCTAGTGGCCGACACAAACACCTGGCCCATCTAGGAGTGGCACTGCAGTGTCACGCAGGATGGCCCTTCAAAAAAATACTCCCCAAACAGCACATGACGCAAAGAAAAATTATAGAAAAAAGAGGTGCAAGATGGAATTGTCCTTGGGCCCTCCCACCCACCCTTATGTTGTATAAACAGGACATGCACACTTTAACCAACCCATCATTTCAGTGACAGGGTCTGCCACACGACTGTGACTGAAATGACGGGTTGGTTTGGACCCCCACCAAAAAAGAAGCAATTAATCTCTCCTTGCACAAACTGGCTCTACAGAGGCAAGATGTCCACCTCATCATCATCCTCCGATATATCACCGTGTACATCCCCCTCCTCACAGATTATCAATTTGTCCCCACTGGAATCCACCATCTCAGCTCCCTGTGTACTTTTTGGAGGCAATTGCTGCTGGTCAATGTCTCCACGGAGGAATTGATTATAATTCATTTTAATGAACATCATCTTCTCCACATTTTCTGGAAGTAACCTCGTACGCCGATTGCTGACAAGGTGAGCGGCGGCACTAAACACTCTTTCGGAGTACACACTTGTGGGAGGGCAACTTAGGTAGAATAAAGCCAGTTTGTGCAAGGGCCTCCAAATTGCCTCTTTTTCCTGCCAGTATAAGTACGGACTGTCTGACGTGCCTACTTGGATGCGGTCACTCATATAATCCTCCACCATTCTTTCAATGGGGAGAGAATCATATGCAGTGCCAGTAGACGACATGTCCGTAATCGTTGGCAGGTCCTTCAGTCCGGACCAGATGTCAGCATCAGCAGTCGCTCCAGACTGCCCTGCATCACCGCCAGCGGGTGGGCTCGGAATTCTGAGCCTTTTCCTCGCACCTCCAGTTGCGGGAGAATGTGAAGGAGGAGATGTTGACAGGTCGCGTTCCGCTTGACTTGACAATTTTCTCACCAGCAGGTCTTTGAACCCCAGCAGACTTGTGTCTGCCGGAAAGAGAGATCCAAGGTAGGTTTTAAATCTAGGATCGAGCACGGTGGCCAAAATGTAGTGCTCTGATTTCAACAGATTGACCACCCGTGAATCCTTGTTAAGCGAATTAAGGGCTCCATCCACAAGTCCCACATGCCTAGCGGAATCGCTCTGTGTAGCTCCTCCTTCAATGTCTCCAGCTTCTTCTGCAAAAGCCTGATGAGGGGAATGACCTGACTCAGGCTGGCAGTGTCTGAACTGACTTCACGTGTGGCAAGTTCAAAGGGCAGCAGAACCTTGCACACCGTTGAAATCATTCTCCACTGCGCTTGAGACAGGTGCATTCCACCTCCTATATCGTGCTCAATTGTATAGGCTTGAATGGCCTTTTGCTGCTCCTCCAACCTCTGAAGCATATAGAGGGTTGAATTCCACCTCGTTACCACTTCTTGCTTCAGATGATGGCAGGGCAGGTTCAGGCGTTTTTGGTGTTGCTCCAGTCTTCTGTACGTTATGCCTGTACGCCGAAAGTGTCCCGCAATTCTTCTGGCCACCGACAGCATCTCTTGCACGCCCCTGTCGTTTTTTAAATAATTCTGCACCACCAAATTCAAGGTATGTGCAAAACATGGGACGTGCTGGAATTTGCCCAGATTTAATGCACACACAATATTGCTGGCGTTGTCCGATGCCACAAATCCACAGGAGAGTCCAATTGGGGTAAGCCATTCCGCGATGATCTTCCTCAGTTGCCGTAAGAGGTTTTCAGCTGTGTGCGTATTCTGGAAAGCGGTGATACAAAGCGTAGCCTGCCTAGGAAAGAGTTGGCGTTTGCGAGATGCTGCTACTGGTGCCGCCGCTGCTGTTCTTGCGGCGGGAGTCCATACATCTACCCAGTGGGCTGTCACAGTCATATAGTCCTGACCCTGCCCTGCTCCACTTGTCCACATGTCCGTGGTTAAGTGGACATTGGGTACAGCTGCATTTTTTAGGACACTGGTGACTCTTTTTCTGAGGTCTGTGTACATTTTCGGTATCGCCTGCCTAGAGAAATGGAACCTAGATGGTATTTGGTACCGGGGACACAGTACCTCCAACAAGTCTCTAGTTGCCTCTGCAGTAATGATGGATACCGGAACCACGTTTCTCACCACCCAGGATGCCAAGGCCTCAGTTATCCGCTTTGCAGCAGGATGACTGCTGTGATATTTCATCTTCCTCGCAAAGGACTGTTGGACAGTCAATTGCTTGGTGGAAGTAGTAAAAGTGGTCTTACGACTTCCCCTCTGGGATGACCATCGACTCCCAGCAGCAACAACAGCAGCGCCAGCAGCAGTAGGCGTTACACGCAAGGATGCATCGGAGGAATCCCAGGCAGGAGAGGACTCGTCAGAATTGCCAGTGACATGGCCTGCAGGACTATTGGCATTCCTGGGGAAGGAGGAAATTGACACTGAGGGAGTTGGTGGGGTGGTTTGCATGAGCTTGGTTACAAGAGGAAGGGATTTACTGGTCAGTGGACTGCTTCCGCTGTCGCCCAAAGTTTTTGAACTTGTCACTGACTTATTATGAATGCGCTGCAGGTGACGTATAAGGGAGGATGTTCCGAGGTGGTTAACGTCCTTACCCCTACTTATTACAGCTTGACAAAGGCAACACACGGCTTGACAAATGTTGTCCGCATTTCTGTTGAAATACTTCCACACCGAAGAGTTGATTTTTTGGTATTTTCACCAGGCATGTCAATGGCCATATTCCTCCCACGGACAACAGGTGTCTCCCCGGGTGCCTGACTTAAACAAACCACCTCACCATCAGAATCCTCCTTGTCAATTTCCTCCCCAGCGCCAGCAACACCCATATCCTCCTCATCCTGGTGTACTTCAACACTGACATCTTCAATCTGACTATCAGGAACTGGACTGCGGGTGCTCCTTCCAGCACTTGCAGGGGGCGTGCAAATGGTGGAAGGCGCATGCTCTTCACGTCCAGTGTTGGGAAGGTCAGGCATCGCAACCGACACAATTGGACTCTCCTTGTGGATTTGGGATTTCGAAGAACGCACAGTTCTTTGCTGTGCTTTTGCCAGCTTGAGTATTTTCATTTTTCTAGCGAGAGGCTGAGTGCTTCCATCCTCATGTGAAGCTGAACCACTAGCCATGAACATAGGCCAGGGCCTCATCCGTTCCTTGCCACTACGTGTGGTAAATGGCATATTGGCAAGTTTACGCTTCTCCTCCGACAATTTTATTTTAGATTTTTTAGTCCTTTTTTTACTGATATTTGGTGTTTTGGATTTTACATGCTCTGTACTATGACATTGGGCATCGGCCTTGGCAGACGACGTTGATGGAATTTCATCGTCTCGGCCATGACTAGTGGCAGCAGCTTCAGCACGAGGTGGAAGTGGATCTTGATCTTTCCCTATTTTTGGAACCTCAGCATTTTTGTTCTCCATATTTTAATAGGCACAACTAAAAGGCACCTCAGGTAAACAATGGAGATGGATGGATACTAGTATACTTATGGATGACGAGCGACTGCTGACACAGAGGTAGCTACAGCCGTGGACTACCGTACTGTGTCTGCTGCTAATATAGACTGGATGATAATGAGATAAAATTAAAATATATATATATATCACACTAGTACTGCAGCCGGACAGGTATATATTATGTAATGACGGACCTGCTGGACACTGTCTGTCAGCACTGCAGACTCCTAAAGTAAGCTACTAGTATCAAGAAGATAGAAAAAAAAAACCACGGGTAGGTGGTATACAATTATGGATGGACGAGCGACTGCTGACACAGAGGTAGCTACAGCCGTGGACTACCGTACTGTGTCTGCTGCTAATATAGACTGGATGATAATGAGATAAAATTAA
Organism: Pseudophryne corroboree; assembly: GCF_028390025.1. NCBI lineage: Eukaryota > Metazoa > Chordata > Amphibia > Anura > Myobatrachidae > Pseudophryne > Pseudophryne corroboree. The sequence continues at coordinate 193,316,837 of NC_086444.1, read as the reverse complement.
AATATATATATATATCACACTAGTACTGCAGCCGGACAGGTATATATTATGTAATGACGGACCTGCTGGACACTGTCTGTCAGCACTGCAGACTCCTAAAGTAAGCTACTAGTATCAAGAAGATAGAAAAAAAAAAAAAACACGGGTAGGTGGTATACAATTATGGATGGACGAGCGACTGCCGACACAGAGGTAGCTACAGCCGTGGACTACCGTACTGTGTCTGCTGCTAATATAGACTGGATGATAATGAGATAAAATTAAAATATATATATATCACACTAGTACTGCAGCCGGACAGGTATATATTATGTAATGACGGACCTGCTGGACACTGTCTGCAGAATGCGTTTATAAAAACACCACACGACGAGTGTTTAACTTTTTCAGGCAGACAATCACAATATACTGGTGGTCAGTAGACAATCACAATATACTGGTGGTCAGTGGTCACTGGTCAGTCACACTGGCAGTGGCACTCTGGCAGCAAAAGTGTGCACTGTACTTAAAATATGTACTCCTGCTATAACTGCTCCCCAGTCTCCCCCACAATTAAGCTGTGTGAGCAGTGAGCACTCAGCACAGTCAGATAATGATATACAGTATTACATATGATGCAGCACACTGGGCTGAGCACAGATATGGTATGTGACTGTGTCACACTGTGTATCGTTTTTTTTCAGGCAGAGAACGGATTAATTAAACTGGTGGTGGTCACTGGTCACTGGTCACACTATCAGCAAGTAGTTCTCCGTCCTAAGCAGACAATCACAATATACTGGTGGTCAGTGTGGTCACTGGTCAGTCACACTGGCAGTGTGGCACTCTGGCAGCAAAAGTGTTCACTGTACTTAAAATATATTATTTATGTACTCCTGCTCTAACTGCTCCCCAGTCTCCCCCACAATTAAGCTGTGTGAGCAGTGAGCACTCAGCACAGTCAGATATACAGTATTACATATGATGATGCAGCACACTGAGGCTGAGCACAGATATGGTATGTGACTGTGTCACACTGTGTATCGTTTTTTTTCAGGCAGAGAACGGATTAATTAAACTGGTGGTCAATGGTCACTGGTCACACTATCAGCAAGTAGTAGTACTCCAGTCCTAATATGCTCCCCAAAATTAGTAAATAGTGTCTCTAACTCTCTACTCTCTTCTCTATAAACGGAGAGGACGCCAGCCACGTCCTCTCCCTATCAATCTCAATGCACGTGTGAAAATGGCGGCGACGCGCGGCTCCTTATATAGAATCCGAGTCTCGCGATAGAATCCGAGCCTCGCGAGAATCCGACAGCGGGATGATGACGTTCGGGCGCGCTCGGGTTAACCGAGCAAGGCGGGAGGATCCGAGCCTGCTCGGCCCCGTGTAAAAAAAGCTGAAGTTCGGCGGGTTCGGATTCCGAGAAACCGAACCCGCTCATCACTACTTTGTACCCGTAAGAGGCGCCCGCGCATTGCAGTGCATACGCATGCACAGTTTTGCCAAGTTTTGACCTGATCGCAGCGCTGCAAAAAATAGAAAGCGTGCGATCAGGTCAGAATGACCCCCACAGTACACTGATTTTCTCTTAGTAGTGCTCTATGCAATGCTTGTATAGTATATATATCAGGTATCAGTTTCAGCTTTTACGAGCAGGGCCCTCTCCCCTTATGTGCTTTTCCTTCTCTTACTTAGACTATCTTCTACTCCATACTCCCTACAGCGGCACCTAACCCTTGGTATCTGCCACCCTGATGCTTATTTCAGTGCCCTGTCCACTGATGCAGAAATGTTTATATACCATGCAGCTGTTTGTACTGTCGCTGTTTTCTTGTTTGGCTCATTTGTTTATGTACTTTGTTAGGTGCTGTATATGCAGTATATCCAGGGCCGGCTCTACCATTAGGCAGCTTTAGGCGGCTGCCTAGGGACGCTGGACACTGAAGGGCACCACTGAATTCATCTAGCAAAAAAATGAAGGATTTCTCTGTATGCGGGTCTGTAATGAACTTTCAGATGAAGGCATAGAACACAATAACAAATATATGATGCCAGAATCCCGACAGCCGAGATCCAGAATATATGCCAGGGAGGGTTAGGGTTAGGCTGTGGGGAGGGTTAGGATAAGGATAAGGGGTAAGGTTAATTAACTTCATTCAGAATGTCCGTATTATGATGGTCGGGATGCCACTGTTGGTATTCTGACCGGCGGCATCCCAAACCCAACCACAATTAAATATCCCCACCAGATCCCATATACAGTATTATCCAGCATATAAAGAATAGATGACACTCAAGGGCTTTTACAGTGAAAGTATATTGTGAACAAAGTCACAAAATTGTGTGACAGTTTACAATATTTTTATCACTTTAAAAGTCCTTGAGTGCTGTCCCTTTTCTCTGTCTATGCATAATGATGCAATTCACCCCAGTCCACTTACTTAGTGGCTACCTGCATCTCTCCTCCGAGAGGTGGTGGTGGGGTTTGTAGGTTAGGGGGTGCTAGGCTGAAGCGTTGCCTATGGTGCAGAGAGACCTTGCACCGGCCCTGAGTATATCGTCAGATGCTGCATGCTCGAGCCAGCCGTGGCATGACGTGACTGTACAATATAGCATAGTGTGTATGCACTATATCGGCGGCCCGCTGGAGGAGACAAACTATGCCATATCTCTCATAACCAACCATTAGACTTCCCTGTGCTTTGCTCTGAGGCCTTGATTTCTGCAACCAGTATAGATCCTTTCATCCCACACTGACTAACCAAATGTAAGTGCTAATTCAGAGAGACATTCTGAACAATACAATAATATTGGTTTCATTAAATTAGAAATGTTTTTACGTTTTTGTAATACTTTCCTGCAATTCTAACCAATTTTCTTCCAGACCTGTGCAAAATCTAACCAGGCTGTTCAACCGTACATTAAGGTTGTACCCAATCAAAACATACATGTTATGTTTATTTATTTCCTGTCTACTTGTTTAGTTCCACATGTAAAAAATATATTATATATGCTTGAAACATTGGCATAAGTGAGTATGGCATCTGCAAATTTGATTATTTAATTGGAACAGAAAAAAATAAATGTTTAATTGAATTTTAAATAAGCCAACTACTTTTTTTTCCAGTAACTCCAATACATAAATATTGAACAAGTACTGGATGTGCTTAAGAGGGGTTGATATGAAATATTCTGGACTCAGAGAAATATATTTTAAGATGTTTTCAAAAAGCAATGTTAAGCATGTCCATCCACATCGTTACTAAATTCACTATAAATAATTTGCTTTAGAAGTTCTAAGCTTGGTGTCTTAAAACTCACAGACAAAGTGAGTCTATGGCATTCTTGCTTACTCTGCCAAAAAAAAATGCTGAATGTTGGGAGCTCTCCCAGACTCCTAAGAGAGTAGCCCATCCTCCTGGATCCAATGAAGTGAGAAGTCAAGAGGAGCTATGTCACAAGTAGTGCATGACATCATCCTAGCTCCACCCCCCCAGTGCAAATTGTAAACTTGTATAGTGGTGGAGGGGTCAACATGATACATTTTTTATGTTGGTTTAAGTTGTATTGGAACTAGCAATTATTTTGTGAATTGAATATGATATCGTAATGTCTTAAGTGCTAAAAATCGACTATGCAAATGTAAGAATTAGAAAGGCCACTGAAGTGTTGCAAAAATGTTACAAATAACAATACAACTCACAACTCAATTAAGATCTATCAGCCTACAGTACACAACCTTCAGCTTTTGTGCAAATCCTGGAGTACTTGTGCTTATTGGAGTTCACAGTGCCACCATAGAGGGATCTTCTCTGTTTCCTTTCCGTCTTCAGATTCATTACTACACCTATGTAGGGTCTTCTCTAGAGCTTCTCAAATGGGAGCAGATGTACTTAGCCTTGGAGAGTGATAAAGTGTACAGAGATAAAGGGGCAGATGTGCTAAGCCTTGGAAAGGGATAAAGTGGAGAGAGATAAAGTACCAGCCAATCAGCTATTTTTCAACCAGATCCAGTAACATGGCAGTTAGGAGCGGATTGGCTGGTACATTATCTCTCTGCACTTTATCACTCTCCAAGGCTTAGTTCATGTGAAGTAGAACGGGGCAGAACTGTAGCTGGTTTCTGAAATGCACCGCAAACTGCATGAAAACATAGAACAAATACAGTATATGCTCTTGTGGTTTGAAATATGTTGCTAGGGCGATATTCATAGTAACATAGTAACCTAGTAACTAAGTTAATGAGGTTGAAAAGAGGCAAAATGCCCATCGGGCACTTAGTTTCTACAAAATTAGGTGACAATAAAAATTTTGCCTAGTTTTGTAAAAATTAAGTTTTGAGGCTGTTCAATATCTCCTGCTTACCTTTCACTCCCAAGCTGGCCCGATGTCCTTAAAAACATCAAGCTCTGAAAATACAATATTTTTGGAGCTTGACTGCAGGAGCAATCGCCATCTACAGATGGCAAATGCTCCCTAACCCTCGCTGCTTACCTATGGGTATCAGGTTCGGCTTGTGATCAGGCATCCTAATGGATCCCTCTGCCACTGTCCTTCTTCTACCGTCGGATGCTGAGGGCTTGAGCACCTGTTTGAACCCTGGTTCATGCAGACACACTAGTGATAGCACTTTCAAAAATTTGTGGAGACAGATGATTTTCATGGAGACAGATGATTTTTGCATCAGCTGTCTCCGCACTGGAGCAATAATAAATTGCTTTGGCGCTCACTGCAAGTCAGTATGTTAATATAATGTGAATATGCTCCTATATATACAGATGGATCTCCTGCACCTAACATACGATACTGTATATGTAAGTGCAATAATATTGATGACAGCTGTTCTTACTTACAGAATAATGGAATGGTGTGATTGCATTGGTGTGTGCTCATTAGGATATGCGTACTGTAGCATTAGCAACTTGTTTGCAATCCATATACATTCTGTTAGCAGCTGGTGATACATTTGCATTAAGCGTAATCAGGTTTTATAGTTACAGGAACCCCATGTGTTACCAGAATATGATTATAAAAAAAATAAAAAAAAATAACTGCATGTACTAATTAGCAGCGAAGGCCTCCCTATGCGTATTGGTATTGCAGTGATTATTATAATGTGCGGTCAGGTCAATGGCTGGGGAGGCACTGGCTAGTATCACATCCAGATTTACAAACATAAAAATGATTCAAATAATATAAAGATGATTGTATTATATAGAATAATACAAAGATGATATAAGTTATAAATATCTTCTCTGTATTATTCTAATAATTTTTATAGTCAAAAAGTGGAGCATACTGGAGTATGACAGGTGATGCTCAGCCCCCTTCGCCTACCATGACTTTATATATATATATATATATATATATATATATACAATCTTAAGCTTCTTTTTTACTTTTTTCCCGTATTTGAAATCCCAAATCTGGCAATCGTCTCAAACATGTGCTCCTCTGCGATGACTGGCAAAGCAGTGAGTTAATTCATTCTGCTGTGGGCAATGTTTTTTTTCTTTCTATGAGATTGCAGTGATAAGGGATTTTTTTTATTTATCACTATGATAAGATAAAATCTCACTTATCACCAAAAATGGCTGTTCGTGATAAATAAGTTCCCATATTTTAGAGCTGCAACTCGGTTCTTTTTAACAGCGTGCCAAGGTGGGAACACTGAGCTGCAGCCTTACAACATGCACTACGGTACGGGGATAGATTTACTAAAGCTTCTAAAACAATCAAGCAGTGGTGTTGCCTCAGGCAACCAATCAGATGCTGCAGTAGCTATCATTTCTCAATTGCATTCTAGAAAATGATAGACAGACTGTGATTGGTGATTATGGGCAACAGCACCACTTGTCTGTTTTAGAAACATTAGTAAATCTATCCCCAGGCTGGTTTGTCAACGTTTCATCACATGGGATTATTTATGACTTCACCTTGTGTTACTATATTATTAAGTTTTCAAAATGTATTAAGAGTATGATCTCTTTACCAGTATTGACCACTTGGGGGACTCTTACAGTGTGAAAGTAGTATATAAGAGGCCATTCACTGCTGCTCTGTCACATGGCTAGTTTATTCACTAAACTATGAGTTATGCAGGAAATTTGAAATGAGCCTTGATAAATATATTTATTGTATCCTAGTTTATGACCTCAAGTGACCAGTGCTTTGAGGAGCCGTTGACTTTTTTTTTAAATGCGACCATAAATGTCATGTATGGTTTACTATCCAAATAGATTATTCCATAGTAATGTGCTGTTTTTTATTCTGGAAGTCTGATAAATGTGGTAATATTGCATGGAATCGGTATGAAATCCTAACTGTCGGGATCCCAGTGGTCAAAATACTGTACTGACGTCAGAATCCCGACATCCAGCGCAGCATTTCCCATTGTGGGCTCCCTACGCTCGGCACACTTTGGGCCTATTTTATTACCCCTCGGGTGGTTTCGTGGACCACAACCCAAATTGGGATTCAGGGCAGCGGTCAGGATTACCCCCACCGGCATTTCAATGTATGTCGGGATTATGGTGTCTGTATTTTGACCGCCGGGATCCCGACAGTCGGGAAATTAATTGCGTTCCCATTGGACATGGAATTTAATGCTTGCATCAGCAAAGTGCTGAGGTCATGAGCATTAAGAGGAACGTAGAAGGTCTGATACAGGGCTACACCTATGTCTTTTTTTAAATTGTTCTGTGCATGTCTGAAAAGCATATCTGAATATACAGATTTGGCACATACGCTCAATTTCATCTGGGGAGATGGGACAGTGTAGTAAGGCGTGTTCTAACTTATGCAGATACAGTAGGTACAGAGCTGCATAGAAGCCAGTAAAAGACATGGCTGGACTGGCTATCTGGCATTTCTAGCAAATGCCAGAAGAGTTGATGGCCAGATAGACTGCTCCATCTGCCTGAAAGCCTGGCTGAGCAGCTTCGTGGCACTCCCTGAGAGGCGTGATCATGCCAAATTTTCCAGTGCAATAATAATGCTGAGGCCTATTCTTAGCCCCAGATCGTCACTGGAGATTGCAGATGGCTGGAAGCCAGCACAAACTCACAATGATGATGATGATGATGATGATGATTAAGTAATGTAATAAATAAATACTGTAATGTAGTAATTGGCAAGTTAGCTCCTCTAGAGAATTATTGTACCAGCCCTAACTCTGGGCTATTTCAAATAGCACAAGTGAAAACAGCATTGTGTTACCTAGCTACAGTGGAAACATTCCCAGTTGACATAAGTTTTTCCCCAACAGGTAGACTACAAGCCTTCCACCTGTCACAGTAGAACCCACATCATCTAAGGGCTAGCATCTCTATTATGAAGGGTGGTAGCACAAAAAAACCATGCCTACTTACTAGAGACTGGAAACCCTGTGCTGAAAAGTGTCAAGGACCCCCGAGTTCCCATGGCCATATCAGGTGATTAATCACATACATGATAGCTATGTCAGCATTAATTTAAAAAAAAATTAAGTAAAAGACTATCCACACTCTTGTTCATCAATTTATTGAATTTAAAACAAAATTATCTGTCAATGGTGTTCCAAGTGCACCTACAGATCAAATGCTTCAAAATGAAATTGGGTGATAGAAAAAGAACAACACAGGCTAAAAAATAAAATCAAAAGGTAATTAAGACATGCAGTAGGGCTTTATTCAGGAAGCAGAGGTGCTTCCCGCAGGTTGAACCAGAAAGTAGCAGCTTACAAATGCCGCCAGTAGGGTGAAATGTAATATGTTGCAGTTTCATTAAACTGGTGCCCTATTTAATGAAACTCGCAAATTGATTGTCCTGTTTTTTCGGGGTTCAGTTGAGTTACGTAGCTACCTTTGAAATTCTCATCATTTACACCGAGCGACTTTTAGTTCACCGGACTATCTCTGAGATTTGCTGCAAGGTAGAAATTTCTGGAAATGCAGACTCTGGGCCTAATTCTTCTTCATACCTACATACATACATGCCTACGCAGCTTCTTTTTCTAGGTTACAGAGCTGCTGATCATCTCAAGTGAAGGAAAGAAGATAGAAGCCCATTGGATCCATCACAAAGTCCTCCACAGTTGCCAGGTAAGAGGGTGGACTGGGGGGAGGGACATTAGTACTATCCCCCACCCCACCAGCTTCTCGGTGCTACTGACTATATACAAAGGTTGTAAATACTGTAGGTAGTAGTGCTGGGTGGTGCTGTGTTGTGTGTCACTGTAATGTGTTATACTGTAGGTAGTAGTGCTGGGTGGTGCTGTAATGTGTGTCACTGTAATGTGTTATACTGTAGGTAGTAGTGCTGGGTGGTGCTGTAATGTGTGTCACTGTAATGTGTTATACTGTAGGTAGTAGTGCTTGGTGGTGCTGTAATGTGTTATACTGTAGGTAGTAGTGCTGGGTGGTGCTGTAATGTGTGTCACTGTAATGTGTTAAATCTGTAGGTAGTAGTGCTGGGTGGTGCTGTAATGTGTGTCACTGTAATGTGTTATACTGTAGGTAGTAGTGCTGAGTGGTGCTGTAATGTGTGTCACTGTAATGTGTTATACTGTAGGTAGTAGTGCTGGGTGGTGCTGTAATGTGTGTCACTGTAATGTGTTCTACTGTAGGTAGTAGTGCTGGGTGGTGCTGTAATGTGTGTCACTGTAATGTGTTATACTGTAGGTAGTAGTGCTTGGTGGTGCTGTAATGTGTGTCACTGTAATGTGTTATACTGTAGGTAGTAGTGCTGTGTGGTGCTGTAATGTGTGTCACTGTAATGTGTTATACTGTAGGTATTAGTGCTGGGTGGTGCTGTAATGTGTGTCACTGTAATGTGTTATACTTTAGGTAGTAGTGCTGGGTGGTGCTGTAGTGTTTGTCACCGTAATGTGTTATACTGTAGGTATTAGTGCTGGGTGGTGCTGTAATGTGTGTCACTGTAATGTGTTATACTTTAGGTAGTAGTGCTGGGTGGTGCTGTAGTGTTTGTCACCGTAATGTGTTATACTGTAGGTAGTAGTGTTGGGTGGTGCTGTAATGTGTGTCACTGTAATGTGTTATACTTTAGGTAGTAGTGCTGGGTGGTGCTGTAGTGTTTGTCACTGTAATGTGTTATACTGTAGGTATTAGTGCTGGGTGGTGCTGTAATGTGTGTCACTGTAATGTGTTATACTTTAGGTAGTAGTGCTGGGTGGTGCTGTAGTGTTTGTCACCGTAATGTGTTATACTGTAGGTAGTAGTGTTGGGTGGTGCTGTAATGTGTGTCACTGTAATGTGTTATACTGTAGGTAGTAGTGCTGGGTGGTGCTGTAATGTGTGTCACTGTAATGTGTTCTACTGTAGGTAGTAGTGCTGGGTGGTGCTGTAATGTGTGTCACTGTAATGTGTTATACTGTAGGTAGTAGTGTTGGGTGGTGCTGTAATGTGTGTCACTGTAATGTGTTATACTTTAGGTAGTAGTGCTGGGTGGTGCTGTAGTGTGTGTCACTGTAATGTGTTATACTGTAGGTAGTAGTGTTGGGTGGTGCTGTAATGTGTGTCACTGTAATGTGTTATACTTTAGGTAGTAGTGCTGGGTGGTGCTGTAGTGTGTGTCACTGTAATGTGTTATACTGTAGGTATTAGTGCTGGGTTGTGCTGTAATGTGTGTCACTGTAATGTGTTATACTTTAGGTAGTAGTGCTGGGTGGTGCTGTAGTGTTTGTCACCGTAATGTGTTATACTGTAGGTATTAGTGCTGGGTGGTGCTGTAATGTGTGTCACTGTAATGTGTTATACTTTAGGTAGTAGTGCTGGGTGGTGCTGTAGTGTTTGTCACCGTAATGTGTTATACTGTAGGTAGTAGTGTTGGGTGGTGCTGTAATGTGTGTCACTGTAATGTGTTATACTTTAGGTAGTAGTGCTGGGTGGTGCTGTAGTGTTTGTCACTGTAATGTGTTATACTGTAGGTATTAGTGCTGGGTGGTGCTGTAATGTGTGTCACTGTAATGTGTTATACTTTAGGTAGTAGTGCTGGGTGGTGCTGTAGTGTTTGTCACTGTAATGTGTTATACTGTAGGTATTAGTGCTGGGTGGTGCTGTAATGTGTGTCACTGTAATGTGTTATACTGTAGGTAGTAGTGCTGGGTGGTGCTGTAATGTGTGTCACTGTAATGTGTTCTACTGTAGGTAGTAGTGCTGGGTGGTGCTGTAATGTGTGTCACTGTAATGTGTTATACTGTAGGTAGTAGTGTTGGGTGGTGCTGTAATGTGTGTCACTGTAATGTGTTATACTTTAGGTAGTAGTGCTGGGTGGTGCTGTAGTGTGTGTCACTGTAATGTGTTATACTGTAGGTAGTAGTGTTGGGTGGTGCTGTAATGTGTGTCACTGTAATGTGTTATACTTTAGGTAGTAGTGCTGGGTGGTGCTGTAGTGTGTGTCACTGTAATGTGTTATACTGTAGGTAGTAGTGCTGGGTGGTGCTGTAATGTGTGTCACTGTAATGTGTTCTACTGTAGGTAGTAGTGCTGGGTGGTGCTGTAATGTGTGTCACTGTAATGTGTTATACTGTAGGTAGTAGTGCTGGGTGGTGCTGTAATGTGTGTCACTGTAATGTGTTATACTGAAGGTAGTAGTGCTGGGTGGTGCTGTAATGTGTGTCACTGTAATGTGTTATACTGTAGGTAGTAGTGCTGGGTGGTGCTGTAATGTGTGTCACTGTAATGTGTTCTACTGTAGGTAGTAGTGCTGGGTGGTGCTGTAATGTGTGTCACTGTAATGTGTTATACTGTAGGTAGTAGTGCTGGGTGGTGCTGTAATGTGTGTCACTGTATGTGTTATTATAGGTAGTAGTGTTGGGTCCTAGGTGTCGATGTAGTGTGTTATAGGTAGTACTACTGGGGATCGGTATGAAATACCTCCAATCAAAATACAGACGTTCAAAATCCCGACACCAATTGACCGATGGTCAAAATCCCGACAAGGTCAAAATACAGACACGGACAAAATACCGACATTTAAAATACCGACAAGGTCAAAATACCGACATGTAAAATGCCGACAGGACAAAATACCGACATGCATTTTTTTATGTTTTTTTGTGTGTATGTCGACATAAATCAACATGGACACCATATAAAGTGTACCGCGTCCCCTCGCATGGCTCGCTGCGCTCGCCATGCTTCGGGCGCGGTGCCTCGCTGCGCTCGGCACACTATTATATTCCCCCTCCAGGTCCACTGGGATGGTAAAGTATGAACAAGTCGGTTTCAATGAAAAAAAACATGAAAAACTCATGTCGGTATTTTGACCTGTCTGCATTTTACATGTCGGTATTTTGACCTTGTCGGTATTTTAAATGTCGGTATTTTGTCCGTGTCGGTATTTTGACCTTGTCGGGATTTTGACCATCGGTCAATTGGTGTCGGGATTTTGAACGTCGGTATTTTGATTGGAGGTAAACTGACTGCATCCCGTACTACTGGGTTGCAGTGCAATCACAATCTGCAAATTGTTGACATATTAATACCAAAGTGGGCGCTACACCACACGTACCCAGCCCTCCCTTCTCAATGTATATCAGCTTTTCCCCATGTATACCTGCTCCACACTCCATGTATAAGTAACCCTCCCATTTACACCAGCACTAACTAATGTATACCTCCTCTCCACATCCCATATATGCTTGTTTTCACCTCAACATGTATTCCTATTTTATCCCATGCATACCCGTTCTACCCTCCCTCCCCCTCCCAATGTATATCAGCTCTCTCCTGCCTCCTCCATACATACCAGCACTCACCCATGGTTAGTGGCGTAACTACCATAGGTGAAAGGGAAGCTTCTTGCGGTACTGAGTATGTTTTTGTTTTATTCATGTGGTGGCAAAATGTGTGGTTTTTTTTACCTCTCTGTGCCAATGGGGGGGGGGGGGGGTTTCAGGTCACACACACAGGTAATGTCACACTCAGCGTGCTGTCCCGCCTCCAACGTAATGTGAATATGGGGCACTACTGTGTGTTGTAACATGAGTAAGGGACACTATGTGATGTAATATGAATTAGGGGCACTATGTGCAGTGTAATGGGAATAAGAGTGTTCTACTGTGTGGCGTAATTTTAATTCGGGGCACTAATGTGTAGCCACGCCCCTTTTTTGGGAGACCACATCCCTTTTTTGCGCCTCTTTTGTGCATCGTGCATTGTTTCTCTGTAAAGTGATGGATGTAGGGCACACATTTATAGTTTTCAGGGGGCTGCTGAATACCCTAGCACCGGCCCTGGCTGAGCCTAATGAGGGGGCGGGGGGCGGAATGTAGGTGGTAGGGGAAATGAGTTCCATCACCTCTCCGGGTCCACTTTAAGCACTGACTGTAGGTGCTATACAACTAACATTAATAAAAAGAGCATGTTCCACCATAATATTCATTGTTCAAATTCACAATTTTGGTTGGAAGTTGCTGTATATAAACTGGCTAGTTCATATGTAAATATAAAACCATGATTGATTTAGTTTTTTTAAATGAAGAAAATGATCTCCAGTGCTTCTTAAACAGACAAATTATAACTCAAGAACATCAATTTGTGAAGATTAAACAATTAGCATTTTTCCTAAGAAGCAAACACTTAACTAGGTATAATTACTTGTCTAGTATATGTGTGCCTCAAATAGAACATTCTATATCCCATTTCATTTAGCATAAGAAGCAGAAACACAGTTCCACAATTTATGTTATCCATCATATTGTTCACTGCATTAATAATTATTGATTGTTAGTATTTATGAATCTTAAGTTTAAGACAGCACGCTTCAAACTAGTGATGAGCGGGTTCGGTTCCTCGAGATCCGAACCCCCCCGAAATTCACCCATTTTACACGGTTGCAAGGCAGACTCGGATCCTCCCGCCTTGCTCGGTTAACCCTAGCGCGCCCGAACGTCATCATCCCGCTGTCGGATTCTCGAGAGATTCGTATTCTATATAAGGAGCCGCGCGTCGCCGCCATTTTCACTCGTGCATTGGAGATGATAGGTAGAGGACGTGCAGCGTTCTATCAGTTTCTGTGTTCAGTGTGCTGCAAATATCTGTGCTCAGTGTGCTGCAAATATCTGTGCTCAGTGTGCTGAAAATATCTACGTTCTCTGCCTGAAAAACGCTCCATATCTGTGCTGCATTGTAGTATATAGTAGGAGGAGAGTGCAGAATTTTGCTGACCACCAGTATATAATATATAGCAGTACGGTAAAGTAGTCCACTGCTCTACCTACCTCTGTGTCGTCAAGTATACTATCCATCCATACCTGTGGTGCATTTTAGTTGTGCGCAGTATATATAGTAGGAGGACAGTGCAGAATTTTGCTGACCACCAGTATATAATATATAGCAGTACGGTACAGTAGGCCACTGCTCTACCTACCTCTGTGTCGTCAAGTATACTATCCATCCATACCTGTGGTGCATTTTAGTTGTGCACAGTATATATAGTAGGAGGACAGTGCAGAATTTTGCTGACCACCAGTATTTAATATATAGCAGTACGGTACAGTAGGCCACTGCTCTACCTACCTCTGTGTCATCAAGTATACTATCCATCCATACCTGTGGTGCATTTTAGTTGTGCGCAGTATATATAGTAGGAGGACAGTGCTGAATTTTGCGGACCACCAGTATATATTATATAGCAGTACGGTACAGTAGGCCATTGCTATTGATATATTACTGACATATAATTCCACACATTAAAAATGGAGAACAAAAATGTGGAGGGTAAAATAGGGAAAGATCAAGATCGACTTCCACCTCGTGCTTAAGCTGCTGCCACTAGTCATAGCCGAGACGAAGAAATGCCATCAACGTCGTCTGCCAAGGCCGATGCCCAATGTCATAGTAGAGAGCATGTAAAACTAGGAACACCTCCCTTATACGTCACCTGGAGCGCATTCATCAGAAGTCATTGACAAGTTCAAAAACTTTGGGTGACAGCGGAAGCAGTCCACTGACAACTAAATCCCTTCCTCTTGTAACCAAGCTCCTGCAAACCACACCACCAACTCCCTCAGTGTCAATTTCCTCCTTAGACTGGAAAGCCAATATTCCTGCCGGCCATGTCACTGTCAAGTCTGACGAGTCCTCTCCTGCCTGGGATTCCTCTGATGCATCCTTGAGTGTAACGCCTACTGCTGCTGGCGCTGCTGTTGTTGCTGCTGGGAGTCGATCGTCATCCCAGAGGGGAAGTCGGAAGACCACTTGTACTACTTCCAGTAAGCAATTGACTGTCCAACAGTCCTTTGCGAGGAAGATGAAATATCACAGCAGTCATCCTGCTGCAAAGCAGATAACTCAGGCCTTGGCAGCCTGGGTGGTGTTAAACGTGTGTCCGGTATCCACCGTTAATTCACAGGGAATTAGAGAATTTATTGAGTTAGTGTGTCCCCGGTACCAAATACCATCTAGGTTCCACTTCTCTAGGCAGGCGATACCGAGAATGTACACAGACCTCAGAAAAAGAGTCACCAGTGTCCTAAAAACTGCAGTTGTACCAAATGTCTATTTAAACACGGACATGTGGACAAGTGGAGAAGGGCAGACTCAGCACTATATGACTGTGACAGCCCACTGGGTAGATGTATTGCCTCCCGCAGCAAGAACAGCAGCGGCAGCACCAGTAGCAGCATCTCGCAAACGCCAACTCGTTCCTAGGCAGGCTACGCTTTGTATCACTGCTTTCCATAAGAGGCACACAGCTGACAACCTCTTATGGAAACTGAAGAACATCATCGCAGAATGGCTTACACCAATTGGACTCTCCTGGGGATTTGTGACATCGGACAACGCCACCAATATTGTGCGTGCATTACATCTGGGCAAATTCCAGCACGTCCCATGTTTTGCACATACATTGAATTTGGTGGTGCAGAATTATTTAAAAAACGACAGGGGCGTGCAAGAGATGCTGTCGGTGGCCCGAAGAATTGCGGGCCACTTTCGGCATTCAGCCACCGCGTGCCGAAGACTGGAGCACCAGCAAACACTCCTGAACCTGCCCCGCCATCAGCTGAAGCAAGAGGTGGTAACGAGGTGAAATTCAACCCTGGCCTCTATATGCTTCAGAGGATGGAGGAGCAGCAAAAGGCCATTCAAGCCTATACAGCTACCTACGATATAGGCAAAGGAGGGGGAATGCACCTGACTCAAGCGCAGTGGAGAATGATTTCAACGTTGTGCAAGGTTCTGCAACCCTTTGAACTTGCCACACGTGAAGTCAGTTCAGACACTGCCAGCCTGAGTCAGGTCATTCCCCTCATCGGGCTTTTGCAGAAGAAGCTGGAGAGATTGAAGGAGGAGCTAAAACAGAGCGATTCCGCTAGGCATGTGGGACTTGTGGATGGAGCCCTTAATTCGCTTAACCAGGATTCACGGGTGGTCAATCTGTTGAAATCAGAGCACTACATTTTGGCCACCGTGCTCGATCCTAGATTTAAAACCTACGTTGTATCTCTCTTTACAGCAGACACAAGTCTGCAGAGGTTCAAAGACCTGCTGGTGAGACACTTGTCAAGTCAAGCAGAACGTGACACGTCAACAGCTCCTCCTTCACATTCTCACACAACTGGGGCTACGAGGAAAAGGCTAAGAATTCCGAGCCCACCCGCTGGCGGTGATGCAGGGCAGTCTGGAGCGAGTGCTGACATATGGTCCGGACTGAAGGAACTGCCAACGATTACTGACATGTCGTCTACTGTCACTGCATATGATTCTGTCACTATTGAAAGAATGGTGGAGGATTATATGAGTGACCGCATCCAAGTAGGCACGTCAGACAGTCCGTACGTATACTGGCAGGAAAAAGAGGCAATTTGGAGGCCCTTGCAGAAACTGGCTTTATTTTACCTAAGTTGCCCTCCCCCTCCAGTGTGTACTCCGAAAAAGTGTTTAGTGCAGCCGCTCACCTTGTCAGCAATCGGCGTACAAGGTTACTTCCAGAAAATGTGGAGAAGATGATGTTCATCAAAATGAATTATAATCAATTCCTCGGTCGAGACATTCACCAGCAATTGCCTCCAGAAAGTACACAGGGTCCTGAGATGGTGGATTCCAGTGGGGACAAATTAATAATCTGTGAGGAGGGGGATGTACACAGTTAAAGGGGTGAGGAATCAGAGGATGAGGAGGAGGTGGACATCTTGCCTCTGTAGAGCCAGTTTGTGCAAGGAGAGATTGATTGCTTCTTTTTTGGTGGGGACCCAAACCAACCAGTCATTTCAGTCACAGTCGTGTGGCAGACCCTGTCGCTGAAATGATGGGTTTGTTAAAGTGTGCATGTCCTGTTTATACAACATAAGGGTGGGTGGGAGGGCCCAAGTACAATTCCATCTTGCACCTCTTTTTTCTTTCATTTATCTTTGCATCATGTGCTGTTTGGGGACTATTTTTTGAAGTGCCATCCTGTCTGACACTGCAGTGTCACTCCTAGACGGGCCAGGTGTTTGTGTCGGCCACTTGGGTCGCTTAGCTTAGCCATCCAGCGACCTTGGTGCACCTCTTTTTTTCTTTGCATCATGTGCTGTTTGGGGACTATTTTTTTAAATCAGCTATCCTGTCTGACACTGCAGTGCCACTCCTAGACGGGCCAGGTGTTTGTGTCGGCCACTTGGGTCGCTTAGCTTAGTCATCCAGCGACCTCGGTGCAAATTTTAGGACTAAAAATAATATTGTGAGGTGTGAGGTGTTCAGAATAGACTGGAAATGAGTGGAAATTATGGTTATTGAGGTTAATAATACTATGGGATCAAAATGACCCCCAAATTCTATGATTTAAGCTGTTTTTGAGGGGTATTTGTAAAAAAAAAACCAAATCCAAAACACACCCGAATCCGACAAAAAATTTTCAGGGAGGTTTTGCCAAAATGCGTCCGAATCCAAAACACGGCCGCGGAACCAAATCCAAAACCAAAACACAAAACCCGAAAAATTTCCGGTGCACATTACTACTTCAAACTACATGAAGACCAAGCAATACTGAAAGAATCCACTGGCTTTAAATCTAGTAGGCATTAGTAATATCTTCTGTGTCACCTATTTCCTGCAGCTTTAATCCTGTTTTTATGTCATGATCAAACATACTATAATTCTACAATATTTTACTGTACTTTACATGTTAAAAAATACTGTCGGTGGATCTAAATAGTAAAGATATATGGCCTTGGATAAGTGCGCAATGAACTTGGGGTGCAACTAAAATCAGTGTAAATGAGTATACATCCACAAATACTCAGTGATAGTGTGAGAATATGATTACACCAATAAGTACACACATTTACATAAGAGTTTGCAGAATATTTCATCTGCCAATTCTACACAAATACATAATGAATAGTGAGGGTCATTTCGAGTTGATCGCTCGCTGCCGATTTTCGCAGCGCAGCGATCAGGTAAAAAAATGGCAAAACTGCGCATGCATATGCGCCGCAATGAGCACGCCCGTCGTACAGGTACAAAGAGCATCGTTGCTGTGAAGAATCCATTCGCACAGCCGATCGCAAGGAGATTGACAGGAAGAGGGCGTTTATGGGTGTCAACTGACCGTTTTCTGGGAGTGGTTGGTAAAACGCAGGCGTGTCCAGGCATTTGCAGGGCGAGTGTCTGACGTCAATTCCGAGACCTCCGTCGCTGGATTCATTGCATAGGATAAGTAACTACAGGGCTAGTCTTGTTTTGCACAAAATGTTTTTGTACCGCTCGGCTGCACAGGCGTTTGCACACTTGCAAAGCAAAAATACACTCCCCCGTGGGCGGCGACAATGCATTTGCACGGCTGCTAAAAGTAGCTAGCGAGCTATCAACTCAGAATGAGGGCCAATGTCCTTTTAAATCTCGGTAGAGAGAGAAAAAAAAACCTTCATGGATTGTGTAGATAGTAGCCAATTATAGAAACCTCTCTATAATGGATGCAAGGTGTGCGGTGCACAAGGACCCCTGGGTCCAGGGGGGCCCACACTCCACACACCCTGCTCCCATTTGATTATACTCATCTATCCGTCAGCCTGGCACTGGCTGCAGAGTGGCAAATATCACTCGATAAATGGATGCCGCCGCTATTTTCAGGTGATTCACACATGCGCAGTAGAGATGTCCCAGACGCCATGTTCCCGGAGACCTGTGCATCTACAGTAGACTCTGGCATAATGAAAGAGTCTGCAGCACCGCTGGAGAGGAAGGGTCCAATCGGAGGTTCAGGAAGACACATGGAAACAGAAATAGTGCAGAAAAGCCTTTTAAAATCAATATTTTAATACAACATTGCATTTACAATACACAGAAGAGTTATAGCATTTGTCAAATCTCCAAGTGGCAAGCTGCAACAAGCAAAGGTGATCCTTGAAGTCCCTGAAGTAATTGGAACAAAGAAGAGTCTTTGCTCTGGATACTTAAGCCCATCACCGGAGAAACACCACCATCATCAGCCATTCAGTCTCTTGGAGTGTAGAGTCACAAGAGCCATGCTTAACGCATTTCACACTTTGTTAGTCCTTCCTCAAAAATGTGATGTAGTTTGATAAATAGTTATACCTTAAATGCAATCAATTATCAGCTGTTACCCCTCGCCAC
Organism: Pseudophryne corroboree; assembly: GCF_028390025.1. Taxonomy (NCBI): domain Eukaryota; kingdom Metazoa; phylum Chordata; class Amphibia; order Anura; family Myobatrachidae; genus Pseudophryne; species Pseudophryne corroboree. Next base: position 193,298,288 of record NC_086444.1, on the reverse strand, counting down.
AAATTGGCGTGTCCTGCACACAGAAGCCAGAAACTGGAAGCAAGATGGCACTTACGTTCCGGGTACATTCCATCTCACCCGGAAGAGGCGGTTTGTGTTCCAATGAGGTACAGTAATGAATCCAGAAATGTCTCCTTCACATACTAGAATACCATTCCAAAAGGTATATTAACCTTTTTCTTATTCTTAAAACATGTTTAATTCCATTTAAAAGTGGGTAGATAAGTAATTGCAGTCCAGCATAATTGGTCCATATAAAAAGTACCCACATACGTCTATAAACTGTGCATAAAACAAAAAAGACTTAAGATTAAAAACATTTAAAAATGTACAATATACACAATAAATGGAGGGACTATTACAGTATATACACTAAATATACAAAAAAAATAAAAATTATAAGGTACCACGATTTGAATATTATACAGCGAGTAAACCTTGGAATATGAATATTTCCATTTTCAAAGAAAGCTCTCATTTCACTGATGAATTGGCCAAAATCCTGTTCAGGACTGTAAAGGTTGCACAGAGGTCTTGGGGGAAAAATAACTTAGTTTCTCTCCTTGTAGAGGCTGTGCAGCCTATTGCTACAGTGCATGGCTTCTACCTTCTCTCTGCTGGTCTCACACACCATGATGGGACCCCCTCCTAAACACTATGAATGCACTGAAGTAAGCAGAGCTAAAGGGAGGAAACAAATAATGGGACTAAGGAGGCTAGTTTTAATGATGGGGATGATAAGGTTATAGAGATTAATAACTTTAATAATGCTAATTAAGATGTTTTTTAGGAAATCAAGAGTAGTATTAACTTAAGGAGTATAAATAAAATGCTATTGGTATTGTATGTCAGTCTCTGTATTGTTTGGCAGTTACCAGTATACACTTTGTATTGTATGGTGGTCAGCAAGATGCTCTCTGTATTGCATTATGGTCCCAAATATGTTATTTGTATTGTATGGTTGTCGTTACAATGCACTTTGTTTTGTATGGTGATCACTATGATGCTCTTTGTATTGTACTTCAATACCGTTAAATGCTATGTATAGAATATTGGTAATTAGGGTATCCTCTGTTTTGTATTGTGATCATACTAAATGCTATCTCTATCATACTGTATGATGGCCATTATGATACTATTGTTTATATTATTGTTGTATTGTATGACAATCACTAGGATTCCTCCGTTTTTTTATGGTGGTCACTAGAATGGTCTGTATTGAATTATGGTAACAAAATGTTCTCTGTATAAATGCTTGAAATAACAATACTTTATTTACTACTGGATTTCATATACTGTAGGTACTCTGGCTGCTCTTTGTTTTGTATGGTAGTAAGTACAATGCTCTCTCTATTTTATGCTGATCACTCGAAAGGTCTCTGTATTGTTTGGTGGTCATTAGGAAATACTATGTATTGTTTGGAAGTCAGAAGAATACTATCTGTATATTATAGTAACCACTATACCATGTAATGTTATTGTATATTGCTAACTAGGATGTATTGTATTCATATGAATTCTCTATGTTACAAAAAAGGAGATAGTATGTTGCGCTAGTTTTCTAAAATGAAGCAGCTCGGTGATATTATTTATTTATTTATTACAAGTTATTTATATAGCGCACACATATACCGCAGTGCTTTACAGAGAATATTTGGCCATTCACATTAGTCCCTGCTCCAGTGGAGCTTACAATCTATATTCCCTACCACATGTACACACACATTTACGCTACATTGTACTGTAGGTAGCCAATTAATCTACCAGTATTTTTGGATTATTGGAGGAAACCAGAGTACCTGGAGTAAACCCACGCAAGCACAGGGAGAATATACAAACTCGACACAGTAAGTGCCATGGTGGGAATCTAACCCATGACCTCAGTGCTGTGAGGAAATAATGCTAACCATTACACCGTCTGTGATGCCGTGATATTAATTTTACTAGTTGTGTTACAGTCCTAAGGCTAAGACCAAGCTCTGGTGTAGGTGTTTGTAAACCAAAAAAAAAATTAAATAAATAAAATATAAATAAAATTAAAAGATAACAGAATAAAACAATAACAATAGAAATAAAGAATGAATTGTTCAGAACTAGTAAAAGAACAGACTCAGGGAGAGTGCAAGAACAGTAAGGAAAGTTGTGGAAAGCATAGCAATGAGAAATTCATTAATTAAAAAAAAAAAGGTTCCAATAGCCAAATATTTATAGCCATATTGGGCAATTTAGGAGCTGATGGTGCCTCAGAGATAACAGTTATATTTGTTATTGCCCGCTTTGCCTAATAGACTGTGATGAATTCTATCCCTGACTTACCCTAAGAAGTCCTGAAGGGTTCACTTGACAAGCCTTCCACTTGTAATGATTCCAATCGTGGTCCTGATTCTAACTGGAAGTCCGCGCTTTCCACTTCCGGTGATGTCTGACGCCGGCGGTAATGTAATAGAGGCACTGCTCTGCTCACACTCCTGTGTTGCTCCAGTTAATCTAACGCATATCAAATCTCTGCCGATACTTTGTAAATTATGTTTTTTCTGTACAGATTAGGGGAAACTTCATTTTAAATACGGAAGATCCCGAAACTGGAAGTGCATATTCTGTGGTAACCGCATGTTCTAGGCAAAAAGATATGCATTAAAAATAATCAAAAATACAAGAATCAAAAATATGAAAACATTATAAATAAATTGAATGTGAAATTTGAGATGTAAATAATAAGTAATACTTTTGTGTAAATTATGGATTTCTTGAGGGAATCAAAGGAAGACATTAAGCTCAATATCTATGTTTGAACCTTGTGGCTCCAATGTTTTGGGGTCTTTCTGTTGATTCTTTGGTTTATAACTCATCAGGTTTTTTCTTTCTAATTTGGTCAGCTTCTCAAGTTCTTCTTCTAATTCTGACTCCTTGTTACCTTTGTCACTGAAAACCCAAAAAGAAGTTCCATTCCAACATAACAAATGAAGAATATATGATAAAAAAAAACAATGCTTCATGCCACACAGAAGGGGTCATCTACTTACTGGAGTGCCTGTATGGCACACAGTATGTAGGCCAAACCAGACATAAACAGAGAACAAGGATTGCAGAGCACCTATGTAACATAAAAAGAGGACTAAGAACCCACAACCTTCCTGGAGAAACACAATAAGGACCCCAAAGGACTCAAGTTCATAGGCATCCAAAAAGTATAACCTCACTGGAGAAGAGATGACATAGTATCGTCACTGAAATTAAATGAAACTAAATGGATTTACAAATTGAAGACTCTCGAATACTATGGACTTAAGATAGATATCAATCTGAATGCCTTCCTATGAAGCAGAGACTTTTGTATATGTTCACCATACCCATTTAGCATTCCATTCCATTTCTATTTTTGTAATTCGATTTTTTTTTTTTTTATATTTCAATTTCTAACACTGGCTGTCTACCCTATTGTATGTATCCTATTCTTATTCTTATTTTATTTTAATTTTTGTCTTATTTTTATTTATTTACTTATGTTATTTATTATATTTTAATTTTATTTTTATCTTATTACTTTTTATACTTCTCTATTTCTACTATTTAACCAAGTTTATATTGGATCAAGAGAATAGGAGTTTGCCACCTGTGGAAAAAACTCTGGTATCTGACATCACCGGAAGCCTCCATGAGCACTTGGTCGGGCCAGCGTTGCACACCAAGGCCAGCAGAAACCAGCAAGCATGCAGCTGCACCTTCCACCTCCGTTAGGGTGAGTTAGGGACAGCCAGCATCTCAGCCCAACTGGGCATAAACGGACTCTGCACAGCCAGCATCGGACGTACGCTCCACCTTCCAAAATAAATCCTTAAAAAGGCTGTAAACATTTTTAATGTTTAACTGTGTGTGCTTTCTTGCTTCCACCCTTTCTTCCTTATCCTTTATTTAATTATTTTTTATTTCATTTGACAACTCATTTGTAACACACGCAGCGGACACCAGCTCTTGGTATCCAGCATAACAGCTTTACCTTTTCAAATGCATGAAATTCCTACTGTGCTGCATAAACCCTTCCATGACCACAACACACTATCCCTTTAAATTACCAATTCAGTAATGTATAAACCTTTTTTGAATATTTTATGTGGAGTGATGGAAAAACAAGTTGTCTGTTACATCTTGTACTACTTAGCTGCTGGTGAGACATAGCCAGCCATAAACTGCTCAGAATACACATCAGAACATTTTACATAGCATTGGAATATAAGAGCTATTACAGAATTAGGTCATTACAATGGAAAAGAAAAAACCAACAGGTTACGCAAAACAACCAAACAGAGCTACGGTCCACCTCCTAGAATCACAACACTCTCTCTCCCTTCCCTAAGCTGGCAAAACCATCCATCGACTTGTGACTTTGTCAATGTTGAATTACCAACCTGTTATCTTGAGCTTAATCCCACAGCACCTGATCAATATGATGGTGCTAATATTGCCCATTACTAGTTTTCACTTCATAGAAAAAAAGGTCCTGTAACCTTGCTCATTTTAGCAGGATCATAATTTGGTCCTGCCTTATAGTTGCCTTCCATATACAAGATCCAGAGTCATTGGAGGCCACAATGAAGATGTGTCTAGTGCCTGTTACTGTGTCTGTAGCATATCCTGAAATAGATCTGGGTTGTTCAGTCCATGCAAGTCTTCAGACAACATTCCATTAATAACTCACCCCAGTAGTCAAGCATGTCGAAACAGTTTGCCTTGTCATTCTCATGCATCCTTCTTATAGCATCCTTGGATGTTTGTACCATTCTCTCATCTTGACTAGTTGCCTGTAGGCAACAAATTGCAATAGTGACAACTCAAGCACAGAATAACATAAGCTACATATGTAGTCATTCTCATTTTTTGCTGCCATGCGACATGGTGCAAAATGACTTACTGCATGGCATGCCAGGCTGCGAATATTGAACTATTTGCATTCAGTGATTGTTCCATTAATTCCTAATGTAATTAATGGAGTGATCACCGGCTGCAAATAGTCACAGCTCGGCACGCCATGAAGCAAGCCGTGAGCATGGCTATATCTGTATTCAGTTATTTGCAAAACCCATCACCATAGGACTGCAATTAGTATATATGGGTTGAATCTTTTGATATTTGTCATAACGCTTTATTATACCTTCTATGTCCATATCAATCTTGGGGCCACCAGGCATAAATCCTGGCTAGTGCTTTCATGCACACTGTTCTTGGAAGAGCAGAATATAAAACAGCTAATCTGACAACCTTTTTACTGTAATGATCACTCTGTTTCCCATAACTGACAAGCCTTAATGGGTAGACAACCCATTTTGACAATTTGCATATTGCCCATATTCCTCTGAAAGTTTATCAGCTAGCCACCCCTCCAAACTCCATTAAAGGTCCTTTAGATGGGTTTTGGTAGCTTTGTAATCTGGGGGGAAATTAATCAAACCTTCTAAAGAGCGAAGTAGGTAAGTGAACAAGTTGCCCACAGCAGCAGTAATAATAATAATAATAATAATTATTATTATTATTATTATTATTATTATTATAATACTTTTATTCATATAGCACCCCTTCTCCAATAGGACTCAAGGCACTTAACAGACTTAACATAATAAATTACAGAAACAATGAAGAACAGAAAACCTTTTCATAAACTACAAAGAGCATGGAGAAGTTAAAGGGAAAATTATGGATATGAGTAAACAGGAAAGTCCTGAGTTCATTTTTGATTCTAGAGTGGGGACCTCTCGGAACTGTATGGGGAAGCGAGTTCCAATCAATCAGCTTCTACTGTAGCAAGCATTTGTCAAGTACAATTTATAAAATGTAAAAATTGATTAATTGGATGCCTTTAAGCAACTTCTCCACATGTCCACTTCTCCACTCTTTAGAAGGTTTGTACATTTCCCCCTGGTATGTTTGCAGAGAAGAATCCGTGAGGGATTACAACATTCTGGTGCAGTTTGGTACTCAGCATTAGCAGGACATACAAACGTTCTTGTTTTGTAAATAACTGTATTATAAATGCTAATCAAGACTCCAGCATAGTGCTTGAGTAGGCAAGATAAAGTGTTGGCTTATCTTTCATCAATAATCCTATGAGTGGCATATGGGCAGTGTGAATTGCAAATACATGCCCATAGTCAAAATTATGAAATTGTTTAATGGGCTGCCCATTACAGACAACTTGTATCTGAAAATTTTAATTATTGAAGTATGTCCATTAGGTAATTTCACAGCAAAATCATTGTAACATACTTACAGTACAGTATATACTGTATCACAGCTACACACAAAATCATTCGTTTTAGCATTCTTCTGATTACAAAAAGGATTTAATGACTTCACCAAAATTGCAATTCTCTGTTATGCTCCTTCACTCTGATATACATTTAGATATAGTCTCATTTACTATATTATCCCATTTATGGAAGTGAAATCTATGTGTTCTCAAAGATGGGGTTGGTGAGCAGTGTGTTTTTAGCATTGCTATCAGTTCATCAATCAGTTTTTGTCATTGGTTGTGCTTGTGCATATAGTTGCAAATGTTTTGCCCCCTCCCCCCACTAATTTTTCTGATCAAGTTCATCTATGTGACTTGCTTCCATTCAATATAACTATCTCTTACATAAGAGTCCAATGAAGGTCACTTACAGTAAACTCTATGGGATATATTCAATTAAATGCAATGTTAATATAGTATAGTAGTTGATATAGTACCAGTCTACCAGAACATATTCAATTGGTTGTGATGTTAAGCCCGACTAGAGGATTTCTGCTCAGGAGGTGTTCCTGAGGTGTGAGCAGAAATCCTACTAAACTAGTGATCTCGTGTATTGCATCAAGCCCTATGTGTTACTTTGTAGTCATTCTGCAGAGTTCAGTAAGATGTCTTTTTTGGCTATGAGCGTATTCCCATCCTACTTTCCAATCGTGCTGTTTGTTCCTAATAGCAGGATCCCTCTATTGTTGGTCAAACTAGTGTTCAATACTGCAAATGAAGTCCTGAAATACTATAGGTTCCTCTGTTACTATGCTACTGGCACTAATGATGCTTTTTTATTTTGAAGTCTGTCCATCATTTTCATTTTGTAGTTTGTACTCATTATGTTTTATGATATTTACACTATGATCCTCATCTTTGGAACACCACTGTAAATTGTCTGAGCATACAAAGCATTCTTTAACTATTAGCAGACCAATGGGGACTTGCGGGACTGCATCCCCCCCAGTTAAAATCCGCCACCAAGCTCAGTATCAGTGAAGCCAAATGCAGTGTGTGACTGCACTGGCATCACTGTGACTGGCAGTGACTTCTTATTGGAAATCCTACCTGTCAGTCACAGACACCCATTGGGATTTGTTTCCTTCTTCGGGACTGCCATACCAGGCTGCAATTAGCAGAGAGCTGGCTTCCCTGCCCCATCAGCCCTAGCCTGCTTCCATGGGTGGCAAATGATGCAGTTCATAGAAGCTGAGGGTTTGCACATTCACAGCATGGCCATTGCTGCTACACTTGCAACAGTCCTGGCAGATACACTGCACAGGTGCCAGGATCCAGCTGATGGGCTGACTGTCTCCTCTTCTCCTCTCCCCTTTCCGGGCAGCATGGGTAGCGGAGGACTTCCTACCACCATCAGGTAAGAGCCACTGCTGGTATCCTCCAGTATTCCAACTGCCCAATAATCAATAAAAATAGCCATGGCAATGAAGTTGTGATGCTTATGAATGAAGTAAAATCAGCTGAAGAGCTGATATCAGTTCAAAAACAGTCAATCAGAAGCGGTTACATAGTGCTCCCAGAGTCATCATCATCATCTCCATGTATCTTTACCTATAAAAGAAACACCTCATAAGTCTCAACTTTTGCTTGCCCATCTCTATTCCCACATCTATGGTACAAAAAAATATACATACAGACACATTTTGGTTGGATGGCACTTGATATACCAGCTGTCGGGATCCCGGCGCTCAGCATACAGGCAACAGAATCCCGACCGCCGGTATACCGACAACTATTTTCCCTCTTGGGGTGTCCATGACACCCCTGGAGGGAGAATAAATAGCGTGCGTAGCGCGCCACCGTGCCCATAGCATGGCGAGCGCAGCGAGCCCACAAGGGGCTCTTTTGTGCTTGCCCCGCTGTCGGCATTCCGGCAGCTGGGATCCCAGCGCCCAGCATACCGGTGCCGGTGAATCATACTACACCCGTTTTGGTGCACATTCAAAGTACAGCTATAAGTATATTTATATACTACAAAAACAGATGTACAACTGAAAATGACACCCAAAATCTTAAACAAACACTTGGCATTAAAACAAAAATGAAATCGCAATATCTTAATTAATAAAAAAAGTAATACTTGCCATTGATAAATAGATGATTGCAAGCATTGCTTTTAATTTGATGCATTTTGGATAAACAAGTTTTATTTCAGCTCCTGTATGTGTTGAGAGTGCAGTAACATTATTCCATTATTCCATAGTAATAACTATCAATAACATAAAAGGTTTAGAGATACTTCTAAATCTATTAGTAGGATGATTGCTACCACAGAGGACATCAGCATTCCAATACAAAAATGCTGACAGAACTGAAATCTATAAATAAAAGTATGTCATATTTACATTCACTGAAAGTATTACACAATAGATGTTTTATTCTAATATACATAAACAGAAATTTTATGTGTAACTAATTTGCATAAATATAGTGTATAGAAGCTTCTGCCATGTATCATTTGAAATAATGTCAAGCTATCAGAAAGACACATTATTATTATCAATCTTAGACCACTGTTCTTCCAGTTACCATAAAGGCTGTGAAAAGGCCATTATGTCCTTATCATTTGTATATTGGTATAATTAGCAATGTGATGGCTTTAACCTAAAATAGGAAGGTCTCCAGACAATGCCTAATTATCAGTCATCTGACCCTTTCGCTCTCATTACTTATACTTTCTTCAGAATTTTTCAAAAAGCACTAATTACACATATAGCAATTGATATAAAATTTTGGTGCATTCAACATATAATTTCTGGTTTTAAAGATAACCATTGAAAATTAAAGCAACAAAAATATTTTAGGATTAATAAAAAAGATACAGGGTTACTATACAATGGGCGCTACAGTGTATTTGTTGTTAATATAAAAAGCTTAATGTGTTACTCAGAGACCATAGTATGGAAATGATTATGTTTGCTGAAAAGTAATAAGAAAATGCTGTAGGAACACTCTAGGGCAAGCAGTCCTGACTTAGAAGTATATTTACTAAAGTGCAACCAATCAGATGTTAATTATCATTTTTCTAGCACCTTTAAGAAGATTGGCTAGAATCTGACTGGCAACATCTCCAATTTTTTTTAAAAACGCTTTTTAGTAAATATACACCCTATTATGTCCAGATCTATATTGATCTATTTCTGCGTTCCAAAAATAATGAAGCTCCCCATTCACATGCTACTGATGTTCAAGGAATTAATTCACAAAATGCAGCAAAATTGCATGGTCCTATGACAGTGATCTGATGAATTTTCATTATATAGGAAACAAAACTGACCCTGTTCTTTGGTTGCTTTACTGTACTAACCCCTACATTTCTGTTATCTTTATAATCCAACATCAGCTCTTTGATAAAATTTGTAATGCAAACCTCCAAATCTCTTGTGGTGAAACAATGCACACACAGATTTTTGATGGCAACATAAAACAGACCCCAGATTCCCAACACAATGCAGGCCCAATAAAATACTTACTTGCTTTGTCTTTACACTGTTCTAGTTTTCTGTCATATCGATGAGATAGCATCTAAATTCTGATTGGTGGATAGTGATGGCCATTTTCTAATCAGAGCTCTTAAATTTCTGGTGGTAATGAAAACTACTGTAGTCCAGAAAGGTGCGACTTTTCTTATGGGTGACTTTAACTTAGCTCCTGACCCCCATTTAGATAAATCTTCGAAACTCGATAAACAATCGGCCAATACGGACAAATCTCTAGCCTCCTCCTTCTCACACTTACTGACTGAATTTGATTTATATGATGCTTGGAGAGTCAGGAACATTGGTGCCAGAGATTACACGTTTTATTCGTCGGTGCACAGATCCTATTCTAGGATTGATTTGCTCCTGACGGATAAATGGACATTACAATCGATCCCCACTGTTAAAATATTACCGATCTCGTGGTCTGACCATGCACCTTTAATTTGGTCCTGGTCATACAAACCATCTACCTCCCCTCCTCGCCCTTGGAGGTTGCGGGATTATATCTTGAAAGATGAGGACGGAGTCTCTATATTGCGGGAGGCCTTGTCCTCTTATCTGGACACCAATAGCCCTGCTGATACTTCTGTCTCCAATCATTGGTGTGCCCTTAAGGCAGTCCTGAGAGGAGCAGCTATTCATGCTTCGGCTCATATAGCGCGCCGCGATAGGGAGGTCCAGTTGGCCTATGAGATGGCGGTCTCGACTTTAGAAACTAAACATAAACAGTCCCCTACAGACGATCTCATCCTTACGTCCCTGACTGAAGCAAAGAGGAAACTGAATAATCTGTACCTCTCACACGTACAAAGAGCGGTCTCCAAATTAAATCAAAAATACTACACGTTAGGCAATAGAGCTGGTAAACTATTGGCGCGGAAACTTAGAGGGAAAAATCTTATCAATAGAATTAAAAATTTGACTAACCCGGATGGCTCACTGACCTTGAACCCTAAAGATATTGCAAACCAATTTGCTTCATATTATAGGAAACTATATAACCTTAAACATGACCCCCTCACCCCTCAACCTTCCTTACAGTTAATACGGTCTTTCCTGGATTCCATTAATTTGCCTTCCATTTCCCCCGATGATGCCTCCACACTTTGCACACCCTGGACTGAGAACGAAATCCAGGCTTCTCTGAAGGCCCTCAAAAAGGACAAGGCCCCAGGCCCAGATGGGTTTATTAATCTCTTTTATATTACCTTCCAAGACTCACTTTCCCCACTTCTTCTTAATTTGTACAATGATGCTTCCTCTAACCCTTTCCCTGGAGAAATGTTGGAGGCTCAGGTGATCACGATTCTCAAGCCTGGCAAGAACCCGTCTGTCTGCGCAAATTATAGACCCATAGCACTCTTAAACACGGATATTAAGCTATATGCCAAACTGCTTGCAAATAGACTGAATCCGTTGATCCCCACTTTGATACATCAAGATCAGGTGGGTTTCACTGTCGGTCGCCAAGCCCCTGATAATACTAGGAGAGTATTTTCTCTTCTAGAAGCTCACTCCACACTTCGGGAGCCACTACTACTGCTCTCTCTTGACGCAGAGAAAGCTTTCGACAGGATTCATTGGATATACATGTCCGAAGTTCTTGCCAGGTTTGGGTTCTCGGGACAATTCTTAAATAATGTTCTGCGTCTATACACACAACCCTCGGCGCGTGTTTTTAGTAATGGGTTTTTATCTGATCCCTTCCCCATCGCTAACGGCACTCGCCAGGGATGTCCACTGTCGCCACTAATTTTTGTCCTAGCAATAGAACCTCTGGCAGAGAAAATTAGGTCTTCTACTCTTGTTAGTGGGGTTCATATAGGTCCTACACAACATAAGATTTGCCTGTTTGCAGATGACATCCTGTTGTTTATAACTAAACCTGAGTCCTCTCTTCCAGCTATTCATGATATTCTTCAGGCCTACTCTGAAGTCTCCTACTACAAACTAAACACAACTAAAACAGAGGCGCTAGCCTTCGATATTGATCCAATCCCACTTCAATCCCTACAATCTACATATAATTATGCCTGGCAAGACTCTTCCCTCCAGTATCTTGGGATCAGGATTCCCTCCAGATCCCATTCCGCGGTTGATTGTAATTATCTCCCTCTCTTAGGCCAGTTCAAAGCCCTCACTAAACAGTGGATAAATTATGAGATTTCTTGGTTAGGACGGCTTTCCTCGATAAAAATGATGCTTCTCCCTAAAATTCTTTATTTGTTCAGAGCCATACCTTATTTAGTCCCGCTAGCTCTACTTAACAAATTTTACTCTGTTATGTCTATTTATATTTGGAAGGGTAAAAAATCCAGGATAGCTAGAACTCGCTTGTTCAGATCCAAAGGTAACGGTGGTCTCGCTTTCCCTAATCTTGAACTTTATCAACATGCATGTCTCCTTGATCGGTTGAAGGACTGGCTTCGGACAGATCCTGTAAAACCCTGGGTTGACATTGAAAGGCATATATGCTCTGACTTTCCTCTCCCAGATTTAATTTGGGTCAAACCTACACATAGACCCCCTTCTACTAAAACTATGAGGAGTGTAACTAATTCTCTTAAAGTCTGGGACAGATTGGTCACTAATTTGGGTGACTGTCCTTTACCTTCCTCACACTTATCCCTTTTAGCGATTTCTAAATTACTCCCGGATCTCTCTTTGCGGAGCTGGCGGGAGCTTGGCATTCGACTGATCAAGGACTTATACGATGATTCAGGACTTAAAACTTTCCAACAGTTACAATCCCAACACTCAATACCGACAAAGGACTTTTATAAATATCTACGCATTCGACATTGGATAATGACGAACACACCTGCTTCTCTCTCCTCTCTTACTCCCCCTCCATATATCTTGGCTAAGTTTTCCACCATAAATCACAAAGGCGGTATATCTCAGTGGTATGTTACTCTCCTTTCCCAACATAATGATGTGAAATTACATATTCAAACACGTTGGGAGACAGAGTTTAATATCCCTCTGACAGATCACGAATGGAACAAAATTTTCATGAATATCTTTAAAATGTCTCGGTGCATTAACCACACTGAAATGATGTTTAAGCTAATCCATGGCCTTTATCACACTCCAGATAAACTCCATAGGATTTGGCCTGATTCCTCTAAATTCTGTTGGAGACATTGTGGATTTGATGGTACCTTAATACATATATTCTGGACATGCCCGATTATTAGGCCGCTTTGGACGGACGTATTTAGACTGATTGGAAAAGTTACAAAGGTGACCCTTCCTCCTCGTCCTGAGATTGTTTTTTTGCATTATTTCCCCCCCTCTGTATCCTCTGAACACTCTTATGTTGTGGGACAAATTCTCATAGCCGCTAGATCCGCCATTGCGCAATATTGGAAAAGAACAGACCCACCGCATTTGTCCAAAATTATAGCATCAATCCAGCGCAATTTTGAAATGGAAACTATGAGTGTTAAATATTCCTTAGCTCCTCAGTCCCCTTTGTTCAAATGGTTACCTTGGTCTGATTATTATTCCTCCTTTATTGCTCCCCGAAACGCTCTGTCTTGTATTACGTGAATGTTTTACTTTTCCGTTTCTATTAATTGTTGAAATTATGAGGTCGAGCCCTTTTGACACAGCCTTGGTAGTACCGAATATCATAGGATAGATCATATACATGAGCCGTTTCTGGTTTCCTAAATATCTGCCCAGTGTTCAGTCCAGGTCCTATATATGTGTAAGCTCTCTACATCTTCCCTGAAATATTGACTGCCAGCATCTCCTATATTTTATGTTTCTTTCTTCTTTTATCCTCTCTCTTCCTCCTCTCCACTATTCTCCTTTTGTTCCTGTTTTTTTTTTATACTTTCTAGTATTGTTACCCTGTATTACAGTTTACAGACGTACTACTACTATGATATTGACTTTGTTCGTCTTTAATCTGTTATGTATGCTCTGTACTGAAAAATCTCTCTAATAAAATTTCTTCAGATAAAAAAGAAAACTACTGTAGTCCCTAGATTCCTGGTGGTGGCAACACAATGCTGGCCCTGGTAATTACTTACTCTCTCTCTCTCTGCACTGTGCTGGTTTTCTGTCATACCCTGGAGAAAGCATCTGAAACATTGATTGATTGATTGATTGATTGATTGATTAATTGATTGATATAGTAGTGATGGCCATTTGTCAATCACAGTTCTGCAACCCCATGGCTCTGGTAGAGTACATTACCTGTGCTGCCTACCAGAGATCAGAAACCATGTAGTGGGTATCTGACACACTGTTAACACTGACTATACAGAAACTAGATTTCCAGAACCATCTAATAGGCATCTAGCACTCTCATTGTTAGTTGGCTATTGTGCTGCATTTGGATAACCAGGACTCCAGGTTTCTTTGTATTCAGGTTTCTGACCTGTGGGACCTAAATGAAAAAAGCTTAGCCTGGCTATCTGTAGAAAGTAAAGTAATTGCATAGGTGATGCGTCCAAGCAACTGCGCATGGAAAAAATCTTTCAATCTCCCTCCAACAGGGCTGTCCCATTGAAGTTAGCAGTTTAGCACCATCTGGACATGCTTCTGGAAGCCTACGCTTCTGGAAGCCTACGCTTTGTGGATCTTGTTTTATACAATCCCCATAGAAAACTATGGGGATGGCTGATGCAAGGGCTGGAGACCTGAAAACAATAGATATTTCCAATATCTCCTACCTTTTTCTCTTGTAAAATTCCAAGAACACTTAATTCTGACCTATAACATGTGGAAAGAGCAGTTTCATATATTATAAGGGCAGAATTTCTTGATAAATATCCATCATATTTTATTTCTTGGTACTTTAAAATTGTGATCTTCACAAACATGTAACATACTTTATGTTAAACTACATAATATATTTCCTTGCCCCAATATTTTAATTCCGCAGTCATAAAGGTTATCCCGAAGCCTGGCCGGGATCCTGAGTCTCCCAGTTCTTATCGTCCGATCTCCCTTCTAAACACGGATTATAAATTGTTCACTAACATCCTCTCGAATAGACTCAAATTCATAGTCCCTGATATAGTTCATACAGACCAGACTGGATTTGTCTGGGGTCGGCAATCAGTGAGCAATAGCCGTAAGGTCTTGATTGTTATGCAGGCCTTTCAGCTTTCCAAACCCACTGACACTAATGTATTATTGTCACTTGATGCCGAAAAGGCGTTCGACCTGGTCACCTGGGACCATCTGTATGAAACGCTCCACCGCTTTGGTGCACCTGAGGACTTTGTCTCTCTTATTTCCCGATTATATGAATCTCCCTCCACTCAAGTTTTGGGGAATGGTATCCTCTCAACCCCTTTTCTTATCCAGAGTGGCACACGTCAGGGCTGCCCCTTGTCACCTTTATTATTTGCCTTAGCTTTAGAACCCCTAGCTGTTTCCCTGAGAAATTCTCCCAGATTTACAGGCATAAAAATAATGGACACAATGGTAAAATTATCACTGTATGCTGACGACATGCTTCTATTTATTTCTCATCCTGATACGTCCATCCCTGCGATTGTCTCCCTGATTAAACAATTTTGTTCCTTTGCGGGATACAAAATTAATATATCTAAATCCGAGCTTCTCCTCCTTTCAGGAGACTCTTCCCTCTTTCCATTACACCCGGTCCTGTCCCGATTCCCAGTGGCTTGAGATAGTCTTAGATATTTAGGGGTTCAGATCCCTACTTCCCTCCCGGATCTATATGCGGTTAATTTTGGTCCTATTTTGTCCAAGGTGTCTAAAATCCTTACAGACTGGGCGTCTCTGCCCTTGTCTCTTATGGGTCGAGCAGAAGTTATTAAATCTGTTGTTTTTCCCAAGATTGCTTATTTTCTTTTTATGCTCCCTATTGCCCTTGTTGAGAAAGATGTCCTTTTTCTTAAACAGTGTTTCACTAGATTTCTTTGGGCAGGTAAACGACCAAGAGTCCCCTACGCTAGGTTACAGCTATTACGTGAAGAGGGAGGTATGGGAATCCCGGATCCTGTCCTATTTAGTAGAGCAGCGATGTACCGGTATTTCACAGACTGGCTTTGGGGCAGATCAGTATTTACGAACTTGCCACTTGAACTGGCCGTATTCCATCCTTTTTCACCTGCTGCACTCTTACACTCCCCAAACTCCCGTCTCCCATCTGAGATAAAACATAATATTTTGTTTTGGCATACATATCGAGCATGGCAGGCCACTCACACTAAAGCCCAGAGAAAACCTGACACCTCTCTTCACACTACGTTTTGGGGTAACCCATGTTTCCTTCCTGGCCTTGATAACGCACATTTTTTGAGTTGGAGAGAAAAGGGGATCGCAGCTATTAGAGACATATATGACCCAGGAGGCAACGCAGTGCTTTCTTTCGCTGATATCCAGATAAAATTTGGTATTTCCCACCGGGAATTTTTTATGTACCTGCAGGCTAGACACTTTGCTCAATCCCAGTCTCACCCAATGATTTCTGAGGCTACCACAGACCCGCTGCGCGGGATCCGGTCTGTAGATCGACAGTGTCTAGGTCGACAATGTTTAGGTCGACCACTATAGGTCGACAGTCACTAGGTCGACATGGATGGAAGGTCGACAGGGTTTCTAGGTTGATATGTGCTAGGTCGACAGGTCTAAAGGTCGACATGAGTTTTTCACATTTCTATTTATTTTTTATTTTTTTATACTTAACGATCCATGTGGACTGCGATTGGAACGGTAAAGTGTGCCAAGCGAAGCGGTAGCGGAGCAAAGGCACCATGCCTTCGCTCGCCATGCGAGGGGACGCGGTGCACTAATTTGGGATCCCGGTCACTTTACGAAGAAAACGACACAAAAAAAACAAAAAACTCATGTCGACCTTTAGACCTGTCAACCTAGCACATGTCGACCTAGAAACCCTGTCGACCGTCCATCCATGTCAACCTAGTGACTGTCGACCTATAGTGGTCGACCTAAACATTGTCGACCTTGATACTGTTGATAAAACGAACCACACCCCCGCTGCGCACCTTAATGGTGCTTACTAAAGATTGTCCTTACCATCTTAGTTACTTCAGAAACACCTTTAGGGTCTCATATAGAGACCGGCTCTGGGACTCCGCGTTGTCTTCATGGTCCAGAGATATCCCCAATATGGCATTGTGTGCTGAATTGTTAGATAACATTTTACCCACTTTTAGGTTCTTATACTCTGCCTCTTTGCAAGAGGTTCACTTGAAGACGCTCCAAAGGGCATATATAGGGCCTAATCAGAGGGCACACATGGTCCCAGACGACACTGGCTGTTGCATCAAATGTACTGCGCAGAGTGCCACCTTGTACCACAATATGTGGTCTTGCCGGAAAATATCTAAGTTTTGGTACAAGGTGGTCGCTTATCTCAACACAGTATGTAACTTACGGTTAATAAAACGCCCGAGGGCTTGTTTGCTACTTGATTTTAGGGAGTGGTCTCTTGGGCCTGAAGATAGAGATATTGTTCCGGTACTCTCTGTTATCCTGACAATTGCCAAGAAACAAATTCTTAATAATTGGATCAAACCGTCTACCCCTTCTTTGATGGCTGTAAAACACATGACCCTCCGGATTATTTCTTTTGAGAGGCGTGCTACTCTTCCTGATATTGAATTGGGGGTCAGGCGGTTTGCCAAGAAGTGGGAGAGGTATATTAATACTCTAGACCCGGATGTACAGTCGTTCATCTATAAACTTTTTGAGACCACAACGTGGTATCTATATAGACAAATCAATAGGGCCTCTTGACAACCTAGGCCCATGTACTGTTCCTTTGGGACCCCCTGCTGTTTTCTTAGGAAATGCAATTATATTAATTTTAATACCCCATGCTGTATGTTTAGTCTGATGCCATATGGGTACTGAACCTTCGCTTTGGTTAGAATAGCTAACCATGCCTGAATTACTTCTTTAATATTTTTACTTAGGACTTCTTTGGCCGCTACTCATTCATGATATGATTATACTTGTATTGTTTTCCCCATTTGTTTCCCCCCCCCCCTTCCTGTCTGTCTTCTTTATTGACCTCTCGGGTATACTGATGTCCTGTGAATCCTCAGGTAGAATTGTATGCTTAGCCTTAGGTATATGGTGATTTCTTATGCTAAGACGCACGTCGGTAATGTCTTCATCATTTCCTAGACCTCATGTAGGTTAAGATTGTTTATCCTTTACCTCTTACTCAAGCCTACAAGTACCGACTATGTATCTGTGGTTTCACTGATGTGGCTTAAAAGCACCTTATGATGGATTATTGTAACTATACCGGTTTCTCTCCGGTTTTTGGTATGTCTGTATCATGAAGGTATTCCCTGTTCTTGTATTTCTATAAAAAAATCTAATAAAAATTGTTGAATTAAAAAAAAAACTACATAATATATGTAAAATAACATAGCATGTATTAATTACCGAACAACAATTACTTAGTAAACCACAAAACACAGACAATAAAATGCAGATAGGGTAGACTGTGCAACAGGGTCAGGACTAAGTCAACTCAGATAAACTTGAAATGGCAAGGGGTGATGAGCTGCAGGGAGGTGAAAGGTGACAGCTCAGTTTGGGTGAACACACACTATCAGAGTCACTATGCTATGGGGAGAGCAAGAGGGAAGAAGTCCCTGCCCATATGATCTTACATTCTAAGGGAAAAATCTGAACAGTTAGATAAGTGAACTGTGAAGGAGAGTAGGTTAATAAGCAGAGGAGTAAGTGAAATGTTAAGAAGGGGGCTGGTAATGTTAAAGGGAGAACTCATAAGAGAGGCATAGCCTTGTTTAGAACGGACTAGGTAGTACGTTGCACACTCCTGTTGACTATTCTGCTAAACTATCCATCTGCAGTGCATAATGCAAACCTAAATCTTGTGGTGCATAGTCTCCTTCCCTCCTAACTGATTGCAGTCTTGCTGGCTCTAGTGGGCACTTTTATCTCCTATGTCCCTCTGGTGCTATCTGGGAGTCACTGGTGCAGTGGCTCCAGGTGTTCTCCTCCTCAGCTGTCGTGGGTCCTCCTGCCTATGTGCGCACCTGCCGGCTGCTTATATGTGTTCCCTCCAGTGGAGGTGCCAGGCATTATCTTGGAACCTGCCTCTTTCTCTTATGATTCCTGCCTCCCATTGTAGTCCCTCGCTGGGCACGGTGGTGATAAAATGGTCAGTTGCATCCTCTGCTGATTGCTTTGTGCTGTGCTCTGGGTCCTGTTGTGATGCTCCGCTGAGGTTGTCATTGCTCCTGTTTTCTGCCTGAGTCCTGGCAGTGGATGAGCATGGCCTGAACTTCCATCCTGCAGCTCCTACCTCTGCTGATCTCTGCTCTCCATGCTGATATTGGAGAGAACTATAACCGATCTCCTCCTTGTCTGCAGATTGATGCCTGTACCAAACTTTCTGTTGTGAGCTACACATTCCCCCCAACTTGCTGACCCCATTTACTCACCCACCAGATGTCTCCATATTGATCACCTGATCAGCTAAACCAGTGGTTCTCAACCTCGGTCCTCAAGTACCCCCAACAATTTATGCTTTCCAGGTCTCCTCACAGGATTGCAAGTAAAATAATTTGTTCCACCTGTGGGTCTTTTATAATGTGTCAGTGAGTAATGAATACACCTGTTCAACTGCTAGGTGACCTGGAAAACATGAACTGTTGGGGGTGTCACGATCCGGGTATCTGGACGCCATTACCTGCCGTTTAGGTGTCTTCTGAGACTGGCCCAGCGTTCCAAGTCCGGATCTCATCTGTGTCAACACTCTGCACATCCCTCCTGTCATTCTGGGACACTGCCACATCGGCGCCATGTTTGAATCCAGCATGGCGTCTCCCGTCCTCCGCGGCCTCCGCCGCCGTTACTGTGTTATTGCTGCAGGTTCTCAGAATCATGTATCATGCCTGCCGCGGCCTCTGCTGCCCTCCAAGTGTCTCAGCATATAACTGTCATCTGGCGTCTCCTGTCCTCCGCGGCCGGCGCCGCCATTATCATTATGTTTGCACATTTCATTTCAAACCAGTTTTCCCTCCAGGTTCCAGCATGGGCGCAGCCATGTTGGATTTGATCACATGCTCCAATTCCTCCAATCCACCGTCTCTGGAATCTGCATAATTGCCCAGCCAATGCCTGCATAGCAGCAGGTATAAGTATCCTGTGTCTGGGCCAGATAGATGTCAGTGCTTTGAATGTCATACCTTGTTCCAGTCTCTCTCTCCTGTGGATTGTTTCTCCAGGTTCCAGCTCCTGTCTCCAGCATCCACAAAGAGACCCGCACCTGCTTTCCATCCTGCGGTGCAGCCTGACTCTGCAATCCTCTGTGACTGCTCCAGCTTTCAGCTATTACTTTGTTTGCTTCCAGCTTCCAAGCTTTCAGCTATTAACCCATCTGTTTCCAGCAACCTGCTTCCAACAGAATTCAACCTCCTTAAAGAGCCGGTGTTCTCCCAGCAGATTTCTACTTACCAGCAGTATCCACTACCACCGGTAACCACTCTTCATTTCATCTGTTTCCACGCACCCTAGCATCTTTCAGTTTTAACTCTGTATCACCACCATCTGGCTGGTTCCGTCCAGTGACTCCTTCAGTGCATTCCAGTTACCAGCATCATCTTATACACCTACTGGCGTGTTCCTCGGTTGTCTCCACTACTACAGTCTGGCCTGGTAAGGTTATTCTACCCAAGGACTATAACATCTGTTCTGCAACCTACCAGTGCCCTGTTATACCTTCTATGGTTTAGTGATCCAGGAACTGTATTATCTGCCACTGCTAATACTGACTGTGAACACTGTTGTGATTATACGGAGTCTGTTTAATAAACTTTCATTTGACTTTTAACTTGCTTGTCATGGTCACACCTTCGGGTTTCCTTCCACACTTACATGTCCAGGGGTCTGATTAAACCATCTAAGTTTAACTTCATTCCAGCCCCTACAACTGAGGCTTCCTCCAGTCAGCTTAAACCCTCAGTTGTGACAGTAAGCACTGACCATTTGAATCCAGCCGGAGACCAGGATCAAGCGGCTAGACCTATGCAAGAACTGGCAGCCAGACTCGAACATCAGGAGGCTGCACAAGGTCACATCATCCGCTGTCTCCAGGATCTCTCTACTCGGCTGGATGGGATTCAGACGACCCTCCGTGGACCTGGCACGTCTGGTGCATCCACCACAGTGACTCCAGCTGTAACCCCACCCACCTTGCCCATTTCCATACCACGTCTTCATCTTCCAACGCCAGCAAAATTTGACGGATCTCCAAGGTTCTGCAGGGGATTTCTCAACCAATGCGAAATCCATTTTGAGCTTCAATCTGGCAACTTCCCCAGTGACCGTACCAAAGTTGCTTATATTATTTCTCTCCTCAGTGGCTCAGCCCTTGATTGGGCATCACCGTTATGGGAGAAGTCTGATCCCCTGCTGTCCTCCTATACTGACTTTGTAGCATCATTCAGGCGCATCTTCGACGAGCCGGGCCGGGTTTCCTCTGCTTCATCTGAGATTCTCCGTCTACGCCAGGGAACACGTACTGTGGGACAGTATCTTATACAGTTCAAAATCCTGGCATCTGAACTGGCCTGGAATGACGAGGCCCTGTATGCTGCATTCTGGCATGGCTTGTCAGAACGCATTAAAGTCGAGTTAGCTACCAGAGACTTGCCTTCTAAGTTGGATGAGCTAATTTCACTATGCACGAAGGTTGATCTACGGTTCAGAGAGAGAGCAACCGAGCGAGGAAGATCATCCGTTCCTAAATCTTCTGCTCCTCCTCCTCGTCAACCATCTCCATCCAAGGATGAGCCTATGCAAATTGGTCGTTCCCGTCTATCTCCCGCTGAGCGCCGAAGACGCCTCTCCGAGTCTCTATGTCTCTACTGTGCAGCTCCGTCGCACACTATCAACGCCTGTCCCAAACGTTCGGGACTCCAGATCCTAGCTCGCCAAGGAGAGGGCCGGCTAGGAGTAATGATCTCCTCTCCATCTCCTCATGATTGTAACCTCCCAGTGTCGCTCCAAATTGCTCAACGTTACAGGAACGTCATTGCCCTCCTTGATTCCGGAGCAGCTGGGAATTTCATAACCGAAGCTTATGTTAAACGGTGGTCCCTACCCACCGAGAGACTGTCCTCGTCCATCTCTTTGACTGCCGTGGATGGCAGCAAGATTTTTGACGCAGTCATTTCCTTAAGGACTCTTCCAGTTCGTCTGAGAGTGGGAGTTCTTCATTCTGAGTATATTTCTTTTCTAGTGATTCCAAGAGCCACACATCCAGTGGTTTTAGGCCTTCCATGGCTCCGTCTCCACAACCCATCGATTGACTGGACGACTACGCAAATACTGGCATGGGGTCCCTCCTGTGCTGAGACTTGTTTAGCCAAAGTTCTTCCTGTTTGTTCTTCCTTCCCCAGGTCATCTGATGTTCCGCCTCCTCCATATCAAGACTTCACGGACGTGTTCAGTAAAGCCTCTGCTGATATCCTTCCTCCTCATAGAGAATAGGACTGCCCAATCGACCTCATTCCAGGGAAGGTTCCACCGCGAGGCCGAACTTATCCGTTGTCTCTGCCTGAGACACACTCCATGGAAGAGTACATCAAAGAGAACCTGGCGAAGGGTTTCATCCGACCATCTTCTTCTCCAGCCGGCGCAGGCTTCTTCTTTGTTAAGAAGAAAGACGGTGGTCTGCGTCCGTGCATCGACTACAGAGGTCTGAACGACATTACCGTCAAGAACCGATACCCTTTACCCCTGATTACCGAGCTCTTTGATAGAGTTAGTGGTGCAACCATTTTTACAAAGCTGGACTTGAGGGGTGCCTACAATCTCATCCGAATCCGTGAGGGTGACGAGTGGAAGACCGCCTTTAACACCCGTGACGGACATTATGAGTACCTCGTCATGCCCTTCGGATTGAGCAACGCTCCAGCAGTCTTCCAGCACTTCGTGAATGAGATCTTCAGGGACATCTTGTACCGCCATGTCGTGGTTTATCTAGATGACATCCTCATCTTTGCTAATAATCTCGAAGATCATCGTTTCTGGGTAAAAGGGGTTCTTTCCCGTCTCCGTGTCAATCACCTCTATTGTAAATTGGAGAAGTGTGTGTTTGAAGTTAAAACCATTCCATTTCTAGGTTACATTGTGTCCGGTTCCGGACTAGAGATGGATCCTGAGAAACTCCAAGCAATCCAGAATTGGCCTATACCCTTAACCCTCAAGGGGGTCCAGAGGTTCTTAGGGTTCGCCAATTATTATAGAAAATTTATACGAGACTTTTCCACCATTGTGGCGCCTATCACTGCATTAACCAAGAAAGGTGCTAATCCGTCCAAGTGGTCCGAAGAAGCTACGCAGGCCTTTCACCTTCTGAAGCAACGGTTCATCTCTGCACCAGTTCTGAAACAGCCCGACACCGACTCTCCTTTTATCTTAGAGGTAGATGCCTCCTCCGTTGGAGTAGGAGCAGTGTTATCCCAGAGGGCCAAAGATGGACATCTACATCCTTGCAGTTTCTTCTCCCGGAAGTTCTCCCCAGCTGAGCGCAACTATGCCATTGGCGATCAGGAGTTGCTGGCCATCAAGCTCGCTCTGGAGGAGTGGAGATACCTGTTGGAGGGAGCTTCCCACTCAATCACCATACTTACCGACCACAAAAATCTTTTATATCTCAAAGGCGCACAATGTCTGAATCCTCGTCAGGCCAGATGGGCACTTTTCTTCTCTAGGTTTGACTTTAAACTCCAGTTCTGTCCGGGTTCTCAGAATCGTAAGGCCGATGCCCTTTCCCGCTCATGGGAGCAAGAAAATGAGTCCGAGTCTGCAGACAAGCATCCTATTATTAATCCGTTGGCATTCTCCACGGTAGGGATGGACTCTACGCCTCCACCAGGGAAAAGTTTTGTTAAGCCAGTTCTAAGGAAGAAGCTCATGCATTGGGCCCATGCTTCCCGTTTTGCTGGACATACAGGCATTCAGAAAACCCTTGAATTTATTTCTAGGTCCTACTGGTGGCCTACTCTGAAGAAGGACGTTATGGAATTTATTGCCTCCTGCCCAAAGTGTGCCCAACACAAAGTCTCCCGCCAGTCGCCTGCGGTCTTCCTGAAGAGATCATCTCGGATCGTGGAGTACAATTTGTAGCCAAATTTTGGCGAAGTTTGTGTCAAGCCCTCCAAGTCAAGTTAAAGTTTTCCACGGCTTACCATCCTCAGACCAATGGTCAAACCGAGAGGGTGAATCAGGACTTGGAGGCCTTCCTCCGTATATATGTGTCTTCCTCTCAAGATGACTGGGTTCAACTCCTTCCTTGGGCCGAGTTCAGCCACAACAATCAATACCATTCCTCATCTTCTTCTACACCATTCTTCATTAATTATGGATTCCACCCTAAAGTCCCAGAATTCCAACCGCTTCCCGCAACTTCTGTTCCAGCAGTGGATGTCACCTTGCGTCAGTTTTCAAATAACTGGAGGAACATCCGCGCAGCCCTGCTTAAAGCCTCATCCAGGTATAAGAAGTTTGCCGATAGGAAGCGTAGAGCGGTTCCTGCTCTCAAGGTGGGTGATCGTGTGTGGTTGTCCACGAAGAATTTGAGGTTGAGAGTTCCCAGCATGAAATTTGCACCTCGCTACATCGGTCCCTTCAAGATTGAACAAGTCATCAATCCTGTTGCCTACAGATTACAGTTACCACCCTTCTTGAAAATACCCAGGACATTTCATGTTTCCTTGTTGAAACCGCTGATCCTAAATCGGTTTCATTCCGCACTTCCTCCAGCTCCCAAAGTTCAGACTCAACGGGGAGTCGAGTACGAGGTGGCCAAGATTTTGGACTCACGTTTCCGTTACGGTCAGCTACAGTATCTCATTGACTGGAAGGGCTATGGTCCTGAAGAACGCTCTTGGACCAATGCCTCAGACGTCCATGCTCCTGCCTTGGTCCGAAGTTTCCACTCAAAGTTTCCTTTAAAGCCTAAGAAGTGTCCTGGGGCCACTCCTAAAGGGGGGGGGTGCTGTCACGATCCGGGTATCTGGACGCCATTACCTGCCGTTTAGGTGTCTTCTGAGACTGGCCCAGCGTTCCAAGTCCGGATCTCATCTGTGTCAACACTCTGCACATCCCTCCTGTCATTCTGGGACACTGCCACAGCGGCGCCATGTTTGAATCCAGCATGGCGTCTCCCGTCCTCCGCGGCCTCCGCCGCCGTTACTGTGTTATTGCTGCAGGTTCTCAGAATCATGTATCATGCCTGCCGCGGCCTCTGCTGCCCTCCAAGTGTCTCAGCATATAACTGTCATCTGGCGTCTCCTGTCCTCCGCGGCCGGCGCCGCCATTATCATTATGTTTGCACATTTCATTTCAAACCAGTTTTCCCTCCAGGTTCCAGCATGGGCGCAGCCATGTTGGATTTGATCACATGCTCCAATTCCTCCAATCCACCGTCTCTGGAATCTGCATAATTGCCCAGCCAATGCCTGCATAGCAGCAGGTATAAGTATCCTGTGTCTGGGCAAGATAGATGTCAGTGCTTTGAATGTCATACCTTGTTCCAGTCTCTCTCTCCTGTGGTTTGTTTCTCCAGGTTCCAGCTCCTGTCTCCAGCATCCACAAAGAGACCCGCACCTGCTTTCCATCCTGCGGTGCAGCCTGACTCTGCAATCCTCTGTGACTGCTCCAGCTTTCAGCTATTACTTCGTTTGCTTCCAGCTTCCAAGCTTTCAGCTATTAACCCATCTGTTTCCAGCAACCTGCTTCCAACAGAATTCAACCTCCTTAAAGAGCCGGTGTTCTCCCAGCGGATTTCTACTTACCAGCAGTATCCACTACCACCGGTAACCACTCTTCATTTCATCTGTTTCCATGCACCCTAGCATCTTTCAGTTTTAACTCCGTATCTCCACCATCTGGCTGGTTCCGTCCAGTGACTCCTTCAGTGCATTCCAGTTACCAGCATCATCTTATACACCTACTGGCGTGTTCCTCGGTTGTCTCCACTACTACAGCCTGGCCTGGTAAGGTTATTCTACCCAAGGACTATAACATCTGTTCTGCAACCTACCAGTTCCCTGTTATACCTTCTATGGTTTTATGATCCAGGAACTGTATTATCTGCCACTGCTAATACTGACTGTGAACACTGTTGTGATTATACGGAGTCTGTTTAATAAACTTTCATTTGACTTTTAACTTGCTTGTCATGGTCACACCTTCGGGTTTCCTTCCACACTTACATGTCCAGGGGTCTGATTAAACCATCTAAGTTTAACTTCATTCCAGCCCCTACAACTGAGGCTTCCTCCCGTCAGCTTAAACCCTCAGTTGTGACAGGGGGTACTTGAGGACCGAGGTTGAGAACCACTGAGCTAAACTACCTGTTCTTGGCCACATTAGCTATACACCTGTGCTATCCCTCTTATTCTCTTAATTATTCTCTATCAATATACGAAAATCTGCCAGCACAGAGAAAGTGGCTTCCAAGGTGGACAAATATGCCCATTTCTCCACTGCACCTTCCTCAATATACCCTCATGTGAAGTAGCCTATACACCCTCCCCTGCTCCTTGACAGCTCTGGCCCCCCTGATGATCCTTCTCTCTCACTCCAACAAATCATCTAGGCCATTATCACCAGGCCATTCTGAGAAAATGAATATATCTGTGCTTCCTCAAGACTGCAAAAAGAGTTAATGGGGCCAAACATTGTATCTCTGCTCTCTGTGATCTTACTGCCCAAACATTTGCATATTTGACCAGAGCCGGATTTAGGGGTCAGGTCGCCCCAGGCACAATGATATTGGGCACCCCCCCCCCCACACGCACAATGACATCGGCCATTGAACATCCAAACCCCCCCTCCAACGGCTAAATAACTAACCATCTGTACCTTTGCTTGGGTGCTCAGTGCCTCTACAGCCATCCCTCAAAATCTGCATATCCGTCCACCCTCCATACACTGCTGCTCTGATTCGGCGGCGGGAGGGGAAAATGCAGCGATGTGCTGCGGCTCTGATGTGGAGAGGGCGTGGCAGGGACTGCTGTATACACATTGCACAAGGTAGAGCTTCTTATACACATTGCGCCAGGTCGAGCCCCTTATATACGTTGCACTAAGTAGCCCCTTATACACGGTGTATGTGTGTGTTGTCATTCTCTGGACTACTGAACACTGCCAGAGGGATGGATTTTCAGACATTGGAGGACATGCAGCGCAGCCCGCAATCCTTGTGTCATGGATTGTGGACAGCACGAGGCAGCCTCTCGCTGCCAGCCAGGCTCGGTAACAAACAGATGGCACCGAACAGCTGCCACCCACTATGGGCGCAGCCCCGCTGCACGTACAACATGATGGGGGGGGAATTCAGTGCCACCCCCAGCAGGTGCCGCCCCTAGGCACGTGCCTCATCTGCCTAGTGGGAAATCCGGCACTGTATTTGACTTCTCACTTGACATTGTATAAATCTAAACTATCTGATATTGAAGGTAGATTACGAAGGAACAATCTGCATTTTGCAGGCCTCCTGCAGCAGGCGGAGAGCTCCTATCCTATAAAAATAGGAGGACTGGTTGCTTTGTGAATTCAGAAAAAGATACTTTCTTCCCTCAATTTGAGGTGGAAAGGACTATTCACCTTCTGTCTCAAAAGCCTTCACAGTGTTTTCCCTCAAGGACCTTTATTGCACGGCTTCTCCAATTCAAAGACAGGGATGCGGTGCTGAGACTAGTCCATATTTATGGCCATCTGAAAATTGACAATCCCTCTATTTTGGTCTACCTGGATTTTACTATAGAGGTGCAAAAGACTCATTTTCAATTTATAAAAGTTAAGAGGAAGTTCCGTGACCTACAGCTCTCCTATGCCATGCTCTTCCCCACTCAGTTGCAGATGGTGGCGGACAGTTCTATAT
The DNA here is from genome assembly GCF_028390025.1 of Pseudophryne corroboree. Classification (NCBI taxonomy): domain Eukaryota; kingdom Metazoa; phylum Chordata; class Amphibia; order Anura; family Myobatrachidae; genus Pseudophryne; species Pseudophryne corroboree. The sequence continues at coordinate 193,270,627 of NC_086444.1, read as the reverse complement.
ATTTTTTCAATTAACTTTGGGAGGTGGATGCCTGGATAGAGCACAGGCTTTGGGCTCCAAGTTCATGTTTGTAATCACTGCACTTACTGGTTTTGTTATTCCTCGCATTGCTTTGTTCATCTCTCATTAGCTACTCACCATTCTGTTATAAGGTTACTACCTTATAGTAGTAACCGTATAACCTTATAATAGTTTGTAGCCTGCCCAGATTTTCCCTAGGTTACAGGATGGATTAGTTTGATATTTTTCTCATATGTTTTTATTTTTCTGTTTTTTTATTTATTTCTATTGTTTTTTGTACATCAGGTTGTATGCAGGGGGCACCCCACATGTATACAGGATGGATTTGTTTGATATTTTTCTCATATGTTTTTCTTTTTCTGTCTTTTTATTTATTTCTAATTTTTTGTGCATCAGGTTGTATGCAGGGGGCATCCCGCATGTCCCCAGAGTGAGGTCATGCCACTTTAGTGACATTAACGTGGTTCCTGTGAGGCCCTGCCCCTGTCCATGAAGCCCTGCCCTTTTTGGACATACACATCTTTGGTGCGCACAAAGGGGGGGCCTCCTGGCTGTACCAGGTGTCATCTACCCCGGTGCTGACACTGGTTGATGACATCCTTGAGGAGGTGTTTAAAAATTTGAAATAATTTGTTGTCCCCAATCTTTTTCAGACTTACAATGTTTTTTTTTAAGTTGGTCTCTCACTCCCTCTTTGGCTGAAGCGCTCATAATGGTCCATCTTAAATGAGGAAAGGACTGGACTTTACTAAGCCTATGACCTTGTTTACTACATATATCAAAATTTTGACAATTAGATGAAACCAAATTATTCCACACCCTTATCAAACTAGGTTTATGCCTAGGAAATCTACAACCCAGAAGCTCTGCCACCTTTTACCATTTCCAGCTTTCTGGTGTTGCTGAGCTGAGGGCAGTGGTGGTATCTCTGGGTGCTGCCAAAGCCTTCAATTCAGTAGAGTGGGATTAGTTGTTGTAGAGCTTGGTGGCATTTGGTATAGGTCTCTGATTTATCTCCTTTGTTCGCTTGCTATAATCTTCCCGGCTGCTCTAGTCTCTGGTAACAGTCTGTTATTGGTCTGTTAACAGTTATATTACTTTTCTATTCATCTAGGTTGGGGCACTTGCCAGGGTAGCCCTCTCTTCCCCACGCTGTTCATTTTGGCATCTCTGATCCATTTCACTCCTACTTTCTGGGGTTTATGGGTTGGTGCTTCTGTGGACACTATTGCTCAGATGAAAAGTTTTTGGTTAGGAGTCTGACTGACATGGGTGACTCAATGGATTGTTTTCTCTGTGTAAATACTGAGTCTGGCGTTTTTTTCCTTGCTTCCTCCAAATCAAATATTTCCCCTTTAGTGGCTCTTTGCCAAATGAAACCACTCTCCCCTGTCCTTTGCAGTGGACTCTTTACTTTTGCTATCTTGGTATTTCTATTACCCTTTACCCTACAGATTTTATGAAGTCTAACATTTACTCTATTACTGCTCTCTTTAAACAAAAAGTTCAAATTTGGAAAAAGTTCCCAGTGACTGTTACCAACTGCAATGATTTATTCAAAATGGTCATCCAGCCCAAATATTTACAGTATACATACTCCAGCACTTTCGTATCAATGTCCATAAGAAGGTACTATACATCAATATCATTATTTCCTCCTTAAACATGGGGGAGAGGAGGCCAAAGATTCCCCTGCCTACCTTTGGTTTTCTTGTCTCCCCCCCCCCCCCCCTCAATTACAGAGACCGGCATCATGGGAGCATTTAGTGTTGACATTGCAATGGGGAACAGAGCTGGTGATGTCATTGTGGCATGCCTCTCACTTGTCTGGGGGGGACATGTGACCCAAATCCAGTGCTGGCAGTGGGCTGCACTATCAGTGAAGGTACAGTATAAAGTAAGCATTCTTATCTATAATTTTTATGTACTCCCTGATGATGGGGGTGTGTGCGTTCCCCAAAACTTTAAACATAGTGCTGCGCTTGCATGCTTGCATTCTGTCCGGACAGTTTACTTTTGGATTGTGTGTGTGTGTGTGTGTGTGTGTGTGCTGTATGTATATATATATACATATATATATATATATATATATCTCCACTTGACTTGCCATATATATATATATATATAATGAAAATCACCCTTAGTGTTGTACTAATGACCTAAAATTTATGAAGTGCCTCCAATTCCTAATTGCATTGAACATGTACCTCAGAGAAATTAGGAAAATAATAACATAGTGTGAGACTGTAGCACAATTTTATTCTAGCAATTACACAGTTTTACCAATGCATGGAAATAAAATTTGAAAAACGTATCTGAGATCCCAAGGAAACAAAAGAACAAGAAACCTCTGGCCAGCAGAGTTTCCAAAGATAAGTACAAGTTAGGGTAGCCAGCAGTAAGTGTTACCAAGCATAAAGCCCAATTTCCCCAGGGGGTACCCGTGTCCATAATTATATTACTGTTCAAACAAGACAATTTCCATTTTAGCTATAACCAGAAGGGATGTCATACACATTGCGTCACTTCTGCCATACAAAATTACATACACATGTAAATACATACTGTACAAAGTCCCAGGAATCAAAATCCTGTTCTCATTCTGTCCTTGCACAGAAACCGGAAGTAGCAGTGTCTTATTTCCGACTATTCTAAGAACTTCCTGGAATGTTCTTTTGCATCATTCCTGTACCACTGGATGTGGTGTTGCCTCATTTCCATTCTCCACATCAGCTTTTTCCCTTCCTACAGTATTTAGTATATTCACTGCCACACGTCCAACCTTCTTTTTAGAAAAGGTATAGCAGAAAGTTCCACCTTAATGAGAAAAAAGTAAATAATATATGTTCAAATACTGTAAATAGCATATAAAATCTATATTTTATAAAATATTATATCGCAAGTCTAGTTGATCATACTAGCCATAACACCACTTTATTACTTTAAGAAAAACTGTTGTTTTAAACAAACTAAAAAATAACAGAAAAAAAGTCGTAACAGCATGATAAGATAAAATACAGTAATACGGTATCACTATTCAATAGAAGGTGCACTTTCAGAACAATCATTCATTGTCCATGGGGATAAAGTGTGTAATTTATATAGCCAGACATTTTCTCTGCGTGATTTCAGGGCTTGCTCATCCCCTTTTTTCACTTCATATCACATATTCTATCCTCTTGAAATACATAAAAGATGGAACACAATTTTAAATGTTTCTAACATTTTTTGTATGCGTATTTTTACATTTCTTCTTTCTTTTCTTACAGGACATTCAATGAGATCTATAGCTGAAGCAGTCTGGCAATTCAAAGTCTCATTAATTTTAAAGCTGTTTTAACCCTTAACATACAGGGAGCACCTTAGTCTTTGATGCTTCTAGCTTTAAAAAAACAACAAAACACTTTTGAGGATGATTATTGATAAACCAGGATCTTTCAAAATTACAGTATATTTACTGAACATTGCACCAATTCAGTGCAAGATCTTTAGAAATACAAAAAGAAAGAGGGCACCACACAGAGTACATTAAAAATAATAAATTAAATGTTTTTAATGAAAGTGCATCTGTGTACCACAAGGTACATAATGCCGTGCCCATCAAAGGTAAATGTGAAATTTTCTGTCCATCTGTGAGTCCCCTTCATCTGTGTTATTCCTCTAACGGTGTGCATATATAAAAATAAAAAACAACAATTGTGTAATACAGTACATTCTACATGGTGATTTGCTCAAAAAGAGATGGTGTGTAATTACAGTACAGTACCTTAGAATAGTTGAGTACAGTTTTTAAAAATACTCTTTAATGTTCCACATAGAAATTAAAACAATGCAGTTACGACACACTCAGAAAGAATATTATTACTTTGATCCATCTTTTATGCATTTTAATGGAATCAAATATGTGAAATTAGTTGAAAGAGTGGCCAATCTACCATATGGGTGGTAAGATAAACTAAACCTTTTGACATAATCTTTTATGATATATAGATTTTATTTGTTATTTATTTGTACTTTTTATACATAGACCCTGAGGGCTGATTGTTCTATTCATGGGATAGGCTTCTAGTATCATGTAGAAACCCCTCTAGCCCTCAACTCAGAATGGCATTGATTCCTCAAGAGGACAGAAGTCCTCTGGAGAGATGTTGACCCATGCCATCTGGATAGATTCCCACAGCTCCCTGATATTTATAGGTGTAGGAACTTTCCATCACATCCCATAAATGGTCGATTGGGTACATGGTGGGCGAACGTGGTGGCCACACCATTCATCAGAACTCTCCAGAATGCTCCTCAAACCAATTCTGGACAACTTGGGATCGATGACATGATGCATTATCCTGTTTGAATATTCCACCAGAAGTTCATGAAGGGCTGCAAATGGTCATCAAGCAATGCAATGTAGCGGTTACTGATCAATGATGTGTTCAGGCAGACCAACAGACCCAACCTATGCCATGTGAACACACCCCACACTGTTATGGATCCACCATCAGCATACATGGTGCCTTTTTGACAAATGGAGTGCATGCCCCCATGGGGTCTGCACCACATTCAAATCTTACCATCAGCCTGAAACAACTGGATCCATGACTCATTGGACCATGCCACATGTTGCCAGTTCTCCAGAGTCCAATTACCAGCGTCACAAGCCTAGGTGATGCACTAGTGTTACCAGGGGCACTCTGGTAGGTCTTCATCTCCCATATCCCATTGAAGCTAAAGAACACTGCACTGACCTGTGGGTTATGTGTCTGGTACCTCCTGCATTGATTATGAATGTGATTTGAGCCAGTGTCGCTTGCCTGTTACCACAGACAATTGTGACCAGACGTGGGTGGTAATGCCTTCCATGAGGTATTCCCAATACACACATAACACCATAGATTGAGGAATGTTGAATTTCCACACAAGTTCAGAAATGGAATGTCCCATCCATCTGGCACCCACTATGATACTCCGTTTGAACTCTGATAATTCACATAATCTTGCCTTGAGCAGCCTATTCTGTGTTCAAACTCATGACTCTTGAGACACACACACACACACACACACACACACACACACACACACACACACACACACACACACACACACACACAGTGGTCTTTGCCCTTCCTGATGTCTTCCCTTTACAGTATGTATACTTCTCATACTTAATTGTTTCATATCTTTAAAATAGAATTTACAGTGTGATGCAGAAAACTTGAGTTAACACAAATTACAGTTTTTAAATGATTACTTAATTTGTTGAAGGAAAAAAGTTATCCAACACCATCTTGCCCTATTTGAAATAGTAATTGCCCGTTCAGTTACTCATTCACCAGTGAACAAAAATGAATTAATAATTGGATTCAATTAGACTAGACACAGGGCCTAATTCAGTAAGGATTGCAAATTCTGCTAAATAGCAGAATTTGCAATCATTGTGATCGCATGCTGGTGGCCACCCATCGCAGGGCAAGGCCACCCAGCATGCAGACTGCCTCCCCCCCTTTACCAAGCAGAAATTGCGATCGTACCGCAATTTCTGCTTGATCGCAGAAAGTAGGGTTGCCTTATTGACAGGCAGAGTCGTTTACACTTTCTGTGAATGTGCCCGCATTCTTTTAGTAGATTTGCAGTTGGATTGCTTGCGATACAACCTGAATCAGCCCCACAATACAGATTTATTATTGCCAGATGAGTTAAATCGAAATATAACTTAAATCGGACTTTTCCAGCAATGTTAAAATGGATAAAATGTCTCAACAAGCAGCACAGTATGCCGTGATCAAAAGAAATTCCAAGAGATAAGAAAGAAAGGTATTGAAATCTATCAAAAAGGGTTACAAAGTCTAAATGGACTCCATTGAACTCAGTCAGAGCTTTCTACAGCTCTGGGACTCCAAAAAACCATGATGAGAGCTATTATCTCCAAATGAAGAAAACTTAGAACAGAGAAGTAACCAGTCTACCAAAATTCCTCCAAGAGTGCATCTATGATTCTTCCAGGAAGTCACAAAATAACCCAAACATCTGAGGAATTGCAGGCCTCGCTCACCTCATATAACATCAGTGTTCATGATCCCACCATGAGAAAGAGGCTGGGAAAAATTGTATAATGTACATAGGAGAGTTACATGTCAAAAACTATTGCTAACCAAGAGGAACATAAAGGTTCATCTCACATTTGCTAGAAAAACACACTGATAAGCCCCAAGACTTTTGGACTGGTGTTCTGTAGACTGAGAAGTAAAAAAAAATATTTTTTGTAAGTGATATGGTTCCCACTACATCTGTCGTGAAGCTAACACAGCATTCCACAATAAGAACACCTTACCAACAGTCAAACATGGTGTTGGTAGCATGATGGTTTAGGTTGTTTTGCTACTCTGGGACCTGGGAAACCTTCCATTATTAACGGAATCATTAATTCTGCTTTCTACCAGAAAATTCTGAGGGAGAATGTCTGGTCATCAGTCTGTGATCTGAAGGTCAAGCACAATTGGGTTATGCAGGAAGAGACCAATCTGAAGAAAAAGAGCAAGTCCAAATCTGACTGGCTCATAAGAAACAAAATTAATGTTTTTTGAGTGGCCTAGTCAAAGACCTGATTCAAAATTCATTTGAGATGCTGTGGCAGGACCCTTAACAGCAGTTCATACTCAAAAAAACCATTTAGTGTCAGGAGAAAGGGCCTAATTCAGACCTGATCGTAGCAGCAATTTTGTAAGCAGTTGGGAAAAACCATGCAGGGGGGGGCAGATATAGCTTGTGCAGAGAGAGTTAGATTTGGGTGTGGTGTGTTCAAACTGAAATCTAAATTGCAGTGTAAAAATAAAGCAGCCAGTATTTACCCAGCACAGAAACAAAATAACCCACCCAAATCTAACTCTCTCTGCAAATGTTATATCTACTACACCTGCAGTGCACATGGTTTTGCCCAGCTGCTAACAAATTTGCTGCTGCGATGAACTCTGAATTACCCCCAAAATGCAGGATTTGTAGAGGGTATTTTCCAAATGCTTGATTTTAGAGTGAATGTGGCCAGACTATGAGGAGGGCATAATCGGCACTTAAGCCTCATACTAAGTCCAGTGTACAGTACTGCGTGGAATATTACAGACATAAATAGGCCAGCAATTACAGTAAGACATTAGATACGGCTAGCCCTCCTGTAGGTAACAGAACTGAGCTCTCTTAGCACACATTCTTCCACCTCATGGTAAGATGCCTGTCCTATCTTGCTGGTAGCTGTTGCCACTGAACAAGTGCAGCCATTCTATTATGGTTATGATTCGAGCTGTAGGAGACTGGAATGCCCCCCCCCCCCCTTCCCCCATACACACACACACCACAAACATACACACACCTTCCCCTGTTTTTGGCTATGACTCTGAATTAGAGCAATTGTGCAATGTAGAATGGGACAAAATTTCTCAACAGCAATGACTGATCTCTGGTTATCGGAAGCATTTGGTTGCAGTTATTGCTGCTAAAGAAGGCACAACCAGTTACTGATAAATTGTGCAATTCATTTTTGACATGGCTAATATACTGTAGGTGCTGGATAACTTTTTTCCTTCATTAAATGAAATGATCAATATTAAAGTGTATTTTGTATTGTTCTGAAAGAATTAAATGGAAGAAATATGCAAAAATAGAAGAATCCAGGAAGGGGGCGAAAACTTTTTAACACCACTGTATATGTATTAACTCTTACTTATTGCCAGGGTCGGACTGGCCCACAGGGGTACCAGGGAAACCACCGGTAGGCCCCACCACCTGAGTGCCCACTCCTTCCTCTAGGGATCAGGTTCCAGACTGTGCACTTGTATTACACATGGTAGATATGTTGCATTACACTGCACTAGACTATTCTGTATTTCAAGCCTCTGTAGAGGCTGGCCACACCCCCTTTGTAGGCTGGCCACACCCATAAGTATGGGCCCTTATCACTGCTTTCCCCCGGTGGGCCCTTCATGCCCCAGTCCGACACTGCTTATTGCCATCACACTACCATGGCGGCAGACTGTCCTACATATTGTCAGTGAATAATGAAATATTATTAAATTTATGTCCTGCCTTTAAAGTTGGTAAACATATTTTATTTTACTCATTTATTATAATATACTGTAATGAATAGAATTTTTATACGCCAACGCACACAGAGGTTGTTTTTGTACAGTTTTGTATGCAGTTGAGCTTATGATCTAGTCCTTTGAGCCTGAGATATAAAGTAAGTTCTCTTAGTATCTTGTCGGAAATTCAAACCTGGTTTCCCAGTAAATCTCTCAGTGGCAATCCATTCATTGAGCATTACTGTCTGTAACCAACTGGTGGTGCAGTCGTATTTAAAAAAAAAAAATATTTATAATTATTTATAGCGCAAGTGATTTTTATGGCTGTATTCATACGTATGTCTATGTATCTGTCTGTGTCTCTAATCCTGGGTCACAGCCTTGGTACATTGAATGCCTTCTGAATATTTTCAATAATTCATCACTGTCTGTTGCTTGTGAGCAGATGTTGTGTAGAGTTGCATAGACTGGATTGTCTATGAATAATAGAATGTTTGTTGTGTCTGTCAAGATATAACATGACCATTGTATGTATTCTTTAAAAAGCCAAGCAATGTTCAGTAATATAAAAAAGGACATATACGTCTCAAAAGAAATATATCAAGTCAAATATCTTTTTTTTATTGTTTTTGTTCATACTTACAAATGTATGCACAATGTATGCACAATAAAAACATAGACAATAAATCAATTTTTTAATTAGAGTAAATCCTAAATTAAGGCATTGGGCACAAAGTATTTGACTGACTCATTTGCCAAAACTTTTAATTTTGGTTTAAACCATCAGCCCAAATTTCTGACATTACTGTATGTACAGTTGTTACCAAAAGTAAAAATTGTAGCTACCCTAATGCTAATTATCATGATTGGGGCTGCAAACAATTAAAGGGACTGTAAACTTTTTTTTCGGAATTGTGTCTTGCACAGATAAATATATGTGCTACTTTAGTTTTGTGGCATTCCTCAATGCAGGCTATAATCCCCAAACCATTTTGCAATCCTGGTATCTAAGGATTACTGGGTTACAAATCTTGGAATCCTGCAATTCATTTTGCGATTAGGGAAAAAAGGGGTAAAAACAAAATACATCATATTTTAAAATATTATATTTTTATTTCTTCACCCACAGCCTTTTTTCTAATTTTGATTGTATATCTGTGTACTGTACATGTCTGAGTCTGTATATGAAGCATGACAGAACTTATTTTTGGAAAATTAGAAAAAAGCTGTCGATGCTACTTTTACACAGATATACAAGTGTGTCCTTTGCAGGAATTGAACCCTAGCTCACGGGCATGGTAACCATCGGTGATACAACTATAGGAAGAGAGTCATGGAGACAGGTAATGGCTAATGCTATGTTCATAAACTGCCTCAATAATGTCACATACTTCTTGCCACAAGGCCATGAACCCAATCTATTCTATTTTGAGAGGATTAGAACAAATCAATAAAACTGACAGGGATCTGGATCTTGTTATACTTGCTGCAGCAGTTAGAATGGTGTGCATTCCAGTATGCCTGGAGGTAAAGCACCTTCATCACTCCTGGTGCTGCAACCATGGACTATATAATCTAGCTGATGCATACTGTACACTTCTTGCCAGTTCATTTTGTGCACTCTGTACAAAGAGTGCTTCTGGTTTTTGCCTGGTCCTGGGCACATTCCTGTTCCATGCAGGATACTCTGATTATTTTTTTTGTTTCGTGGACTCCTTCATCTACCTTCAGCCTAGTTCCATTTGCCCTGCTGTAGATGAATTGCATGCATTATTGTTTGGACTACTTTTGAGTTACTATTTGCACCTATTCTTTTCAAACATTTCAAATCACATGTTGACATGTCTGACCTTACAACAGGAGAGCTCTGGGAGGGAGAAAATCCTTATGGGCAAGAGAACATGGCAACTATAAATGTAAAGTGAAATGTATTGGCAATGGAAATATAACAGAATTGTAAGATTAATAAATATGCTGTATATATAGTCCCCTTCATCGTATAGGGAAAATCTACCACATGCTATAATTATCTCTGAATATTTATATTAGATAACTAGAAACGGAATTTAACATATAATAAGATTACCACTCAACATAGGGATATTCCCTCTTTTAAACTATGCACCAATAAATAAGTCATTGCCTAGACAACAGTATTATCACAGGCAGTAGGCTACAGAAAATGTAATGGAAACCAAAGATGGGGTAGATCTCTCCCATCCTGGCTCCATTAATTACATACACTTTTGAAAGAGAGGACTCTCCTCTTTCAGATAATGTTGCCCTAGTAGCTATTATCTGGTGATCACATGTTGAGATTCTATTGCTTAAAAGAGGGGAGTTCCATTTTCCAAACAATGTGCCCCTTTAGAAGTTCGTTCAATATGGGCATTGGGGGATGTAAATCTTAGATCACCCCCATCATGTGTCAAATTAAAAAGGAGTCCCCTAAATGAATGTATTAGGTTTTCTAGTTTAAAGACTATTAGACCTTGTTAAGCTATCAAACTATTCCTATTGATATTGATGATGGAATGTGATGAGTACAAGAATTGAGAAATATTGAAAAAATCCTGAACAACAAAGGGGTTATATAGCGCTATTCTTCAGCATTGATTTACTTAAGAAAATGTTTGTTAATCCAAATCCGAGGCCCTCACGCTACATAAATCAGCCAGGCTGCATTGAGGCAGCTTGTTTCCCTTTCGATGGGCTGCTTCTTCCTTAAAATATTTAGGATTGAATATCCCTGTAAACTCGTTTAACTTGTATAGGGCGAATTTTCCTGCTATCATTAGTCGAACATTGTCGGATTTCCATGCCTGGAAACATCTCCCCTTGTCCTATATAGGCAGATACCATCTTATAAAAATGATTTCCTTCCCATGATTATTATACCCTTTACAGATGCTGCCTCTGATGTTTTTGGATGTAGACTTGAAGATATTAAACACGGGTTAGTAAAAACTATTTTGTCTCAGTGGGCGTTCTCTGGTACTTTATCTTTGGCTTTACTCATGCCTAGAACACCTGTTTCATATGGACTAGTTAGAGACATCCATTAATAAGGATGGTAAAGTGGAGAAGTTCTACAATGTGTGGTTACCTTACATACATCCCTTGCCCACAGCTAGCTGCAGTTTGTCTAACCTCGTGGTACAATTTGGTGACCCTGACGCTAGGATGTCCCCATTCTAAAAACCTTACTGTCTGTATTAAGATGCCCTTATGATGCTGTATTGATTTTTTCTTTCCTGATTGCTTCTTCTTTTGTCATTGAAGGGATTTGTGTGTGTTCGTCCAACCTCTGATTGTTAGATATTACCGTGGTTTCTTATGTTACTACTGTGTACACTGATGGTATGATGCCATTTTATGTACTGTACTTTTATTATCATTGTGTATTGCATGTACAGTTCTATACTATAATCTGTTTAAAAAAAAAAGAAAATGTTTGATTTTTTACTCGTTGTTGCCTATTAAGTATATTACAACTTTTGTAGATAGGTTACAATAAAAATATTTGGTAATATTAAAAAGTAATTTATATGATTCCTTAAGTTCTGTGTTTCATTACAACTCCACTCAGGATAGTGCAGTATTCAGAGGCGTAGCAAGGAGCTGCAGTGCCTGGAGCAGGCATATGCTATGAAGTCCCCCTTCCTCCCCATGTGTCCCTCGAACAATGGTATGGGTGAGTAGTGTATGTTCCGGTGACTCTAGGGAAGGAGGGCGGGTAGTGTATGTTTTTTCTGGAGGTTTGGGGCAGTGGCAGTCTACTCTTCTTGAGTGTGTGTGTGTGTGTGTGTGTGTGTGTGTGTGTGTGTGTGTGGGGGGGGGGGGGGGTTCATGGTTCCCCCCTGTTCAGTGCTTCACAGCACTGCAAATACTTGTTTTTTATATATTTTTTCTAAGAGAGTGTGACCATGCCTCCCACGATTAGTCCATGCCACACCCCCAAAAATTACCCTGGCCTGGCCCTGACTGGACTCTACCTGTGGGGCAGTGTTGGGAAGTCGGCTCCTCTTGTTAATGTGCGCTTATGTGACTCCGTGCAAAGTGCCCACATCTTTCAGGGCAGCTGCAGTTCCGATTGGGACCAGTAGACTGGACGATCAAGGCAGTCTATAATTAAAATGTTAAAAAAAAAACCCCACTGCCGATCCACCTTTTTTAGCTCCACCTGCAGGAGACAGTGTCCAGAGCATGAGCTTCATCTGCTTTGCCAACACTGCACCCCTGGCGCCATTGCATAATCAGTTCATTACTTTATTAGATTTCACTGTACTGTGTCACATTTACAAGCTCATCACTTAGGGTCTGATTTGAAGTTGCAGTCAAATCTCAATGCAACCACATCTAGCAATATTTCAGAAACTGTACATGCGTGTCATCTAACATATGCATCTTAGAGCGGCTACAAGTGATTGTGAGACTTTTGCATCTCAATCACTTTTCAGCAATGGCTGAATAGATGTTACTTGGCGGTAACCAGGTGAAATCTGGGCATTTACACATTAGAGAAGTGTCCCACGAGGAGGGTCATCTTAACAGCATTGAAGGCCCTGGGCAAAGCAGTGCACAGGGGCCCCTACCCACCCATTCACAGGAACCAATTAAAAAAAGTCATAGCATGCCCCTCCTGTGGTCCTGTGCTGTCTCCCAACGCTTCCATGCAGTGAATGGACGTCATCCAATCGCGTCTCTGAGCCTGACAGTGGGGAGGAGCAGGAGACCATGCGGTCATGTAGAGAAAAGCGAGGCGCTGCTATCCTTGTGTGCAGATAGGAGTTGGGAGATCAGCATTTACGGGTTTCCTACTATTTACCAGTGCACAAGATGCCGGCTGTCAAGATCCCGACAGCGCATCCCGTCCATCAGAATGCCAGCAGCGAGGCAAGTGCTGTAGACACCCACGAGTGGGAATAGTCCCTGTGTGCCGGGATTTCCGGCTGTCGGCATTGTCGGCTGTCAGGATTCCAGTGTAGGTATCCTGACCACCAGGATCCCAACAGCCGGCAAATTGATTGCATTACACACAGTAGTAAGTACATGCCCTGTGGGAGTGTGGTGGGGGTAATGATATCACTCTGCCAAGATATATTTAAAGATAATGTAATACTGTCTTTAAGATAGATTAAATAAACCTCAAATGCTGCTACAATAAAAAAAAACTGGAGGTGTGTCTAGTCCAGGGGCGTAGGGAGGGTGGAGCAAGTGGAGCTTGAGTTTCAGGCGCTGCTGTGGACAGAAGGCGTCGGCTCCCTGTAACACAGCTGAGAGCCAGGATCTCGGGGGATGAGGAGATGACTAGAAGAGAGGGAAGGGGTGGCCACCACACTGCCTGCATGTTCCATGTCACTGATTGCAGTGCAGAGAGTCCAGTGCAGTGTGGTGTGTTAGGGAAGTGGGGTGGTTTGGAGGTTTTTCAGAAGAAGCTTCCTGGCTGTCAGGTATCTGCATTCAGTGATATGGAACATGCAGGCAGTGTGGTGGCCACCCCTTCCCTTTACTCTGTCCTTTCCTTCTACCCACGGAGGCCCAGCCTGTCAGTCACATAGAAGCTCCGCCCCTCCAGGCTAGAACGAGGAGCTGCTCTGCTGCTGCCCACTTGGTGAGAATTAATGTGTGTAAACTGTGTGTGTGTATATGTGTGTGTGTGTATGTGTATACTGTGTGTTTATGTGTGTAAATGTGTTTGTAAATGTGTGTATACAGTATGTCTGTGTGCATATGTGTGTTTATGTGTATAGTTACATGTATGTGTGTGTTTATGTATATATATTTGTATACAGTATATGTGTGTGTATATTTGTGTTTGTGTGTGTATATCTGTGTGTTTATGTGTGTATATATCTGTGTATTTGTGTGTTTATATGTGTGTGTATATATCTGTGTATGTGTGTGTGTTTATGTATGTCTGTGTATATTTGTGTGTGTATATACTGTATGTGTGTGTATATATCTGTGTATATGTGGGTGTTTATGTATATCCGTGTGTATATTTGTGTATATATCTGTTTATATGTGTGTGTATATATATATCTGAGTATATGTGTATATATCTGTGTATATGTGTGTGTTTATGTATGTATGTGTCTAACTCTGTGTGAATATATGTATGTATGTGTGGTGGTGGGTGGGGGCTCCGTGACATGGCCCTGCTCCGGGTGTCATGTCTCCACGCTACGCCTCTGGTCTAGTCTATCATTACCAGAGATGAGCTGGTTCGGTTCGTCGAGATCCGAACCCCCCCGAACTTCACATGGTTTACACGGGTCCGAGGCAGCCTCGGTTCTTCCCGCCTTACTCGGTTAACCCGAATGAGGCAAAACGTCATCATCCCGCTGTCAGATTCTCGCGATATTCGGATTCCATATAAAGAACTGCGTGTCGCCGCCATTTTCACTCGTGCATTGTACAGAGCCGGCCCTAACCAATATGATGCCCTAGGCAAGATTTTGGCTGGTGCCCCCTAGTACCACCGCTGGTTCCGCCTCTGACCTTGCACCTCTTCCCCAGCACCATCACCCCTCACCCATAGCAGTCCTTATTTTGGTGTTTGTACCTCCTATATTTTAAATAGGAACAGTTTACACATTTTGCGCACAGCCCAAAAAGGGGTGTGTTTTTGCTGGCAAAGGGCATGGCCACAAATAGTAACCCCAATTCCAATTACGCCACACAGTACTGCATCTTCATTCACATTTGATCATGCGATAGTGTTCATAATTCTTATTACATCTCACAGTAGTATCACTTTACCTTATAAACGTTACTACTCACAGTAGAGCCCCTTATTCACATTACATCATACCCTATTGCTCTTTATTCACATTAGACGACACAGTAGTCCCCTTTTCTATACGCAACGCCACATAGTAGAGCACCTTATACACATAATGCCACACATTAGTAATGCATTTATACACATAAATGCACACAGTAATGCCTCTTACACATATGAGATACATTATTAGTGTCCTTATAAACATAATGCGCCTTACACATTATGACAACCTTTATTAATGTCCTTTTACACATAATGACACACATAGTGCCCCCTACACATTTGCTGCACATTATTAGTGCCTCTATACACATAATGACACACATACAGTAGTACCCTTTTACACATATGCCGCACATTATTAATGCCCTTATACACATAATGACACGCATAGTGCCCCTTACACATATGTTGCACATTATTAATGCATTTTTACATGACACATAATGCTCTTTACACATATTCCGAACACTACTGAACAACCAAACCACTCACATGCACACAGCAATCACACTGCCACTAACATTGTGACCTCTGTCTCATAGATATTGCCTCAATGCTAACATCTGGCACCTTTTTTTAATGAAAATGCATCTTATTTGCATTGCTATGTGGCTAGGATGCACAAGCAGCTTCTACTGATTAAAATGATATGCAGCATGCCTATATACTGTGTGAGACTGTGGCTGTATCTGCATATGAAATGCTACACACAGAATATAGGCATGCCGTATATCATTTTAATCAGCAGAAGCTGCTGATGCCCCTAGGCATATTAAATGCCCTAGGCTATTGCCTAGTTTGCCTATGCCTAAGGCCGGCTCTGGCATTGTAGATTGAGCGGAGAGGACGTGGCTACGTTCTCTGCCTGAAAAGCTCAATATCTATGCTCAGTGTCAGTGCTGCATTGTGGTGACCACCAGTATATAGTACTACAGTACAGTAGCCCATTGCTGTATCTTGCAGCTCCGTGTCACTTCTAGTATCCTGAACAGTGCTCAGTGTCACTGGTCAGTTTCAGTGCTGCATTGTGATGACCAGTATATAGTAGTACAGTACAGTAGTCCAGTGCTGTTCTCGCTGCCCAGTGTTAGTTCTAGTATCCTCATCAGTGCTCAGTATCACTGGTCAGTGTCAGTGCTGCATTGTGGTGACCAGTATATAGTAGTACAGTACAGTAGTCCATTGCTGTATCTTGCTGCTCCGTGCCACTTCTAGTATCCTGAACAGTGCTCAGTGTCAGTGCTGCATTGTGGTGACGAGTATATAGTAGTACAGTACAGTAGTCCAATGCTGTACTTGCTGCCCATTGTTAGTTCTAGTATCCTCATCAGTGCTCAGTATCACTGGTCAGTGTCAGTGCTGCATTGTGGTGACCAGTATATAGTAGTACAGTACAGTAGTCCAGTGCTGTTCTCACTGCCCAGTGTCAGTTCTAGTATCCTGAACAGTGCTCAATATCTGTGCTCAGTGTCAGTGCTATATTGTGGTGACCAGTATATAGTAGTACAGTACAGTAGTCCAGTGCTGTTCTTGCTGCCCAGTGTCAGTTCTAGTATCCTGAACAGTGGTCAGTGTCACTGGTCAGTGTCAGTGCTGCATTGTAGTGACCAGTATATAGTAGTACAGTAGTCCAGTGCTTTTCTCGCTGCCCAGCGTCAGTTCTAGTATCCTGAACAGTGCTCAATATCTGTGCTCTGTGTCAGTGCTGCATTGTGGTGACCAGTATATAGTAGTACAGTACAGTAGTCCAGTGCTGTTCTCGCTGCCCAGTGTCAGTTCTAGTATCCTGAACAGTGCTCAATATCTGTGCTCAGTGTCAGTGCTGCATTGTGGTGACCAGTATATAGCAGTAGAGTACAGTAGCCCATTGCTGTATCTTGCTGCTCCGTGCGACTTCTAGTATCCATGTCAGAACAAAATGTTTTGGAGGTTGTGGAGGTGTATTCCTCAGAGGAGTCTGTACCAGGTACTCAGGATTGCCTTGAGTGGTTTCATCCCATTAGGAATCGGATGGAGACAGAATTGTTGGATAGCCTAGGAAATAAGATTCCTCAGAGTTCATTAGGGCATATTCTATTAAGTTTCTGGAAAAAAGCTACGAAGAATGCTCTAGATATGGATCAGTCCATTTCATCTAGGACCCCTTCAGCTCCTCAGGTCTTGCAGGCCAACACGGACATCAATGCTGACACAGGGATCGACACAGAAGTTAGAGGGGGGCACTATGATAGATTGGAATATAAAATTCAGCAATTTATCAATGCCATTGGGATGTGTTAGAAATACCTTTACAAATAGAGGAAAATTCTTGTATGCTAACTGCAAAATCATTAGTGACATTCCCGGTTTCGGAAGAGTTGAATACCCTATTTGAGAGATCCTGGTTAAACCCAGAAGAGGTTTTTCACATCCCCAATAAAGTACTTAAGACATATCCCTTTCCTGAGGAGGATAGAAGGAGATGGGAGATTCCTCCCATAATGGACATTTCGGTGTCCAGGCCATCAGGGGTAATTACATTACCTGTACCAGGCTCGGCCTCGTTAACCGAGCCGACTGACCGCAAGATAGCGACAACTCTAAAATCCATTTACACGGCTGCTGGAACCACCCTTAGGCCCACTATTGCATGCACTTGGGTAGCTAGGACTATGTTAAAATGGTCAGACAATTTAATAGAAGACCTTGATACAATCCATAGGGATGATGTTGTCTTGATTCTAGGTCACATAAAGGATTCGGCTAAATTCATGGTGAAAGCCATGAGGGACATTGGGCTGATGAATTCTAGAGCATCCTCCATGGCAGTAGCGGCTCGCAGATGTCTCTGGATCCGCCAATGGAACGCAGACGCCGAATACAAGTGGTACCTCCCCTTCGCAGGTGAGACACCGCTTGGGGACACTCTGAATACAAATCCTTCCGCAGCACCACCTGTGAGAAGACGTAACTCTGCTTCTCTGATGCAGTCCCCTTGGGCTGCCAGATAGAGAAAATTCGGGAGGGCCTACTTCTGCACGAGGCTAGGTCATAGAAAGAGCAGAAAGTCTGCACCCTCTACAGGTGCACGGGTTCAGAGGTTGGATTCTGCTCCCTCAGCGTGATGCGGAAGGACTCCCATGTGGGGGTCCACTGGGGGGGGGATCTCATCTACATCACTACAGGGGAGCCTTAGTGATTATTATTATATCCCGGGTAATAAAAATTATTACCCAGGGTTAGAAACTGGATTCAGGAGTTTCTCCCTGGCTGTTTGTTTAATCAGCCCTGCCAATTGTTAGGACAGTGGCTTTGTCCCTGTCATATAAAAAAAAAGTTTTTTTTAAAGTGCCATCATGTCTGACACTTCCGTATATGTCCAGTGGTACTGCCATTTGATATAATTCCCGACACTACTGCCATTTAATTCCAGTGATTTTGTCATTTTCTTCCAGTGATTTGGACCAATAATACCATTGATTAGAACGAATAATTCCTGTGATACTGGCTTTTAATTCCAGTGATTTTGTCATTTTCTTCCAGTGATTTAAACCAGGGTTGGACTGGCCCACAGCGGTACAGGGGAAACCACCGGTGGGCCCCACTGTCTGGGGCCCCCTTCCCCTCCACTCTGGATCAGGTTCCAGACTGTGCACTTCAATTGTACAATATACATGTTACCTTATACTGCACAGGACTATGGTGTATTACTCTGGTACATTATCATGCATGTATTAGCAGTATTTACTATATATATTTATCAAGGGGCTCAGACCATGCACTCTCTCATGGTTAGGCAAATCAATGTGGCGGCTGGCCACACCACTTCAGGAGACTGGCCACACCTCTAAACATGGGCTCCTACCACTGCATTCCCCCGGTGGGCCCTTTATGCCTCAGTCCGACACTGAGGCATAAATTCCAGTGATTTTGTCATTTTCTTCCAGTGATTTGGACCAATAATACCATTGATTAGAACAAATAGTTCCTGTGATACTGGCTTTTAATTCTAGTGATTTTGTCATTTTCTTCCAGTGATTTGGACCAATAAATAATACCATTGATTAGAACGAATAATTCCTGTGATATTGAGGTGTTTGTGTTGCTTAGCTTAGCCATCCAGCGACCGCCATCCAGCGACCTTGGTGCACCTCTTTTTTTCTTTGCATCATGTGCTGTTTGGGGACTATTTTTTTAAGTGCCATCCTATCTGACACTGTAGTGCCATTCTTAGATGGGCAAGGTGTTTGTGTCGGCCACTTGGGTCGCTTAGCTTAGTCATCCAGCGACCTCGGTGCAAATTTTAGGACTAAAAATAATATTGTGAGGTGTGAGGTGTTCGGAACAGACTGGAAATGAGTGGAAATGATGGTTATTGAGGTTAATAATGCTATAGGATCAAAATTACCCCCAAAGTCTATGATTTAAGCTGTTTTTGAGGTTTTTTTTAAAAAAACACCCGAATCCAAAACGCACCCGAATCCGACAAAAAATCTTAAGGGAGGTTTTGCCAAAATGCGTCCGAATCAAAAACACGACCACGGAACCGAATCCAAAACCAAAACACAAAACCCGGAAAATGTCCGGTGCACATCTCTAATCATTACTATGCTGGCCATCCTCTTGGATGACTCGCGTTAGATGTCCCACAACATCTCCCTGTACCATCTATCGTACCTCCGCAATTGCCTGCTGCCGGGATCGACTGTTCATGTGTGCAGCACATACTGTATGACCGGTTCATGGGACGTGCGACCAGCATGGCTGTGCATTGCATCGTAAACGCGCCCAAAACATGCATGATGTGCAATTCATGGGTTAAATGACACGTCAATATCATGTATTCTTACACCATATCGACCTAGGGTATGGCCAGGATTACACTATCTTTACGCAATCTTGTTTAAATATATCATAGCCGAGTCAATATACAGAAAAAGCAGCAGTTCTTTTAAAGATGCTAAGAAGTTAAATTTTTGATTTACTGACATTTCAGGGCTCTCGTTTTTTTCAAGGTTGATAAACGGAATATAATTACAGCTTACCTTAAATAAGGACATACAATTAGTGGAATGTTGCAGGCTGGGGAGGGCAGGAACGCCGTACACACCGCGCATTCCAAGCGTTCTGCACCTGTGATGTCACTTCCAGCGTGACTCGGTAACCATAGAGACCGGACGATTGCCAGGTGCTAGTGTCTCACCGGCCCGCAATTCATTCAACATTGAAATGTACGCCTTGAAAAAAAGGTCTAGAAAGCCCTGTAACATCAGTATATGACAACTAATTTTTAACTCCTCAGCATCTTTAAAAGTAGTCAGATACCCCTTTCACACCGCACAAATAACCCGGTATCGACCCGGCATATTGGCGTGTCGACACGGGTCAGCGTGCAGTGTGAAGGGGGCAAAGGCGAAATCCCGAATCGCCTGACCCGGCAATTCAACCCGGGAATAAAGCAGTGTTATATCCGGGTTGAATACCGGGTCAGTGGCTGCGTAAATGGGCTTCCAGGTCGATGTGTCCCGGGACCCGTTTACTACAGCAGGGAGAGGCGGCGCGGAGATGATCTCATCTCCCAGCGCTGCCTCCACCTCCGCCCCCACTGCCGGCTCCACCCCCCACTGCTATGGCAACTCGTCCGGCATATTGCCGGGTCGGGGAAGCCAGCAGCAGCGGCCAATGCCGGATCCCACCCGGGAAGGACCCGTTTCCAATTCCCGGGTGGGATCCGGCATTGGCAGTGTGAAAGGGGTATAAATGATGCTGGTTTTTCTGGATAATGTCTACTTAGTACAGAGGGTACCTGAGCCAGCTGAACTTATTGGGAGAGTGACGGACTACACGTGTCATAAGAGCAAGATAGTGTAATAATGTCTTTTTGATAGATCAGGTACACTGGAAAGACATTGGGGTAAATTTACTAAAATGGGAGTTCTATTTAAGATGGGATATTGCCCATAGCAACCAATCAGATTCCAGGTAATATCTTCTGGAACGTGCTAGATAAATGAGAAGTAGAATTTGATTGGATGCTATGGGCAACATCCCATCTTAAATAGAACTCCCATCTTAGTAAATTTACTCCATTGTTGTTATCTGGGCAAAATAAAGAAAATGGGAGCAGTCCTTTTGAAAACCTACTGAAAATAATCCTAGACTGCTACAGCAGCAGTACCAAACTCAGTAAGAAAAGTGAGACACTTATATTCATACTTGCCTACTTTTGAAAACTAGAATCAGGGAGATTACAGTAGGATGTGCGCGCAAAGCGCGCTGCGCCACCGAGGGGTCGTGTCATACTCTGCCAAAAGGGTGAGTCTAGTTTCACAAATGGGCATGTCTATGCTTATATTCTTGACATTGCTATATAACATAAGTAACAATATATTTTGGTAAGTTTTGCAAGTACAGGTATTGATACGGGTTCAGTATGATTTACTGACGGACACAATACCGATAGCCATTGGCCTACAGTCAAAATACCAACACGGTCAAAATATCAACATTCATTATGCCAACATGTTCAAACATATTCATAGACATAGACCTACATTTGAAATGCCGACGTGTCAAAATACCGACATGAGTTTTTCTGGGGTGGTTTGTGTCAATGTCAACATGGACACCGTCTAAGTGTACCGCGCCCCCGCGCATGGCTTGCTGCGTTCGCCATGCTTCGGGTGCGGTGCATCGATGCGCTCGGCACACTACTGCAATAAACAGGTGCAATTAGAATGTTGTTGGTGCGAGTAGTCGTACCTTGTTGTTCAGCTGCAAACATCGATGTCGACCTCTTCCAGATCTCACATCGCAGGCTTCATGAAGAAGGATCAAGACCCCCCTAGGAAACAACCCCTCAAAAATCATCACATGTTAGGACGGTGACTTGATATTTATTTATCAGGAAAAAGAATGGTCACCGCTGTAAATTTAACTTGGTTAATCTTAGTAAGAACTGGTGGCATATAATTAACCATCAAACAGTGACAATAAAAAAAGATACCTTCAATGAAAATTACATAACATGCAAATCACAGTACTGCAAATAAAATATGTACGTTCAGTTACAATGGTACTGTCATACCCTAAGCTTTCCATAGGGAAGCACCCTAAGTAACTGTGTCCTTAATGTCCACTGGGTGGCTATTAAAGCTGTCACTATAGCTCAGTTTCTGATCCTGTAAAACCTTTCCACATGAGATTGTTCCTCACAAATAAAGTCTATGGCCTATGGGAAGAAGGCACTGTTCCTTTGCAGTGAGTTTAACAAGGAGTGAGACAGTACTTAGGATAGAGTTAGTGGCAATAAGCATTGGCCCTCATTCCGTGTTGTTCGCTCGCTAGCAGATTTTAGCAGCATTGCACACGCTAGGCCGCCGCCCTCTGGGAGTGTATCTTAGCATAGCAGAATTGCGAACGAAAGATTAGCAGAATTGCGAATAGAAATTTCTTAGCAGTTTCTGAGTAGCTCAAGACTTACTCCTACATTGCGATCAGCTCAGCCCGTTTCGTTCCTGGTTTGACGTCACAAACGCCCTGCATTCGGCCAGCCACTCCCCCATTTCTCCAGACACTCCTGCGTTTTATCCTGGCACACCTGCGTTTTTCCGCACACTCCCAGAAAATGGTCAGTTTCCGCCCAGAAACACCCACTTCCTGTCAATCACACTCCGATCACTTCAACAATGAAAATTCTTAGTTCGGACGTAAGTAAATCTACTAAGTTTTGTGCTAAAATACTTAGCTCATGCGCACTGCGTACCATGCGCATGCGCATTTTTGCCTTAATCGCTCCGTTGCAAAAATCGGCAACGAGCGAACAACTCGGAATGACCCCCATTATGTACTCTCTTATTACATCCTGCCCGTTCTATCTGAATATAGGTTCTAATAAACTATTTGCAGATGCCAATTCTGTCTCTGTTTCCTTTCTTGTGTAAAGTCCTTGCGTATAACCACTCCCAAGGTACTGGCATAGTAGCATGGCTTTGGTTGCAAAAGTAATGATTCACCTACTCCATGTGTCCCTGACTTAGAAAACTTCACTGTGATTCCTCTGACTGATCACTAGAGGGCAGGTGAGCTGGCACTGCAGATTAGAACAGGCAGTTTACACACTGCCTAATGCCTGACTACAGTTCTCTCTCCCGGTTGTACAGTAAATACAGTTCTCTCTGCTGGCTGGCAGGGAAGCAGGTAATACAGTTCTCTCTGCTGGCTGTTTGTGAGATGGTTGCGCTGGCTGGTGTTGTATGGGGGGAACTCCCTCACACACCTTGTGGCCATACCTCCCTACCTGACCCTCTCCATGAGGGAGAAAATGCTCTGTTCCTGGACTTTCCTGGTAATGTATGATTGCCATCACCCTTGGTGAGCTGGTTAATTGATAAGAAAGGTGTTTCACCACAGGTGATGGCAATCATACATTACCAGGAAAGTCCAGGAACAGAGCATTTTCTCCCTCATGGAGAGGGTCAGGTAGGCAAGTATGCTTGGGGCTAGTCTCGGGTATTATATATCAGTGTCCTCAGATAGGGGCTAGGTGGCTACTTCTGGCTGGCAATTCATGACTAACTGGTCTCTGATGTGTGTCACTCACCCAGTCTCTCATAGGCTTACCCTCCAGTCACACTGCATGGGTGTTTCCAGTCCCGTTCTCCGTTCCCTCTCAGGGCAACAGCTCCCCGGCGATTCTACTCAGGGCTTCTCGACAGCCGCACCGTCCGTCACTCTCACAAGCATTTCGTCACACTTCCCGACTCTGCCTCCTCAGAGCTCTCTGCTCTCTCCTCCTGTCTGACAGTGTGTGTCATGATTACTGCTCCCTTCAGCGCAGTCTCTCTCCACAGGGCTCTAAGGTAATGGCAGTTGCTAAATCCTCGTGGGCTAAAGGACCTTTCACGCCCAGGGGGAGGCGCAAGGCTGGGGGCTTGCAGTTTCACTATCCACGCCACCACTGATTGCCTTTAGTAACCAGATGGCGAGCGAAGCGAGGCCGCGAGGGTCCATCTGGGTCCCTTCTTCCTACCTTGCTCCTCCCCCTCTCATGCCCTGTCACGTGACAGGTCCTTTAGCCCACTTGAATTTAGACCATACCCTAAATAGTGATGAGCGGGTTCGGATCCTCGGAATCCGACCCGCCCGAACTTCACCTTTTTTTTACACGGGTCCGAGCGACTCGGATCCTCCCGCCTTGCTCGGTTAACCCGAGCGCGCCCGAACGTCATCATCCCGCTGTCGGATTCTCGCGAGACTCGGATTCTATATAAGGAGCCGCGCGTCGCCGCCATTTTCACACGTGCATTGAGATTGATAGGGAGAGGACGTGGCTGGCGTCCTCTCCGTTATAGTAGAACACAGAGTGACTTAGTTAGTTATAATTGTGGGGAGGATTGGGGACGGGGAGCAGCTGTTAGGGAGTACAGTGCAGGGTTTTGATTATACCACCAGTGAGTTTTATCCTTTGTTTCTCTGCCTGAAAAAAACGTTCCGACCACCATATCTGTGCTCACTCAGTGTGCTGCACTGCTACATGATATATCTGTGCTGAGTGCACTGCTCTGCTCACACTGCCTAATTGTGGGGACTGGGGAGCAGTTATAGCAGGAGTACAGTGCACAGTTTTGCTGACAGTGACCACCAGTCCAGTATACGTTTGTCTGCCTGAAAAACACTCCTGTGTTTTTTTTTTTCTTCATACTAGTTTAGCAATCTGCTGACAGTGTCCACCAGGTCCGTTATACAGTATATTATATATATAAGCAGCAGTACGGTAGGTCACGGCTGTACCTACCTCTGTGTCGTCAGTGCACTCGTCGTCCATAAGTAATATAATACTATACTATCCATCCATCTACATTGTATACCTGTGGTGTTTTTTTTTTCTTCATCCTAGTTTAGCAGTCTGCTGACAGTGTCCACCAGGTCCGTTATACAGTATATTATATATATAAGCAGCAGTACAGTAGGCCACGGCTGTACCTACCTCTGTGTCGTCAGTGCATTCGTCGTCCATAAGTAATATAATACTATACTATCCATCCATCTACATTGTATACCTGTGGTGTTTTTTTTTTCTTCATCCTAGTTTAGCAGTCTGCTGACAGTGTCCACCAGGTCCGTTATACAGTATATTATATATATAAGCAGCAGTATGGTAGGCCACGGCTGTACCTACTTCTGTGTCGTCACTCGTCGTCCATAAGTAATATAATACTATACTATCCATCAATCTACATTGTATACCTGTGGTGTTTTTTTTTTCTTCATACTAGTTTAGCAGTCTGCTGACAGTGTCCACCACGTCCGTTATACAGTATATTATATATATAAGCAGCAGTACGGTAGGCCACGGCTGTACCTACCTCTGTGTCGTCAGTGCACTCTTCGTCCATAAGTAATATAATACTATACTATCCATCCATCTACATTGTATACCTGTGGTGTTTTTTTTTTTCTTCATCCTAGTTTAGCAGTCTGCTGACAGTGTCCACCCGGTCCGTTATACAGTATATTATATATATAAGCAGCAGTACGGTAGGCCACGGCTGTACCTACCTCTGTGTCGTCAGTGCACTCGTCGTCCATAAGTAATATAATACTATACTATCCATCCATCTACATTGTATACCTGTGGTGGTTTTTTTTCTCTTCATCCTAGTTTAGCAGTCTGCTGACAGTGTCCACCAGGTCCGTTATACAGTATATTATATATATAAGCAGCAGTACGGTAGGCCACGGCTGTACCTACCTCTGTGTCGTCAGTGTACTCGTCGTCCATAAGTAATATAATACTATACTATCCACCCATCTACATTGTATAATTGTGGTGGCTTTTAGTTGTGCGCAAAATATGGAGAACAAAAATGTGGAGGTTAAAAAAATAGGGAAAGATCAAGATCCACTTCCACCTCGTGCTGAAGCTGCTGCCACTAGTCATGGCCGAGACGATGAAATGCCATCAACGTCGTCTGCCAAGGCTGATGCCCAATGTCATAGTACAGAGCATGTAAAATCCAAAACACAAAAGATCAGTAAAAAAATGACCCAAAAATCAAAATTAAAAGCGTCTGAGGAGAAGCGTAAACTTGCCAATATGCCATTTACGACACGGAGTGGCAAGGAACGGCTGAGGCCCTGGCCTATGTTCATGGCTAGTGGTTCAGCTTCACATGAGGATGGAAGCACTCATCCTCTCGCTAGAAAAAAGAAAAGACTTGCGGCAAAAGCACAGCAAAGAACTGTGCGTTCTTCGAAATCACAAATCCCAAAGGAGAGTCCAATTGTGTCGGTTGCGATGCCTGACCTTCCCAACACTGGACGGGAAGAGCTTGCGCCTCTTTTTTTCTTTGCGTCATGTGCTGTTTGGGGAGTATTTTTTGGAAGGGCCATCCTGCGTGACACTGCAGTGCCACTCCTAGATGGGCCAGGTATTTGTGTCGGCCACTAGGGTCGCTTAGCCTAGTCGTCACACAGCTACCTCATTGCGCCTCTTTTTTTCTTTGTGTCATGTGCTGTTTGGGGAGTATTTTTTGGAAGGGCCATCCTGCGTGACACTGCAGTGCCACTCCTAGATGGGCCAGGTGTTTGTGTCGGCCACTTGTGTCGCTTAGCTTAGCCATCCAGCGACCTCGGTGCAAATTTTAGGACTAAAAATAATATTGTCAGGTGTGAGGTGTTCAGAATAGACTGGAAATGAGTGTAAATTATGGTTATTGAGGTTAATAATACTATGGGATCAAAATGACCCCCAAATTCAATGATTTAAGCTGTTTTTTATTTTTTTTTAAAAAAACACCCGAATCCAAAACACACCCGAATCCGACAAAAAAAATTCGGTGAGGTTTTGACAAAACGCGTTCAAACCCAAAACACGGCCGCGGAACCGAACCCAAAACCAAAACCCGAAAAATTTCCGGTGCACATCACTAACCCTAAAGGGCCCCATACACTACTGCGACATGCGGGCCCTCATGTCGCAGGCGATCACCCTTGAACCGCCCGGTGGCCTCCCAGGCGGCAGGATCACATAAGATACATCGTATGCGGTCCTTTTGCATACGATGTATCTTATGCGATCCCAGCCATGCCTGCGGGATCCAACATATCACGAGTGCAGCACAGTCAATCTAGGGGATCCAATCCGAAGCTCACGGGACCGCGCATTGGATTGGATGTAAAACACATCCGATATGACCGATTTCATCCAATATATCGTCCCGAATGGCCGAAATCGGATTAAATCAGGCATTATCGTTGTAGTGTATGGGGCCCTTTAGGTAACTCTGAGGTAACTCTCCTTCCTGCCCAACAGGCTCCTCCCAGTACAGGCGTCAGTCAATACTCAGTGACCCAGGCTTCTCACTCTACCTGGCTGTGGTCATCCACTCCCGGGTCCTAGTGCCTGTCACATGGCTGTCACTGCTGCTGCTGACATCACCCAGCAGCCAGGGAGGGGAGGGAAATTCCCCACAGTTTTAGGACAGTTTGCCGCAGGGTCCTGCAGATAGCGTTGGCTCCAATATGGGCTTACTTATGGGGTGCCACACTATTATATTCCCCCTCCAGGTCCACTGGAATGGTAAGGTATGAACAAGTCTGTTTTTCAGCAAAAATTCCTTAAAAACACATGTCAGCATTTTGACATGTCGGCATTTCAAATGTTGGTATTCTGACTATGTTGGCATTTTGAACATGTCGGCATAATGAATGTCTGTATTTTGACCGCGTCTGTATTTTGACTGTTGATCAGTGGGTGTCGGGATTATGACCATCGGTATCCGTTGTTTTGTCCGTCGGTAAAACAACTGCTACCTATTGATACTAACATTGCTGTCTGCAGTACGGAGTTTCTTGTTTACAGTATGTATTCGCTGTGATATTTCTTTTCTTCTCACTCAGCACAATATACATGATAAATGTGATGCCTATGCAATAAATTCCAAATGCAATTTGACCTTGTGTGAATTCATCCCTAAACATATAAGTAAATTATGATATTGGTGTATTAGATATTATTTTATTGTGAACACTGGACATCTTGATCTTGTAGGCACTACCTGTATTTATTAGATGTATTGTTTTCCATTCCATTAAAGCATTAGCCAAATCATTACAGACACCAGATATTCTAATTGAACAAATGTGTCATACTAAATAAAGATCACAAACAAGTCTTACCCTAACTAGCAGCAGCAGCAGCAGCAGCGCTATGTATAAGTGCACACCTGCATATATAAGAAGACCCTGGGGTATATTTACTAAGCTCCCGATTTTGACCGTGATGGCGTTTTTTGTTCTAAGTGGCATCTCGGTCATTTACTAAACAGTAATCACGGCAGTGATGAGGCCATTCGTATTTTTTTTCTTGTCCAAGTGAAAAATTACGAATGAATACACCATCGGTCAAATTACGCCTGTTTAAGTATGAATCTCGGTCATT